>NW_025814840.1:11392500-11975000 GCF_022079265.1 Lynx rufus
CGAACTCATGAACCGTGAGATCAGGACCTGAGCCAAAGTCAGACACTTAACCAACTGAGCCACCCAGGCACTGCCAGGAATTTTTTTTTTAATATAAGCTAAATACCAACTGCTTTAATCATGAAGGAAAAAGAAAAAAATTAAGAATAAACAGGAATTATAAACACAGTCACTGTATCTCTGTACCAGAACTCTGAAACATCTAGGAAAAAAAATGGCTTCCAATTATGCATATGTATACTTTTTTTTCCACCAAAACTGACCCAAAGAAGAAAAATCTAAATTGAAAAATAAAGCATGATTAATATTGAGAAGTATGTCACAGACCAAAAACTTTTTTCTGTATTCAAGAAAAAAAGTGATTTCTAAACTACACTATTTTAAAGAAACTAAGGAAGCCTCCCTAATTATTTTATAAAGACAGTATAACTTTGATATCAAGACCCAACAAAGAAAGCATGCATATAAGAAAACTAAAGGGAACTCTTAATTACGAATACAAATCCAAATATCTTCTATAAGTATAGTATTTCCAAATCATATTCAGCAATGCATTAGCAACATTAACTCAAGTAGGGGTTCATTCCTCCAATGAGACAGAAATGTGTTAGGATGTCTGTTAATAAGTCCAAGATGAAATGTGATGATCTCAATAGACTCTGAAAAAATATATATATTTCTAATGAAAACAATTAAACTCCATAAAATCGAGTGCCTCCTGAACATTATCAGTGTGTGGGTAGGTGCATGTGTGCAGGTATGTAACATGCCTTACAGATAAACGGAGGGTAAAATCTTACAGTTCAGCAAGTTAGTTAAGAAGAAATCAGTTAAGGGAGTTTCCAAAGTAATTGAAAGCTGTGCTGAGAATTAGAGGAAAGTTCGTCATGATACAGTTTATAAGAGCAAAATACTGGAAACAGTCTGAGGGTGCACTACCCTACCCTTCAGTAGGGTAGTATATGTCCACTAAAGCCTGGTGAAGGGTATAGCTACTGCCAAGAAGAGATGCCCCCAATACAGAAGACAGGTGCAAACAAATGCTATAGAATATTGGTCGTATGATCTCATTTTTGGGAAGTAAGTGCGTATATTCAATGTATATGTATACATGTATATGTATAAGTATGTGCAGAGCATGGAAAAATGGTGTTTTTTTTTCAGAATATTTCTTGGAAAATGAGAGCTGCTTCTTTGAGAACTATATCATGATAAGTTCCTGAGACAGAAAACAGAGACCTTAAGGAACATTGATAAGGGTAGGACTGCTATCCTGCATCCAAAGGGGACATTTTCTTATTTTAAAACAGGAAGGAAGATGAATGGAGCCAGGAGGAAAAAAGGATCATGCTCCGTGACGTTTTCCTTCACAAGGACTCCCTCTGGAGTCACAACAACTTCCATCCCAAAACAATCACAAACGGTCAATACGAATGGCAGTTTGCATGCACCTGTAAAGAGGTGAAGTTCAGCAAGCCAAGGTACTACATAACCCTGGAGAGACAACAGATGATAATGAAGAAGCATGAAATGGAAAACAATGTATCCAAATAATCCCCCAAAACGTAGAGACATCAAACCGAAGCCTTGAGCTTGTCTCAATCCCTAAAATTGGAATTTGGACTGAGCTACCTAAGCCTTCAGGAGCAGAGGGCCACAAGTGATGTCACAGTGATGCGGGATGTGCATGGGTGTGAACACATCATGCTATTATTGTATGTGTGTGCATGTGGGTGTGTGAAGTGTTTTATATGTGTATAATGTTATAGAGATTCACAAAAATGTTTTTATTTATCTTTAATTTTTTTGATGTTTTTATTTATTTTTGAGACAGAGCGAAAGCACGAGTTGGGGAGGGGCAGAAGGAGAGGGAGACAGACACCAAAGTGGGCTTAGTGCTGCCAGCAGAGAGCCTGATGCAGGGCTCGAACTCACACGCCGTGAGATCATGGCCCGAGCTGAAGTCTGATGCTTAGCCAACTGAGCTCCTAATTTTTTTAATTTCAGAGAAAAAGAAAGACAGAAAGAGAGAGAGAGAGAGAGAGCGCAAGAGCGAACATGAATGGGGGAGGGGTCGAGGGAGAAAGAGAGAGAGAATCCGAAGCAGGCTCCATGCCCAACGCAGGACTCGATCTCACGACCGTGAGGTCATGACCTGAGCTGAAATCAAGAGTCGAACGCTCAACCGACTGAGCCACCCAGGTGCCCAAAGAAATATTTTGAAAAGGTTATATGCTAAAATGGGTGGTTATGTTTTAAACGTAGTTTCTACCTTTTTTTCTTTTATCACAGTTTTTCATGTTGAATAACTAACTAAACCTCTCAACTTTTATCCAACCAGAATATGAAACGCAAGTAACATTGGCCACCCACCGAAAAATTATTAATGTCAAAGAGACTCCATTCTGCATCTCTTACTCGTTTTGTAACATCGCTGTGTCCCCATGCTTTAGTGTCTTTAAACTCTAAGACTCAACTTCTCAAAATACTTGGAGAATCAGAAAACTACAGACAGGTTAAGATGCAAAGATCTTCCAAGAGTACTCTCACTTTTAAAATTTACTGAACAAATAGCGATTACCTACTCTGCATCTGGCGCTGTTCTGGGAGTAAGAGATATAGCAGGAAATCAAATGAGGTTCTCTTTTGAAGCTTACATGCCAAGTATGGAAATACCAAGTGAACGGTTATAACACAGGCAAATGAGGGACCAAAGAACTAGAATCCACAAAGATATTTAAAATTTTCAGATTAACAAGTGGTTGCTCCTAAATCCTGAAAAGCCTAAAAAACAAAAATACACAAACACACAAAAACTCGAGAATGCCGTTGACAGATCTCAGAGTGCTGTGCCACAGAAACTTCTTGGAGAGCTTGAGGAGGCGTCCCTGCCACTGGGGGACCGTGCGAACTCAGGTTTGAGGACCGCCTGCCTAGGAAGTGGACGGGGTGGGAGAGGCACCGACCCAGTGTTTTTGCGTGCATGGGTCTCCACGACTGTGTTGGGCCAAGAGCATCTCTGTGGACTCATTCTGAGTCTACTCAGTACAGCCATCAGGAGCAGCAGGAAGACTTCAGGAGAAAGAGGCTGGAGGCAGGCTACCAGACACGCATGGCCGAGCAAGGAGCCGCAAGCAGCCGCCTGAGAACAGAGTTGCAGCTGTCCTGTCCCGTGAGCAGGGCCTTGGCTAAAGGCATCTGACATGCCCCCCCGAGAAAGGCAGCCCCCACCCCCTGCCAGCTGTTCCACTCCCCCCCCCACCAAGGAGGACAGCTTTAACCTTCTGGCCAGAGCCAGAGATCGGGCAGCCACACAACCAAGAAAAACTAGGCTATGTTCTCTCCTCCCTCTCTACCCTCATCAGGAGGCAGCCCAACAGCTGGCTGGTGGAGGACACGGAGAGGGGAGACAGCCGTGTGTTCCTGCTGGCACAGCTCATACTGGGGCCAATGCGTCACAGGCAATTTCAGTTCCAGAGTCCACGCTCGGGGCCAGTCGACGCTGCTCCCCACCAGTCTCTTTCTGCCCGAACCCCTGCTCTAGAAGAGATTAGGAGGAGGGGTCTCGGTCAACATCAACAGATTAAGAAAGTATCTCGGGGTGCCTGAGAGGCTCAGTCAGCTAGAAGCTCTGACTTCTGCTCAGGTCGTGATCCCGCGGTTTGTGAGTTCGAGCCCTGAGTCAAGCTCCGTGCCAATGGCTCAGAGCCTGGAGCCTGTTTCGGATTCTGTGTCTCGCTCTTTCTCTCTCCCTCTCTCTGCTCTTCTCCCACTCCTGCTCGCTGGCTCTCTCTCTCTCTCTCTCCCTCAAAAATACAATGAACATTCAAAAATTTTTTTTTAAATAAAAAACAAGTATCTCACAAAATAGGTTACAAAATGAATTTCCATTAAAAATGGCAATGGAATTCTCATTGTCATTTCATAGACACGAGATTATTACAGAGAAGAAAATGTTGTTTATAAAATGTCTTTCAGGACTTCCTGGAGGATGACACAGGAACACCCGTATGCACAGATGCCAGAATGCTATCCAGTATGAGCATGTTTGAAACCGATGCCCTCCTTTTCCAACTCTTGACTACCTTCCCCCAGTGTTTTACGACATTTAGGAAGATCTGCCTCATTACGACACCGGGAAAATGCTCTGGGTGTGCCAAAATCCTTGATCTCTGTGCCCTTTCCAAGTGTTAAAGGCTTTGAAAAGCTGGTAACTTCTGCCTCCCTAAACGGGCTGCAGCCTATCCTATTTGTTTCATACTTTGGACCTTCATTAAATGAGTATTCATTGGGAGGGTTTGCCAAAGAGCCATTTCTCAAACATCTTTAGAAAATCATCCTGGCTTGCAAGCCTCCTGCAGATTAATTGTGTGGATTTCAGAAAAGACGTATGAAAGCCAGCCATGGCAATGCTTTCAAACTATGAATATTGGTGTCTCCGGAACACTCCACTCACTCCAGGAGGCGGGCTCATCGGTCTGCCTCTGTCATTCTCCACCTACAACGCATATTAAGTATATGTGTCAAATTTTAAAATTGTTATAGATTATCATTCCCACCTGCTCTCTCCATGCTAAATAAACCTGCTGAAGAAAAAGAAGGTGGCTTATTTCACACCAAAGTCTACGACGGGACCTACTGTCTACCTAGCTGGAAGCATGGGAAGGAAGCTTTACAGACTTGGAGTTAATGACACTTGCGCCACACTTCCTGATACCTGGGTAAAGAAGGACAGTGAGGGGCACCTGGGTGGCTCAGTCAGTCTGACTCTTGGTTTCGGCTCAGGTCAAGATCTCAGGGTTCGTTGAGTTCCAACCCCGCATTGGGATCTACGCTGACAGTACAGAGCCTGCTTGGTCTCCCCCTCTGTCTCCCTTTGCCCACCCAGCCTCTGTTTGCTCGCTCGCTCACTCTCTCTCTCTCTCAAAATAAATAAATGAACTTAAAAAAAAAAAGAACACTGAGATGTAAATATCTTATCACCTCCAGATACTGCTACAGATCTGAGGCTTTTACAGCCACACTGAAGTATCCGCTCATATATAGACGACTACTTATCTTCTGATTACACTGACTTCACTGAAAATTACTGGCAGCAGATGGTTCTTAAGTCAACATGAGATTATATATTTTTTTCTAATCATGGAATCAGTGTTCATGACAACAAAAACAGAAAATTAAGAGTAGTCAAAGGGACAGTTAAACCACAAAATCTCTCACCACTCTGTGTACCCCGAACACCCACCAGAGAATCTACCATGTGTATATTGAAAAAGAGCCTCGGGGCGCCTGGGTGGCGCAGTCGGTTAAGCGTCCGACTTCAGCCAGGTCACGATCTCGCAGTCCGTGGGTTCGAGCCCCGCGTCGGGCTCTGGGCTGATGGCTCAGAGCCTGGAGCCTGTTTCCGATTCTGTGTCTCCCTCTCTCTCTGCCCCTCCCCCGTTCATGCTCTGTCTCTCTCTCTGTCCCAAAAATAAATAAAAGATGTTGAAAAAAAAAAAAAAAGAAAAAGAAAAAGAGCCTCTTGGGCGCCTGGGTGGCTCAGTCGGTTGGGCATCCGACTTTGACTCAGGTCATGATTTTGCGGTTCGTGAGTTCGAGCCCCATGTTGGGCTCTGTGCTGACAGCTCAGCCCCTGGAGCCTGCTTCGGATTCTGTGTCTCCCTCTCTCTCTGCACCTCCCACACTTGTGCTCTGTCTCCCTCTCTCTCTTAAAAATAAATAAACATTAAAAAAGAAAGAGAGTCTCTGGGTGCTCTGGGTGGCTCAGTTGGTTAAGCGTCCAACTTCAGCTCAGGTCATGATCTCACGGTTTATGGGTTCAAGCCCCACATCGGGCTCTGTGCTGACAGCTCGGAGCCTGGAGCCTCCTTCTGAGTCTGTGTCGTCCTCTCTCTGCCCCTCTCTGCCCCTCCCCCACTCACGCTCTATCTCTCAAAAATAAATAAACATTAAAAAAAGAGAGAGAGAGCCTCTTTAGACGCATGCACTAACATAAACAGTCTATTTCTGGGGCGCCTGGGTGGCTCAGTCGGTTAAGCGTCCAACTTCGGCTCAGGTCACGATCTCGCAGTCCGTGAGTTCGAGCCCCGCGTCAGGCTCTGGGTTGATGACTCAGAGCCTGGAGCCTGCTTCCGATTCTGTGTCTCCCTCTCTCTCTGCCCCTTCCCCGTTCATGCTCTGTCTCTCTCTGTCTCAAAAATAAATAAAACGTTAAAAAAAATTTTTTTTAAATAAATAGTCTATTTCTTCACTCGACTGGAATTAATTTACTAGCTTTCCCTTTCATCCTCAATTGTGTAGCACTGTGCCATTTACATTAACGACTCTTTTCAGTTATAAAAGTAATGTGTGTAAATAGAATAAATATCCAATGGAACACGCAGGAAAGCAGAAGTCCTGTCTCCTGAGAAGCAGCCACCTAGCCCTTCTCTGTGCATCCTTCCTTAAGAGTTCAGTGTGTACAAGAATGTATCTTTCTCTACATATGTCTAATGCAAGGCAGTTGGAATCTTAATGTTAATACAGTAATCTTATTCTTAACACAGCAAGCATCTTGTTTTTTTTCACTCAATACCATATCCTAGATGGCCATGCTAAAAAAGAACAGCCATCTGGCGTGTTTTATACAGTTTTCCTGATGATACGTTTATCTCAATTTTCAATGATAACACAGTACTACACTATTACTTATGGAACCAATCCCCTGTTGATAGAAAAATTGCTCTCAATTTTATGCAATTTATAAACAATTTTGCAGTGGACCTCCTTTCCACACTTGTACAAATATATCTCTAGAATACATTTCTTAAAGTAGAATTTCTAGAGTAAAAGGAAATACATTTAAAGTTTTATGTATACTGCCAACTGGAGTTTGTTTGGTTTTTTAAATTCCATCAATTTGCACCCCCACCAGAAAGAAACACACTACCCAACATTTCCCCCAATAACAAGTATTATCAAATTGTTTATCTGTGCTCGTCTCCTAAGTGAAAAATGATCTTGATCATTTTCATTTGCAGTTATTTGTCATGTTGAATATCTTTTATTATTTTATTTATTGCTCTGGCAACTACCTGTCCCCATCTTTTGTCTGTTTTTCTATTAAGTGGTATGTCCTTTCCTTATGGATTTATCAAAGCTCTACACATGATAGGAACCGGGCCTTTGTCTCTCACACAGGTGGCATATTTTATAAAATCCCCACCTGTTTTTTTTTCTATTCTGTAATGATATCATTCACCATAAACAATTTGATTTTTGCGTAGTCAAATTTATCAGTCTTTTATTGATCACTACTAATAGGATTGAACAACAACACGTATTGGGATGGTCAAGGCAGCAAAGTCAGTAGCTGCACAGCACTATGGCTAGGCTAGCTTTATTATTTACTCTCTTACTCAACCATTAACTCCATGAAAGCAGGGATGGGATCCTGGTCATAGCTGTCCCTCACTGCCCAGATTAGGGCATCTCCCATAACAGGTATTCAATTAATCTTTCTGAACGGATGAGAATCTTATTCAAATGCAGGTCCATTGGACTCAAAGTCCACGTTTTCCCAACACGACACAGTCTCTGTTAAAGAGGACGCCTCTTCAGAAGACCGTAAAAGGAAAGAGATTCAAAACACTTGGGAAAAACAAATGGAAAAAGAAGCTTCCCTGGAGAGAGAGATTAAAAAAGAGAGAGAGAGGGGTGCCTGGGTGGCTCAGTCGGTTGAGCATCTGACTTTGGCTCAGGTCATGATCTGGCAGTTTGTGAGTTCGAGCCCCACGTCGGGCTCTGTGCTGACAGCTCGGAGCCTGGAGCCTGCTTCGGATTCTGTGTCTCCCTCTCTCTCTGCCCCTCCACTGCTCGTGCTCTGTCTCTGTGTCTCTCAAAAATAAATAAACATAAAAAAAAAAAAGAACGTGTGTGTGTGTGTGTGTGTGTGTGTGTGTGTGTGTATGTATTTGGAAAGTATATTCAGAACTTATATCTCTTGTTGCAAGAAAAAATTAGTTTAAAAGCCACAAAAACATGCACATGTCTGAAATCAGTGTGTATTACCTTACGACATACACGATTACTATACTGTTAACTTCCTTTAGATGTGAGTTTTAGAGAATTCTAATTACATCAATTTTAAGTAATACCTCCCTCAAATCATTTCTTAATCAAATGGGATGTAAATAATTAAGTAAACAGATACATACATTTAAGAAATGTATACTTCATGTCTCCATATTAATCTATAACATAGATAATAGTTACTGCCTATCAAACCTCTGATATAAATAAACTAAGTCTAACATTCTGAAAGTATAGAAGTGGATAAAAGGCAAGCATTGGAAGGACCGAATGCTCAGGGAGCAGGGACAAAGTGAGTGAGGTCTCAGGTGAGAAGGCAGACACCCCAGCCATGGGGCTCCAAAGACTGGAATGGGAAAGGCGAATACCAAGTATCTGAAAGTCAATGGCAATTCTTGAAGGAAATGTGCAAGGATTCCCTGATGTCTCCCATGAAGATTGGTGGAGAGAAATCATACAGCATCCAGCTATCAGCATGATCTCAAGTATTTACTGAATATCACCTATGCACCAGATGTGGAAGATACAGATGTAAGAGCTGGGCATGACTGTATTCAGAGAATGGGTAGAAAAATGGAATAGAAAATGGAATAGAAAATGGCCTGGAGGGAACTATGAAGAACACTTTATTTCCTCCATTTTCTGATGAGGAAATCAAGAGCCACGGTGTATCTACCATAAGCATCAGGCTGTATCTTCTGCGTCTTCTGTATTTTCAAAATCCAGAACTTCCCTTGTTATAGCCAATCGTTGCAAGTGAAGTTTCTTTTCTAAGGCATAGTTAAAAGGCAAAAACAAGAACAGAAACAAGTTGAAGAAGAAAGTTTTACTACATTGATGACACAGAGGATGGTGATAAATGTATCCTAAAAAAAAAAAAAAACAGGACTAATGAGAAGAAGAGGGAGAGCTGAGCCTTTGCACACATTACAACAGGTAAGCCATCCAACAATCTTATGAGGGGAATTAGCATTGCCATTTTACAGATAATATTTATAATAACAATAGACGTCACTCACTGTGTGCCTGGTATTTTTCCGAGTACTTTACATCAACTCACGGAATTGCACAATGACCCTAAAAAGGAGGCACTCTAGAGTGGGCAGTGAAGATGAAGAAACTGAGCTCGGCTTTAGTAATCTGTCCAAGGTCATGTAAGTGGTAGAGCTATAATTCTGAGACTCTTCTGGGCTAAAAGAAGGGTCATTTCCTCAGAGGCTGTTGCCTATGGATTAAAGATTAGAGCTTTGGTTTTTCAAGAAAAAGACACGATGGTAACAGAATGACGGGTTCAGTGATGTGTAATGAACCAACTTGATGGCCACATCTAATCTGTTACAGGGAAACCTACGCCTCGTGGGAATCTCTAATACATTTATTAAATAATTCGAACAACTATTTATTGAGCGCCAACCCCATTTGCACATGGTGCTAGGTGGTGGACAAAAGCACTCAGATTAGAATTCGGTCCATAAAACCTTTTGGATGAGTGAAGTGTACACGTTAACATTTGAGCTGGACACTTCAACTCCTTCCCCAGAATTCTCTGCAATGCTCACTTCTGCATGGCAGCCAGGCAGTCCATGGGCTTGGCCCCAGTTTCTGACGTGAGCAGTCCCCGTGAAATGCTGGTGACATTGCTTATTTCCCTTGCAGGAAGAGCTACAGACGTGTCTACTGAGATGAAAGGGGTGATTTGCAAGGGGTTAAGAAACGGCATGCTCTTTCCTAAGAGACAGTTTCCAACAGCGGCCCTCTTTCACTTGTTCCATGTCAGAGACCACTTGTGCAGCACTGTGAGAGGACAGCAGGCGGCTAAGGCCACACGAGGGCAGCCAGCACTGGGGGGAGCAGACCCTGCTGCGGAAGGCACAACACACATAAAGAAACTGGTTCTGGATGCAATGATAAAGCCACTGATTCACACCCGCTGGTAGACCTCCAGCTCTGGGAGCCAATGAACGACCTCTGCTGTGTGCACCAGAGGCCGTAATCCGCACGTGGACACATCCTAAGAGATGCATCATTCCACCTACAACAACTGCTTCTCCCCTTCCTCTCTGAGTAGGTAAGTCACGTAAAAGTCAGATCTTTAGCCGTGTTCCCATGAAAAATCGAGTCAGGGGCGCCTGGGTGGCACAGTTGGTTAAGCATCCGATTTTGACTCACGTCATGATCTCACAGTTCGTGGGTTCAAGCCCCGCATCAGGCTCTGTGCTGACAGTTCAGAGCCTGGAGCCTGCTTCGGATTCTGTGTCTCCCCCTCTCTCTGCCCCGCCCCTGCTCACACTCTGACTCTCTCTCTCTCAATAATAAATAACCATTAAAATTTTTTTTAATAAACTAAAAAAAAATTAAGTCATAAAACCACTTCCGACGAAGAGTGTGCTCCCACCCAGCATTTTGTAGAGTTTATTACTACTCCTTCAGTAGGTTCTAAAAGAATCCAACTTAATCCCCAACGAACTCTGTCAAGTAAAAGGAAGATAGGCTTGAGGGATATGTGGCCCAAAAGGATAAAACTGAAATGTTGACTTTGCCGGATGAGACTTTTTCTATGATTTTAGAAAAATGCATTATATTTCTCTCTGTCCATCTGTATTACTTATGGATACAGGAACGCATGGACCCAGTGAAAAGAGAAAACTAACAGACTATGGAAAGAGCTGATGTGAAAATGTAAGTAAGATGTGCATCACCTAGATTTGTCTGCAATAGCACACTTTCTGCACATAACCCTTTCTACCCTCAAACACACACAGAGGAGACCCCTCTTTACCCTCAACACCTAGTTTGTCACAGAAACAAAGCCAGCGTTGTACCCAGTGAAGAGGTCAAACTGTGGTAGCAAAACCACTATCATACTCCAGACTCTACCAAATGCAGAAATTCGCGCTGTAATTTCTTCACTGACAAAGAAATCCTTTGCAAGGGGTTTGGGCACCATAAAATCCTTACCCTAATGATTTCGTGGGTAAAATAATCAACCCAGGGGGCGCCTGGGTGGCTCAGCCGGTTAAGCATCCAACTCCGGCTCAGGTCACGATCTCTCGGTCCGTGAGTTCAAGCCCCGCGTCGGGCTCTGGGCTGATGGCTCAGAGCCTGGAGCCTGCTTCGGATTCTGTGTCTCCCTCTCTCTCTGCCCCTCCCCGATCATGCTCTGTCTCTCTCTGTCTCTCAAAAATAATAAATCCACAATCCTAGGAAGCCTCAATATCCTGGGTCCTGTTCAAAGACACGCTAGCCAGCATTACCCCTTATTCTGAAAATACCAAACCGTATGTGTTTAATTGTTATGGCAGAGAAAACAGGCCACCTGAAGGGATCAGGCGCAAGAATTCTATCTGCTAAATAGTATTATTAAATTTTAGTGAGTTTCAATTAGATTATAGATAATATCTAAATATTTTGACAACTTTCCCATTTTTTGCTGAAAAAAAATGCCTTGAGACTTCTTTTCTCCACTTAGCGCACACACTTTCCTACTGTATCAGAACTCGATTTGTTTAACTAGTCAACATTTACTGAGTATCTGCCATGTGCCAGACACGATGACACAGATGGCCAAATCAGAAAAAGTGCCCTTCTTGCCCTGGAGATCATGGTCGCATTTGTAACTAATGTGGTAAATGCTACAAACAAGTAAATATTGAGTTCCAAGAAAGCAGGGACAGAGGGAGAGAGAGAGGGCGAGGGAACTGTTCAATCATGCTTGAAACTCAGAAAAAATGTCAAGATTAACTTCAAAAAAGTCACGCGTGAACTGGGCCTCAAAGAATATACAGGAATTTGGGGAAAGGTGGGAGTAGGAAAATGTCCCTGAAGCGTGGATGTGGCCAGGATACTGAGAAAGTGGGTATGGCCAGAGAAAGGGGAAGGACAGAGTCAAGGGGAAGCCTAAAAGGGTTCACCGGGGCCTCAAGTACCAGGCAAAGCAAGTTAAACTTGGCCTTCTGGAACGAGGGGAGAAGCTGAGAATTTTCTCAGGGGAAGAGACACATAGCTACAGTTCACCAGATGACTGTGGGATTGTGGGGGGTGAGGGTGAGTGGAGAGAGAGGTAATTCTTCACAGGTCTCCTGCTCTTGCGTGTCTCGCAAATGAGCCACTGAAACCTTTATTTTGGGCCGTCTTTTCACAGATGTTTGTAGCAAGCAGCCTTGGAAGAGAGAGATGGTGTCTCCACCCAAAGCAAAGGGCAGGCAAGCGTATTTCCAACATGACTGACTGGGAGTCACGATCCCTTACCGGTAACTCAATGCACTGCATGTCAAATGTCCCCTTCATATTATCCTGTGAGAAGTGGGGTTTGGGGAACTGGCCCCCCAGATGCCGATATTTTGGCTTCGTCCATTGCTTTGAGAAACAAACTATCCCTCTTTATCTTAATTCGAGGCCAGCTCAGTAGCTTCTAAGTTCATAGTTCATGACAACAGACATGGAGAAGCTATTGGAATAGCCCAGATCAAAACCAATAAGGACGTATGTTTTCATACAGTCGACAGGAATGCTCCTAAACCACAAGTGTTGCTTAACATACGTCAAGCACACTTAGAAGCTGCAAACGCATGGAGAGCCTGGGTGGCTCAGTCAATTAAGCATCTGACTTCGGCTCAGGTCATGACCTCATGGTTCATGAGTTCGAGCCCCGCATCAGGCTCTGTGCTGACGGCTCGGAGCCTAGAGCCTGCTTTGGATTCTGTGTCTCCCTCTCCCCGGCTCGCAATCTGTCTCTCTCTCTCTCTCTCTCTCTCTCTCAAAAATAAATAAATGTTAAAAAAACAATTTAAAAAAATGTAAGTTGCAAACACAAATCTCAAAAGGACGGAAGGAAGATGAAGGTCCCTGACGAGACTCTGGTGAGGGAGAACGAGGAGTCTTAGGGGACTAACTTCAGAATCACAAAGGAAATATCTCCTGCATATGCATACAGGGGCCCCTCACCCCCCAAATTACACCCTTGACGTCTCCCCTCCACATGCTGAAGACAAATCTATTGCTCTGGGCACGGTACACATTCAGGGATGGATGTAAATACCAAACATCACTAGGATTTAGTGCAACAGGAAACACATTGAGCCTCGATTAAGAAGCAGGTCATAAAACTTATGGGATCGTTCTACACGGGCGTGCGTTGGCTGCCTCGAAAACCATCAGACGTCTTACCTAGCAACTCATAGAGAGAATTCAGAATCGACTTCCAAGCCTCGCCTCCTTCTCTCCCCGCCACGTCCGCGAAATGCGCCGCGCTGCTATAGACATGCAGCCTGTCGATGCACTCGAGAACGAGGTTGATCATGCCCTGGAAAGTTAACAAGAATTACCCTGAGAAACAGCGATGCTGCTCACAGACGAGAAATGATGCTCAGTTGATTAATTAAAAAAAAAAATGGCTGGCTTGAAGTAAGCCTGTTAATCATAAAGAAAATTGAGGCCATGTATTTACATGACAGGAAGAAACACATTTGCATGGGAAATAAAACGTTCTTGAAGTAATGCAAGTGGCTTCTAAATCCTGCGGGCTGTTCTCAGATAGAAGCAGAAGAACAAAATCAAAATATGTGCTTCATATTTGCACGGGCAAAGTTTACTGCTAGATTAAGGAATTGATCACAACTGTATTCTACCATGAGTAAACAAAGAGGTTCACTAAAAAATATTCCACGTTGACATAAGGATTATTTTTTTTAACTTTTTAACATTTATTTATTTTTGAGAGAGAACGAGAGAGCAAGCGAGCACAGGAGGAGGACGGGCAGAGAGAAAGGGAGACCCAGAATCCGAACCTCCAGGCTCTGAGCTGTCTGCACAGAGCTCAACGTGGGACTCGAACTCAGTAACTGCGAGACCATGATCTGAGCCCAAGTTGGACACTTAACCAACTGAGCCACCCAGGCACCCCAAGGATTATTTTTTGAAGTTTATTTTTATTTATGTTGAGAGAGAGATAGAGACCAAGTGGGGGAGGGGGACAGAAAGAGGGAGACAGAATCCCAACCAGACTCTACACTGGCACAGAGCCCGATGTGGGGCTTGAACTCACGAACCTGAGCCAAAATCAAGAGCACGTCACCTAACCGACTGAGCCACTCAGGTGTCCCTAGCATAAGGATTATTTTGAGCTGAAGGCAACTAAGAAAACATTCTCTTTTTCTTCTCCACCAGGAAGGGTGGGAGATGTTTAATCACAAGAAACAATGCCCAACGCTTATCAGCCCAGAGGCTTCACAGAGGAACCTACCTAAGAAACTTTACTAACTCACCCTCACCTTCCATTAGTTTCCGTCTGTGTTTACCTTCCCACAACTTGCTGCCCCAGACGCTCAAAATTCCTTTCCTGTGTCTCTTCGTTTTCTACAAACTTACTGTCCTTTTGTTAGGATGCTGCACAAGCTCAAGTTCTAACCACTCCTTTGAGTTGTTCATCACAGAGTGCTCCGTGGATATGCAGGGTTCACCAGTTAATAAACCTCCACGTGTTTTCTCTTATATAGCTGTCTTTTGTCACTCTGATCTGCAGGGCCTCGACCAACAAACCTGAGATGAGTGGAGGAAAAATATTTCTTTTCCTCCCCTGTAACAGCACGAATGAATCCTAGTTCTTAGGGTAGGCACTGTCGTCATCATTTTTAATATTAAGCTAAAGATCTAATAAATGAATAAAGACAAGCTCATGAAAAGATAGCTTTGAAGCAAATCAAAAGTGCGTTATACCCCTGTGCAAGATGCTATCTAAATCTGGGGCTCCTGGAGGGCTCAGCAGGTTGAGTGTCTGACTCTTGGTTTTGGCTCAGGTCACGATCTCATGGTTTTCTGGGTTCGAGCTCCACATTGGGCTCTGTGCTCCAAGCAAAGCCCTGCTTGGGATTCTGTCTCCCTCTCTCTCTGCCCCTCTGTCACTTGTGCCATCTCTGTCTCTCTCAAAATAAATACACTTAAAAAAAAGATGCTATCTAAATTTGAAATTAAGCTTTTATTAGTATTTCTAGATCAAGGTTGCCAAAATGAGGCAAAACACACAAAAGGAAGAGTTGATTAATCAAGGGAACCTATTTCACACAGAGTTGTAAGAGGGACCACGGCCCTAAGTACATTTGTCGGTTCCCATCTGGATTGTCTTATGTGAGAAATTGAAAAAAAAATCCAAAATCAATCCTTCGAATTTTCATAGCCCAGTATTTCAGCATGGTCTAATATTGTGGCAGATGCAGGATGAAAAGGTCTCAACAGGGGCACCTGGGTGGCTCAGTTGGTTAAGTATCCGGCTCTTGGTCTCGGCTCAGGTCACGATCTCACGGTGTGTGAGTTCGCGCCTCGCATTGGGCTCTGCTCTGAGAGTGCGGAGCCTGCTTGGGATTCTCTCTCTGCCCCTTCCCTGCTCTCTCCGCCTCTCCCTCAAAGATGAATAAATACAAACTTTCAAAACTTAAAAAGAAAAAAAGAAAATGTCCCATCAAACTAGTCCATGTTGTCAATGGCTCACGTTCACAGGTCTCCGTGCTTTCATACCACTAGTCTCTAGAGCCACCTTTTTTTTTTTTTTTGTATACACACTAACAAGTCCTCAAAAATTAATGTTAATTTCAAAGGCTGTTGATGGAAAATTAGGAAACAGTTTTCAAACTAGAAGAAGGTACAGGTAGGGATTGTGGGTACTCGTCAATATTCTCTAACCTTTCTTTCTTCGACACTTTTACTCTGAAACATTCATTATTCCACACACGGGGGGGCACTCAGAGGAAGGGGAGCACGGACTGAGCCGGTGGCATTTGCCAGCTCACCTCTGCCATCCTCCCACCGAAATTCTTCTCTATGGCAGTAATTCCGACACTGTTTTTAAAGGAGCGTTAGACGTATCACTTGGTCCTTCTGTAATTCTGTCTATAAAATATGGCACGTGAACTCCTTTTTTACTGGAAGGTGCGTGAAATAAAATCACACGCGAAAACTCAGTCCATGTGAAAGTAAGAAGTGCATCTGCTCTGTCCAAGCAGAGAGGCTGGAGCTCTGTCTCCACAGGCGGCCTGACCTCCCCTGGGCAGTTTCTCTCTCTCAACACCAGGCTCCCTGGGGACCAGGCACCTCCCGAGAGCCTCGAGAACCTGCTGACGAGTCTAAAAACCCTCCAGCTTTTCAAAGCCTGTGTTCGTTCGGACACTTTGAGATACTGTGTGTCTGTAACAAACAGGAAGCGAACTGCAGTGCAGTGAATGATCAGTGCAGAAGGCTGAGCCGACAGTAAAATAAAATGCCTTTGCCAGGGGAGTGAAGAGTTTCACTGTTTCAAATTAGCACTCGCTGACAGAGACACAAAAATGATCGCAGGGTTCCTCCAAGGCCCGGTTCCCTTATGCCACTGTTTACCTGCTCATCCAACTCCAAATGCAAACCTTGTCAGAGAACCTCCCCCCAGAGCAGCGGTTTTCCGAAGACAGCAGCATAAAGGAAATGAATGTTGGTGGAAACTCACCTCTTCCTGGAAGAGATTCTGACGGTTCTTTAGAGCCCGTAATCTGTTCTGTTTGTCTTCATGCTCTAAGTGCTCGTCGGGGGGATGGAAGTAACCAATCAGGTCCTGCAGACTCAGACTCACAGATTCTATAGGGAGGTCTACTGTGGAAGCCTTCACTTTTTTGCTGAGCGCATCAAGGCCCCTAAAATACACAGCAAACATTTCTCGACATCAGCGATCTGCAATCTTACTGTCTTTTAGACCACGGATGAGTTAAAGCTTTACCCTCTCCCCCCACACCCCTGTAAAAGGAACCCATAAGAAAGGTCCTAGTTTTCCTCAAACAGCAATAATTAATATATTCCAATAAAAAATTCTAAATTTTGCCAACTATATATGATGCTATATTAAATACACCAGTATTGGGGGTGGGGGGGGGGTGCCTGGGTGGCTCAGTTGGTTGAGTGTCTGACTTCAGCTCAGGTCATGATCTCAGGGTTCCTGAGTTTGAGTCCCGCATTGGGCTCTCTGCTGTCAGCACAGAGCCCACTTTGGATCCTCTGACCCCTCTATTGCCCTTCCCCTGCTTGTGCTCTCCCAGAAAGTAAATAAATATATGTTTAAAAAGTAAAATATAGGGGCGCCCTAAAAAATTGGGTTAAGTGTCTGACTTCGGCTCAGGTCATGATCTCATGGTTTGTGAGTTCGAGCCCCGCATCAGGCTCTATGCTGACAGTGCGGAGCCTGCTTAGTGCAGAGCCTGTTTGTGATTCTCTCTCTCTCTCTCTCTCTCTCTCTCTCTCTCTCTCTCTCTCTCCCCCCTCTCTCATTCATAATTTCTATCTCAAAATAAATGAAAACTTAAAAAAAAAAACCCACCAGTATCAAGAGAAACTAGTCTAGACAAAACACTGAAGGGCTCAAGAACCAAATCCTACAAAGCCAATGGTCCCAATATTTAGAAACTAACTGATAGACATTTTAAATCACCACATACTTCAAGGTCTAAGATGCAACTTCCCAGATTCATAATTCTGGGCTTTAATTGTTCTACTTTTTGTTTTTAGAGAGGGAATTGTTACCTGCTACATCACTGACCCTCACTGTCATTTTGTAAATTCCTGCCTGTTTAAAAATATATTCCAATGATTTTAACTTAAAAAATTTTCTTATTAATCAGAAAACAAGAAATTAAAATGCTTTTATCTGGAAAAAAAGTATTTAAAATCGGACTAAGAAACGTTGCATTTTCTAAGCTTTGAAGAAAAACATATTACTGGCATATAAATGGGTTAATTTGTTAAGCTTCCTGACATTCAGACTTTTAAAATTCCTAGTTCTGAATGTATCTGGAAAGAACTTTAAAATATACTATTTGTAAACCATATCTTTCCAAAATAAGTTTATTTTTAAAAAGACACAACAGACACCATAAAAGAATGTGAGAATGCCTGTACTATAGTTGGTATAGTAATATTCATATTAGTCAAGACAAAATTTAATGCATACAATATTATACTTCCTTTCCTGCTCTCTGCATAAGCCAAATCAAATGGCAATATGTTATTACAAGGAAATGTTTCTAGCTAGCTATGTATTTTAGACTTCACATTTTAAAAACAGTAAGAGCCTCGTAAGAGAATTAGCTTTTCTTTAAATTTACAATGCTCAAAAATATAATTTAAAATGTATCATCAATTATATAAGGATTACAAATAAACTTTGAAGAGCTGACTTCAGCCTTATCTATTACCTAGTTTTATTATCTCGATAAGTCTTTCTATGCCCAAAAAGTAATAGAAATGACTTGTCAGAAGAAAATTATTTCTCCTCTTTTAAAATAAAAATTTATATGCAATGAAGTATTCCTGTTCTAAACCTGTTGTCCTATTAAACTTTAGTTGAATCATAAATATATTGATAATAAAGTGAAACTCAACTCTCATCATACTGAAGTAAATGAAATTCAAAGGTGATTCAAATATAACATCTACATTTTTAAACCTAAAAAGGAGCAGTAATAAATGTCAGCTTTTAGGTTAAGTTGAATATATTCACTATCATAAATGTAACCATTTAATTACTTTCCAGAAGCCTCCTGTCAGACAAATACAATCCAAGACCCTAAAATTGTTAATTATGTTAAGGTTTATAACTTCCATCTCTACAAAGACATTTACCATCTTAATTTATCAATAACAAAAAAATGAAGGGAAAAAAATAATTGGGGAAATCCAAAGGTAGTAGAATTATACTATGCCAGAGAAAACATAAAGCCTTAAATTCATGTCTATATTTTGTTAATTTGAAGATTAAACAATATTACTACCACAGATTCCTCCCTTATATAATTTCCTTTAAGAATACATCATTAACATGGGGCTTCTGGGTGGCTTAGTCAGTTAAGCGTCCAACTTCGGCTCAGGTCATGATCTCATGTTCATGGGTTCGAGCCCCGCATTGGGCTCTGTGCTGATAGCTCAGAGCCTGGACCCTCTTTCAGATTCTGTGTCTCCCTCTCTCTCTGCCTCTCCCTTGCTCATGCTTTGTCTCTATCTCTCAAAAATAAATGCTAAATTTTTTTAATAAAAAAAGAATACATTCATTAATATACCTAAAGGAAAAGAAGGCTTCATATGTATTTTGTACAGTCCAGAAGAATAGAATCCCTCTCACAACACAAATACAAACACACACACACACACACACACACACACACACACACCCTTCTACCATCACCATCACCACTATCCTGACCTGTAAAACAAGGAACAGAAGGGTCACAGAAAATAAACTGCATAAGACACACAAATGAAGATACATTAAATGGCCTTGACCTTCACTGTAAGCAGTGAAAAAGAGAAGTCTGTCCTTGCATTTTTAAAAATTAGGTTCTTAACAGTAAATAAATCTACACTAATAAAATGAATACTTAAAAATAATTTACTTTGGAAAACACACAGGTGCCAATATTATAAAGACCTAGAGATTTTAAAGAATTTTAGTGCTTTCATGAATATTACAGAAGAATCAAATTATTTTACTTAAAATAATGTACCCTTTATAATATTCTGTAATTATGTAAAACATTCCAAAGTTCCTGAGATATATTTAAGAACTGTACAAATTCAGGAAGTCTAAAGGTTCAGCAAATACTAATGAGCATATAAGTAAAACCCACATATATAAAAAATACATGAATGTGATGAATTAAATAATATTAAAATAATTAAGTAATTAACTAATGGGTAAATCACAAAGAGAAATTAAATAAAGAAATATGGTCAACAGGGGGGCCTGGGGTAGCTCAGTCAGTTGAGCCTCTGACTTCTCAGATCATGATCTCTCAGTTCATGCATTCAAGCCCCATGTCGGGCTTTGTGCTGACAGCTCAGAGCCTGGAGCCTGCTTCGGAGTCTGTGTCTCCCTCTCTCTCTGACCCTCCGCCACTCATGCTCTCTCTCTCTCTCTCAAAACTAAATAAACATTTTTAAAAATTAAGAAAAAAAGAGGCCTGAACCTTTAAAAAAAATACATGGTCAATAAACATGAAATATAC
Organism: Lynx rufus; assembly: GCF_022079265.1. Taxonomy (NCBI): domain Eukaryota; kingdom Metazoa; phylum Chordata; class Mammalia; order Carnivora; family Felidae; genus Lynx; species Lynx rufus. Next base: position 11,412,585 of record NW_025814840.1, read on the forward strand.
CTATTTTCACAATTCTTGAATAAATTCAACTTAAAAATTATTGTAAATACATACATATATATGTATATACATACACATGTGTATATACATACATAAACTTTTCCATCAAATTGGCAAGTTTACTTATTTTTTAAAAATTATTTTCTTTTTGGGGCGCCTGGGTGGCGCAGTCGGTTAAGCGTCCGACTTCAGCCAGGTCACGATCTCGCGGTCCGTGAGTTCGAGCCCCGCGTCAGGCTCTGGGCTGATGGCTCGGAGCCTGGAGCCTGTTTCCGATTCTGTGTCTCCCTCTCTCTCTGCCCCTCCCCCGTTCATGCTCTGTCTCTCTCTGTCCCAAAAATAAATAAACGTTGAAAAAAAAAATTTTTTAAAAAAAAAAATTATTTTCTTTTTAAAAATTTTTTTTAATGTTTTTCACTTTTGAGAGAGAGAGAGAGAGAGAGAGAGAGAGAGGCAGAGCACGAGCAGGGGAGGGGCAGAGGAGAGGGAGACACAGAATCCAAAGCGGGCTCCAGGCTCTGAGCTGTCAGCACAGAGCCTGACGCAGGGATCAAATTCATGAACAGTGAGATCATGACCTGAGCCAAAGTTGGATGCTTAACTGCCTGAGCCACTCAGGTGCCTCTATTTTCTTTTTTTAAATGTTTGTTTATTTTGAGAGAGAGCACAAGCAAGCAAGCAGGGAAAGGGCAGAGGGAGAGAGAGAATCCCAGGCATAGTGTAGAGCCCGATGTAGGGCTCGAACCTACAAACCATGAGATCATGACCTGAGTCGAAACCAAAAGTCAGACACTTAACCAGCTGAGCAACCCAGATGCCCCTCAAATTGGCAAGTTTAAAGAGATGTATGATACCCATCACAAGCCAGACTGTATATTGGTATAATGTTACAGAAAACACTCTGAGCAAAAGCTTGATTTAGTTTGAAGATATATAACTGTTTCCATTAGAAGGTATGAAACTTAGTTACTGTAAGAATCATTTTATTTTTTTAATACCGTTCAAAACTCACAAAGTATGTAGGCTTCATCACCCCCAGTGTGAAAGGAATATAAACAGGTCCAGAACAAGGGTATGTTATAGAATAATCCTAACCTGTAGCTATCAAACACAAGTTACACACACAATTTCTAAAATCACATTGCACGGGCGCCTGGGTGGCTCAGTCGGTTGAGTACTGACTCTTGATTTTGGCTCAGGTCATGATCTCATGGTTTGTGGGATCGAGCTCTGTGTTGGGCTCTGCCATTGACAGTACAGGACCTGCCTGGGATTCTCTCTCTCTCCCTCCCTCTCTCTCCCTCTCTCTCTCCCCCTCCCCTCCCCCACTTGCTCGCATGCCGTCTCTCAAATTAAAAAAAAAAAAAAATTACATTCCCTTTTTAAAAGTGTATTTAAAATAAAGACATAAAACCACCTAGCTCCCGTATTGCCAACCCACCAAACTGTAGGTTTACCACTGTAGTGTATTTTAGACTTGTGTATTTGTAAAGCCAATAAAGGAGTCCAGATAAAACATCAAACTACCACAACAAAAGGAAACGTACCTTATAAATCTATTGAAAAGGAAGACAGTGCTCCGGATGACTCGTGCGGTCCGTGATTCTTCATGCTGAGATCTAGAGAGATTTAAGCCGTCATCCATGTGACCTTCATGATGCATAATAGCCTGTACAAATGCAAAAGAACCCTGCCATTACTCCCACCATCTCCGTTCTAAACATCTCCATCTAAGAAGATGCACACTTCAAAGGCGAGCCGTAACAGTAACGGTTCATACTTACAGTGAGCCAGACATGGTTTTATGTGCAACTATTCAGATTTATAATGAAAACTATGCTGTGAGGTGTGGTTTTTTTAAGTTTATTTTTATTTATTTTGAGAGAGAGAGCAAGTGGGGGAGGGGTAGACAGAGAGAGAGGGAGACAGAGTCCCAAGCAGGCTCCATGTTATCAGCACAGAATCGGAGGCGGGACTCGAACTCACAAACTGTCGCATCGTGACCTGAGCCAAAATCAAGAAGTGGATGCTTACCTGACTGGGCCACCCAGGTGCCCCTTGAGTTGCATGATTTATAATAACTCATTCAAGTGGTGTATACTTTTTTAATATTATATATATATACTTATATACATACTTATACATATACTTATATATATATGAACACTTTTTTTTTGCATTTACCACTTAAGTATTTAGAATGGCAAAATAATACCTGAAGTTTCTACTGATTTCCTGATGGAAACTTATTTCTGTCTTTACAAAAATGTGTCTGCATGTTATCGTTTCTACCCATATTTTTCCCATAACCATATATCATATTCAACTGTTAAGAAAAGATACAAGGAAAATCTGATACTAGACTAGAACTCTTAGAAAGTAATATCTGAGTTAAGAATTTTGCTTCATTCACTCTGTTCCTGATGATTTGTGCAATCATATTTTGAACTTTAACCTTTCTGGTGAATGTTGTGGTATAAATAATACAGGATGCAGTGTAGCAAATCCGGTAAAATCACTATTATAAATTAAAATAAAAAGCCCTGCATAAAACTCATCTCCAGTATCACAAGCAGTGTAGTATTTATCCTTAAGAATAGTAGTAATTAGAAGGATGCATGGGGTAGGGGGGGAGGGGTGGCAGAAAGTGTTCCTAAAATCTGTAGCTTTGAGTTTTCAAGAACCCACATTAAAAGAGTTTTTTTTTAAAGTAAAATTTTAATTATATATTTGATTTACCCCAATGTATCCAAAATATTATGTCAATATGTAATAAACAGAACAAACCTGTTCACGAAGTATTTAACATTCTTCTTTGCCTTCAAAATCCAGGATACTCAGAGTATCCTGATTTAGATACCAAACTGTTAGTGAAAATACTTGATTTGTTTTAGAATTGATGACATTTACAGTTGGAAGAGTACATTCACATACCTAAGCTGTTCCAAACATGCACAAAAATTCTCTAATAACTTAATTAGGCATAAGCTTTTAAATTTAAATTAATTAAAATCACAACAAAAAATTCAGTTCCTGTAGCTCTAGCCACATTCAAGCACCAAATAGCCACATGTGGCTAAGAACTGCTGACTCGGACAGCATAGCCCCAGACTGAATTTCAAATTTATGGCAATTACAAGGGACAAAGGCAATGGGAAAAAATAATTCAGAGACATTTAGAACACGGGACATTCTACAACTGGCCTAGATTCTTAGTCAATGATAAAAACAAGAGAGGAAGTACAAAAAAATGCATGAACATTGATTGGATCCTGATATGAAATGAGATATAAAAGACATTCTGCGGGGCGCCTGGGTGGCGCAGTCGGTTAAGCATCCGACTTCAGCCAGGTCACGATCTCGCGGTCCGTGAGTTCGAGCCCCGCCTCGGGCTCTGGGCTGATGGCTCAGAGCCTGGAGCCTGTTTCCGATTCTGTGTCTCCCTCTCTCTCTGCCCCTCCCCCGTTCATGCTCTGTCTCTCTCTGTCCCAAAAATAAATAAATAAATGTTGAAAAAAAAAATTAAAAAAAATAAATAAATAAAAGACATTCTGGGACAAGAGAAGAAATATGAATACAAACAGGATATTAGATGATATAATGGAATTCTCATTATTTATTAGGTACAAGAATGGTATTACTGATGTGTCTGTGTGTGTGTGTGTGTGTGTGTGTCTATATGTATATATACACATATGCATATGAATAAATGCATTTAAATTTATGAGCCTTGCTCAAAGACCTCAAAGACAAGAGATGATCTCATCACAAAGATCATACGGGTCTACAAGAGAGTTGTCCCTGGCTTTCCATCCAAAGCTCTAAGTTAGGAGAGAGATGACTTAAGCCCAACTCAATCAAAGCAGAATCAGCCTCCAACCTCACTGGTCACTCCAAAGAGATCACAATAACCCTAAAAAATCCATTCTGGAATGTAGATATGTTATGATTAGTAAGTCTATTGGAAATAAAGATTTCTGCCCCACTACAGTCTTTCCAACATCTCACATCTGTAGAAATAATATTTGTGGTGTTATTTGGTTCTGTGTAAAATTATGACATATGAACAATTTAGTACTATAGTACTAAAGGAGCTCACAAATAGTGTGGGATGGAGAGCTGGAGGGTGAGAGGAAGAACAGAGAGAAAGACAGAGACAGAAGAGGACAGGGGAGGGGAGAGGAGGAGAGAGGAGAGGGGAGGGGTCGAGACAGGAAGGGAGGGGAGGGGAAGGGAGAGGTACCCTAGTAAATGAAATAGCACAGGACCACATGTAAAATTTAATAAGTTATACATAAATACTATGAAAACATAAAGGAAGGCACAGGAGATAAACTGCGACTTTCAAGAAGAACTTTGAAAATCTTTAAACTTAACCCCTGCAGGACAGATAGAAATTGGGTGGAGAAAAAAAAGTTTTAAAGGGCATTCCAACCATAGTTGACGCTTGAACAACATAGGTTTGAGCTACGCAGGTCCGCTTACACATGGCTTTTTTTCAATAAATACAGTACAGTACTGTAAATATATTGTCTCTTAGGATTTTCTTAATATTTTCTTTTCTCTAGCTTATTTTATTGTAAGAATACAGTATATAATACATATAACACACAAAATGTGTTAATTATTTAAGTTATTGGTGAACCTTCCCATCAACAGTAGGCTACTAGTAAAGTTTTAGGGGAGTCAAAAGTTAAACACAGACTTTGACTGTGGGTTGGTGCCCCTAGTCCCATGTTGCTCAAGGGTCAACTGTGTTTGCAAAAGCACAGTTGTGTATAACCCAAACTGTGTGTGTTTGTTGGCTTTTTATTGAAGTATAGTTGACAAACATAGCGTATCAATTTCATGTGTACAAAATGAAAGTCAACCTTCTGGATGGAAGAAGGTATTCGCAAACCATATAACTGACAAGGGATTAATATCCTATATACATAAAGAGCTCATACAAAGCAATAGCAACAACAACAAAAATATAATCTGATTCAAAAAACGGGTAGAGGATCTGAATTGACATTTTTTTTTTCAAAGCCATGATTTTTTGAGAAACAAGGAACGTGGTACAACTGGTGGGCTGAGAAAACCAAAGACGATGCCCAGAGATGCCCAGAGATTGGACAATGAATAGGTGAATGGGGCACGGATGAGATAAGAGGCAGGTCAGGAAGGGTATCCTATCACTATCAAGAAGCATAGTACTTGTCTTATGAGAAACAGACTGTCAGCAGAGGACTAAACCGTAACAGTGTATGAGCTCTCCTGCTTTCTAGAAATACAACTCAGGCAGGAACAGGGAGAACAGAGTGAAGTAGGTAGACTATGCTAGAATCCAGAAAAGAGTATATTTCTTCACTTGATATTTAAAGTCGTTATGTAACATCTGGCATTGTTCACCCCACAAAAACCAAAGAGATTATTATGGTGGGATTTGACCTTTTGCATGTAAATAGTGTTTTGCAGGTGGCCCACAGTGTTAGCTACCTCTTACCTTCTGTTGGTGTTTTATTGTCACAAAAAATGATGGCTATAAATCGCATTTTTATGTAATCTTACCTTACGTTGTATGGATCCCATTCTCACTGATTTCACATCCACAGACTGGTAAGTAAGCCACAGGCCTGTATTTATATGTTGAATATAGCATACTGAGTCTCCATATTTTATTTCTGATGTTCCCATGCCATCGACTTCTTTTCTCACCCCTACATCCAATTTTTCCTAAGGAGAGAGAGAGAGAAAAAAAAAAAAAGATAAGCAAATGTTGTAAAAATATTAGTTTATATTGAAAGAACTTTGCCTTACTGTAAATATGTCCCTTGAAATATTCAGCCCTCTGACATCCTTTAAAATACTAATGGTCAAATATTCCATTCCAGCAGTTCAAGCTGTACTGAAAATTGAAGTAGGAAGTTATAAAGATAAACATACCCTGAATTATTCATAATAATAGAACATTATTTTGGCTATAACATTTTATATTGCTTAATGGCAAACTCCAAACCAGAGATCTTAAAATTAGTAGCTTAGGCTTCATGTTCTTTCCAGACTATTTTTTCATCGTTGATGGTTAACAGCATATATTTAGAAGAACAGAAAATCCTGTTTTGAGTTCAATCTCTGCTACTTACTACCTCTGTGACCTTAGGATAACTTAATTAAACATTATATGCCTTGGGTTTCTCATCTGTAAAGAAAGACAACAAAAGTATCTCCCCTGCACCATAGTATCAGACAGCATGAGCTAATGCATGTAAAGTTTTCAGCCCAGTTCCTGGGATAAAATAAACACTTACCTAAATTTTAATGATTCTGACCATGAAAATGGTATTGATAATGCTGACACGGATATTGCTGAGGATGTTAATACCAGTGATGGCTTCTTTTGAACTGATCAAAGCTATAATTCGGTTTCCACAAGGGCCACTTCCAACGTGGACCATGGAAGTATTCACTCCCCTAGGGCTACGAGGGTAAGCGCCCTGTGCTATGAAGGAACAGCCGATCCTCTGACACCAACTAAATATATAAGTCCCTATTTCTTTTAATGCTTCCTTCTTCACCATGCACTTTCAGTTTTCCCTCCCATGCTTAATTCTGGTCTTCAGGCACATGTGAGGTCTTGAAGTTCTGTATAGTCCTTAAAATAACAGCAAAATAATCTAATCCTCTTTTGGTTGCTGGATCTCCTTTTGTCGTTCCTTATTCTTCTCTTTGGTCTAACTTTTGTTGATAAATTTAACTTTCATCTATGCCTTTCCTTATTCAACTTTCAAAATAGTTACACAAATGTTTTTGGAGACTAGTTTGAGGTAATAGTTACACAATTAGTTGAAAATTACTAATAGTTACACAAATGTTTTTGAACATTAGGTTGGAGTAAACTTTATGGCTGTTATACAGAAAGGAATACTTCAAATAAAAATAATTCAAAACAAAGTTCTAATAAGATTTTTTCATGTGATCTGCACATTGTACTAATAACTCTAAGATGATTATGAACACTCCAACAATTGGAAATTAAAATGAATTGAAATTCCTAATACAAAAGGTCATGTAAGAAAATGAATACAATTATATGTTAAGTTGATTTAACCATTATGCAAATAACTTGAAACACTATTCCAAGAATCTGCAATAAAACAGATAATTAAGCTATTCCAATTTCATTCTATCAAACAAGATAAACTACTAACCTACTTGCTCCAACCCTATCAATGGGAAAATTAAATTCTAGGGGAAAATATAACAATGTAATTATCTCCTCAAAATAAAACAATGAGCCTCTAACATTCTAACTTTCTTGTTTTTTGTTGTTGTTTTGTTTTTTTGTTTTTTATCCAAGGGAGTTAGTTGGTAGCCTACTTTTACAGACTGTGGATTGTGTTTTGAGAAGTCACAATTACTAATTGTAAAGTTATGCTTCGTTTGCTTTTTATTAAATAGTTCACATCTCTCTCTGAATTAGTTTTAACCATGGTACGTCATGTAGAGTGTCTTAGTGACTATCTCTGAGCCTCAGGTCAGGCAAGAATAGCTAAAATAACATTAGAAAAAAGTAAAGTGATTATTTGCTGTATGAAAGAATAAAGGCCATTCATACTCCTTCTTTCTTTTATTTCCTGTCATTTTCTGTAACTCAGACTTAGGGGGAAGGAGAAATTCAGGTAAAAATAATCCAGATGCTTTGAACAACTATAAGCAGAGGCAAAACATGAGTCAAGAATATGACAGCTACTAAAAGCACCTAACATAAAACTAGCCTGTTTTACTAGAAATAAGGTATCCAGGTTAGACAAGTAATAATTTTACTAATACTCTGCATTCACTCAACACGTTATTTTTTTTTTTAATTATTCTGGCTTTGGGAAATGATAGAGTAGTGGAGTTGGACTAATCCTCCCAGAGAGAACAATTGTAAAATTTAGAAGACATACTTTCCAGAATCTATCTGAAGATCCTTAAGAGGGATCAAAAGCAGGGAGAAATCGGAGAATATTTTTCTCTCTAAAGAAAAATAGTACCCATGTGATTTTTTTAAAGCTGCCTTTTGGGATGCCTGGGTGGCTCCTCTGATTAAGCATCTGACCCTTGATTTTGGCTCAGGTCATGATCTCACAATTGAGATCAAGCCCTGTGTAGGGCAGTCCCGCATAGGGCTCCATGCTGAGAGCATAGAGCCTGCTTGGGATTCTCTCTCTGTCTCTCTCTCTCTCTCTCTCTCTCTCAAAAATAAATAAACTTTAAAGGCTGCCTTTTGCCTTGGGACATACCCTGCCCAATCTGCTTGCAGCTCATGTGGAAGGAATCTGCTGCCTTACTGGCTTGAGATATCAGAGAACACATCATAAGGCTCACAAGCAGCTGGAAAATTAGATGAGCTAAATCCTGTAGTGAAAAGGTATCTGCAAAGTCTGCTTATAAAATTCACCCAAATTCTTGCTGACCACTAAACTGCCCTGCAGAATGAAAGCAGATGAAAGCTGATGTAACTGTGCAAAAATACAAGCAACTGCCCACTGCAAAACAGAGAACAAAACTGGAGTTTCAGTCCAACAGGGTTAACTGCCTGCTGAAACTAAAATCACTCTTCAGGGGGGGAAAAAAAGCCTTAACAAAATTCAGAGTCTCTATAACCTACCATTTCTAATACCCAATAGATACTGTCAAAAATTAGTATATGTGAAACACAAGAAAAAGGATCATACTAAATTAAGAAAACAAAACCACTGTGACCCATACCAAAGAAAACAGAATAACGATAGGGAATAGAAATGATGCACAGATAGCCCTTACAATTAGCAGACAAGGACTTTATTTTTTGTTAATTTATTTTAGGGGGAAGGAGGCAGAGGGAGAGAGAGAATCTTAAGCAGGCTCCCCACTCAGCGCGGGAGCCCAATGCAGGGCTCGACCCCACCACCGTGAGATCGTGACCTGAGTCGAAATCAAGACTCAGATGCTCAACCTACTGAGCCACCCAGGCAACCCAGCAGACAAACTCTTCAAAGTGACCATTGTAAATATAAAATATGTTTAGTGACATAAAGGAAAATATACACATAATGAATAAAATGATGGGACGCTCAGGTGAAGAAATATAAACTACATAAAATGAAATATAATAGCAAAATGAAAACAGTAATTGAAATATAAAATTAATTGGATCAGCTTAACATCAAATTGGAATTACTAAGGAGACAATGAAGTTGAAAGCAGGTTAGTAGAAATTTTCCAATCTCAAGATCAGATTGCTTTTATTTATTTATTTATTTATGTTTTAAATATTTATTTATTTTGGGGAGAACACAAGCAGGGACAGGGGAGAGAGAGGGGGACAGAGGATTCAAAGCAGGCTCTGTGGCTCTACACTGACAGGCTGACTGCAGCGAGCCTCATGTGGGGTTCAAACTCATGAACCGTGAGATCATGACCTAGGCCAATGGTGGGTGCTCAATCAACTGAGCTACCCAGGCACCCCAATATCAGAATGCTTTTAAAAGCACTCTGACATAATAAGTACTTTGCCATTAGGTAAAAACTTTCCTCAAAAGACCAGATAAAGATTTAATTCCCATACCTTCTGCATTTAATTGAGGAAGTGTTTAGATCCTATTATTTTAGCATTCATTAACATCCATACATTTTTAAATAGTCTAATTTTCCATCCTATAAAGAATAATCTTGAGATCTGAGGACCATAAAAAAATGCTCAGAAAGAAAACCACTTTTTTTGACACAGTCTAGAGTTACTGAAAAGGATTCTATTTTTACTGTTAGTTGATCTTTTGGACATTTTCTCTTGTGATTCATGGACAACCATAACTCACAATACTTTAACCAGAGAGAGATACTGGCACTTCACTGAAATTACTTCTCAACTGCCTTCTTTCCCATTGACTATTAATTAGTTTTTCAAGGGCATGAATTATATGTCTGGTTCCTTCACCTCAGTGGCCCATATCCCAGGAGCAGAACAGTCCCTGCAAATCCTAGATTCTGAACAAAGATTTACTGAATTAATAAATGAATTTTTGGGAAAAAAAAAGTGCATACCCCTTCAGAAACTATTCCCAAGTCTAACATTCAAATAATTCCACTTACGAATGCTTAGAAAATGTGATTTCCTAATGAATACCAAAAGAGTTTTAGAAGTAAAAAAGATCAGCGTGAAAAATATTAAGTGACATTTTGGCATTGGGCATATGAAATTGACTAGTAAAGCCCAAACTATTTGTGATCAACTGTCCATATGAAGTGATATACAGACATTACATATACCAAATGAGGCCCATTAAGAAATTTAAGCTAGTCATGCAGGATTATGTTCTCATTATATGAACCAGGTAGTTCAGTGAGATTCTTCCAATCACATCATCCTTAACTCCATCCAAATTATTCTACCAAGTGGCTGATAGGAAGGAAAATAAAAAAAGGCCTTATCCTTAGAGGACGGTGTGTTTGTTTTTGTAACAGCCAGTTCTCCGTTAAACAAATAATCGTTAAAGTTAGGAAAACTAAAAGCTCAACGTCAAAATATATATATACCCTTTTGCTTTTATATGGTGCCATACTTAAACATAAAAGAGTTGGTCACTGAAAAATGTGAATCTAAAAATGTAACGGGGTCAGAGAAATTACTGGAACCGATATGCCAGGCCAAGCTCGGTCCATCCAAGGCAGGTGTATAAAAAATACATAGCTTTCTTTGTCCCTGGTGTTTGTTTAGAAATCTCACGAAGATACACTGGTGGGTGTGTTTGTAGAGAGAAAGGCCTTAAAACATTTCTTGTGCTGGAAGGATCTTTGAGGGGTTTCCCTCGCGGCAAACAAGGTCACAGTGCCTTAGAAGTCCTCTAATATCTTGGATAAACCCCACCCCTTGAGGGTGGGCTGGGCCAGTGTGTATGATGGGATAGCACTTGTGATTAGATTATGTTCTATGGGGGCGCCTGGGTGGCGCAGTCGGTTAAGCGTCCGACTTCAGCCAGGTCACGATCTCGCGGTCCGGGAGTTCGAGCCCCGCGTCAGGCTCTGGGCTGATGGCTCGGAGCCTGGAGCCTGTTTCTGATTCTGTGTCTCCCTCTCTCTCTGCCCCTCCCCCATTCATGCTCTGTCTCTCTCTGTCAGAAAAATAAATAAACGTAGATTATGTTCTATGGCAAAGGTGAGATGATCTTGCAGATGTAATTAAAGTCTGTATTGAATTGACTGTGAACAAATACTATGGGTGAGTGACAGTTAATCAGGTGAACCCTTTAAAGAAGGCTTAGGCTTTCCCTAAGCAGCTAGGGCCCATGGCTTTCCATCCCAATCATGATCTTTCTTTCCAGCCACTTGCGTTACAGACTCTAGGCTTACTTGGCCAGCCCTCACAATCTCATAAAGCAAATCCACATGATAAAAATCCCTTAATATACACATGTCTCACGCTGGCTCCGCTTCTCTGGTTGAACTTTGACTGCTACACCTTATCTTAACCACAAAAGGTTTCAGTGAGCTCATTCTTGTGCAGATTGCCACTAGAAAGAATCAGCATAAAAACTATTACTGAATTTCTCTATTTTCTGTAAAATTATAGTTGGCATTATTTTCTATTATGCTATCAAACATTGTTGAAAAAGGTAACTGAAAAAGTTTATTATTTTTTTTTAACGTTTATTTATTTTTGAGACAGAGAGAGACAGAGCATGAACGGGGGGAGGGGCAGAGAGAGAGGGAGACACAGAATCAGAAACAGGCTCCAGGCTCTGAACCATCAGCCCAGAGCCTGACGCGGGGCTCGAACTCACGGACCGCGAGATCGTGACCTGGCTGAAGTCGGACGCTTAACCGACTGCGCCACCCAGGCGCCCCTGAAAAAGTTTATTTTGAATTTAATCCTGATTAGATACAAAATCCATCTCCATAACTTTGCATAACTATTTTGATAAGAAAAAAAATTCTTCACTTTGTTTTTATATTTTAGATAATCAATCCCTAAACAACCCTAATAGTCAGACTATTCCAAGTGAGCAACATATATTTTCTACCTGCCATTATTATTATGTTATTATTATTATTATTATTATATCTTTAATTTTCTTATTAAAGAGGGTTTTAGTTTTAGTATTTGCATCCAAAATCTGGAGCTGTCACACAACTCACCCAAGCCACTGTTTCCCATCTGCATAATGAAGATTAAAAACAATGGGGTTCCTGGGTGGCTCAGTTGATTGAGCATCGGGTTCTTGATTTCAGCTCAGGTCGTGATCTCAGGGTCGTGGGATCAACTCCCCCAAGAGAGATGCTCTCTATCTTTCCCCCTGCCCCTCTCCCCCTACCCCCTCTCCCCTGCTCTTGCTCTCTCTCTCTCTAAATAAGACATTAATTAAAACATTAAAATGAAAAATTAAAATGAAAAGAGTATCTAAGCTTCATAGGCTTGATCTAGGATTAAACAAGATAATTCACTTAAGGTGCTTAGTACACTACTTGGCATATAATAAGTTATTAGCTATTATACTTATTTTCATTGCAGAAGTGTGCATGTTTTAAAACATCTTAAAAATTTTTGAACTAAGAATAAAAAATTCCAAGTAAAAATGACATAATAAAAACTACATCCCGAAAATGTGTTGTTCTTTCTATTTCTGCCATTTGATCCATAATCATTAATCTCAATGGCAGCCTTATTTGAGGTTAGTATTCCATCATATATACACCTTTAAGTGTCTTTATTTCAAAGACCAGGGGCCATGTTCAAATGTAGAAATGAACACAGGGATGAGAGAATCAATTTACACTATTTTCTCTAAAATCTTGACAATATAAAAAATACCTTATTTTAAAAATAATTTCATCTATAATTAAAGACTTTTTATTCTGTTTTAGTTGGTTGTAAATTCAATGCTTCTTTATCATGTAAATGCACAACAATTTTCATCATAGATTTTAATTACTTTTTCATTTTTTTAATGTTTATTTATTTTTGAAGGAGTGAGAAGACAAAGTGTGAGCAGGGGAGGGGCAGGGAGAGAGCTACAGAATCCAAAGCAGAATCTAGGCTCTGAGCTGTCAGCACAAGAGCCCAACACGGGGCTCGAACTCATGAACTGCGAGATCATGACCTGAGCCAAAGTCAGATGCCTAAACAAGTGAGCCACTCAGGCACCCCAAGGATATCTTTAAGTAAAAAAAAATAAATAAATAATTTTTTTTAAGTTACATTACGATTTGCTTTTTATTTTAACTCAACAATATTATGATGGATATTTTTCCAGATCTGTATATTCTAATAGCTAATACCACTTACCTATCAACTATATTTATTGAATATCTGAGTCTTTTCCAAGCTTTTGCCATAACAAAGAATGATGAAACTTACCTGCACAGGTTTTATTTTATTTCAGTAAAACAATCCCCCCACTAAAAACATTAAATTACAGACTTCATGTATCCTACCAGTGGTTTTTCTCTTTATTTCCTCTTGTATCTCCTATAGGTTTTGCTTACTGAATATTAATACTATGTCATTTTATTTGGTATAAAGATTTGGTAACTGTTTACATCCTCAGTGAATTCTGCTCTTTGATACTAGGAAGTATCCTTCTTTTTTTCACTCAACGCTTTCATTGCCTGAATTTCTCCTCATCTGATATTAAATCAGACATCCTGCTTTGTTCTGGTTTGTATTTTCTTGGTATTCAACTAACCATCTTGTAATTTACAAACTTTCCAGATAAAATTGTTCTAGAAGTGTCACATTATGTCAGCATTATTTATACTTCATGATCCAATATGAAATTGTTTTAAATTGTAATTTTAGCCCATTTTTATGTAATGATAAGGCAAATACACTGAGTCTCCACCTGTCAACATTTTAGATTTTCTACTTTTACGTTCATTTGTTTTCTAATTGTTTGCTACATGGCCTATGGTCTTTGTTGACTGTGGGTTTCTGTGGCTATGCACAGCCTATTCTTTCTGCCTTGTCCTCTTTCTTTTTTTAATTTTTTTAAACGTCTATTCATTTTTCAGAGAGAGAGAGTGTGTGTGCGATGCTGGGGAGAGGCAGAGAAAGACGAGGGGACAGAGGATCCAGAGCAAGCTCTCTGCTGTCAGCAGAGAGCCTGTGTGGGGCTCCAACTCATGAACCGTGAAATCATGACTTGATCTGAAGCTGGATGCCTAACCAAGTGAGCCATCCAAGCGCCCCTGCCTTGTCCTCTTTCTACTGGACTGTTCTGTGCACACTAAGAATGGTAGTATTTTCCTCTTTTTTTTTTTCCACCAAATTCCCTCTTTTCCACCACCTTATTTTAGTAAATTTCATTATACTTTAGTGTTTGCCTTTTCCCTGTTAAATATCTTATACTTCCATTACCTGATTTTTCAATTAAAAAAAATATTCTTTGCCCTTATGTGTTATGGGAGGCAATCAGCACGCCTCTTTTTCACTTTTTCTCTTTTGCCTCTAATTTTTGTTCGATTTTTGCTCTGCAAATGCTACAGTGTGGAAAACTTTTCCAGTGTCTTTCACTGCGATATGACTGCTCAGGTTCTTCTACTTCTCTGGGATTTTATTTTGCTAAATTAGATTTTGCTAGCATGTCATGTGTTCACTTTAGTTTTTCTCATTTTCTACAATAAAGCTGTATGTCATTGTAATAGGTACCGTCTTTTTTTACTTAAAAGAGCTTCTACCATCAGATAACTGATCCCTCTTTAGTGAGCTGATTTTTTGTCTTTTTCTGACTGTGGTGTGATCAGTGGATAAACCAGCACCCTCCCCCTCTTCTGCTGAGTTAGGCTTGAGGAAGAAGCCCCTCAACACCAAGCTCATTCACAATGAGATCAACTGTGCTTCCCAACTACGGAGACAAGGAGCAACTGTCCACCAGAGGTCCACAAGACACAGTTTTCAGAGCCCTTTGTGGGGCCCATACAACAAATACACAGACGAGGGTCCTGTCTGAGACTGTCCATTCAGGTTTAGCAGTTTTGTCTATTTTTCACCACACGGAATAGCTATCTACACTGCTGTCTCTCCCAGCTACAACAGGGGCATCAGGTTCTACATCTCTGCAACAAAACTAACCAGTAATCAGCCCCATTCCTACCATTATGCTCAAGTTTCATCCTTCATTCACTGAAGGACAGAAATATATGATAAAAATGAATACAATAGGTGCTCGGCATTGGTCAATTGAACATGTGATTTTTCACCCATTCCTGAGACTCCTCACTGTTCAGGACATTTGTTCTTTTGCTGAACCATGACTAGGAATCCACTGCATTGTGGGGCTGATCAGTTGGGGACCAGCCATGAGGTACTGAGGGGCCCAGTTGTGCTGGAGCACCAGCATTCCACCTTGACTTTGATGCACATGTATTTTTTTTTCTATTTTACTCATCATCTGGTTCAAAGGGATTCTCATTAGAGATCTAAAGAGTTTTCTAGGACGTCTTGTTCCTACAAATGATTCAAAAGACATAAGAAGAAAGATCCGCATAGAAGAGCAGATGTGTAAATAAATGTGTCTTTGAGGAAAAAGTTTTGATGTGTTTTACCATCATATTGTTATATGACAACAGCACGAGGTTTGTGCTAACTGTGCCTAAGTCTAAGAAAACAAACAAGCCCGATGAATGCGTTTTATGTAAACAACCAAAGAACTATAAACCAGGTGAGACACGTGAGCAGAGTTTTACTGAAAGGAATGGACAGAAGAGGAACTGGAAATTTAGAAAGACATGTAAAATGTTCTTACATCATTTCTTTTTTTGCATTTCTAACACTGAAAGAAATGTGATGGGAATATACTGACACGTAACCCGAAATTATATTTTCTGTCTTACCTTGGAAGATCGGAAGGTAAATGCTGTTGACTTTACATCAGCCTTTTCTTTGTCCATGAGTAGAAGGTTTTTGTCTTCCATGAGACTCAAGTACTTTCCTGTTGTGACATGGCGTAGTCGGAAGGGCTGGCCCCATCTTATGTGGCTTCCACTCCACCTGACAAACACAGTTAAGACTTGATCCAACAGCATCCACACTCACAGGAGAAAAAGCAATTAAAATGTATGTGTCGGACATTGAAATTTGCTTTGAATATATTGCCTAATGTTCTCAAAACTCTTAGGATGTTGGTGGTATTAATTTCATTACACAAATAACAAAATGGTTATCCAGAATGATTAACTAACAGTCAATGTTACATACCTAAAAGTAAATAGGAGTGAAATTTAACTCTAGGACTTCACCTTTAAGTAAATAGGACACCGACCACACTACCTACTACTCTATGCAAAGATGACTAAGGACTTATGTTCCAAGTTAACATCTAATCGTGAGTCACAGATACAGAAATTATGATAGAAATTTTAAGTTTAAATAATACTTTAGATTCGCTAGCTCAAAAACTTTTGTTGGAAAAATAAAACTTTTGTTGGATTCGCACAGACTTGAAAAACAGTGGTAATTTAGTCAACGCTTAAGTCTGATTAATTGGAGCTCATATATACAAAGTACATACTTGAAAAAAGAAACCTATTCCTAGACATTGAATTTTAATAATGTGAAACAGTTATATCATTAAAAACTCATCAGCAAAAAGGACAAACCGAGAAAAGAATTCTAAAAAGGTCGGGAGAGAAAAAAGCAAAACACAATAATCGGAACATGCAAACTAAGGTTGCAGAAAAAAAGGCAAAAAGCAAAATTATGATCATTAAAACCTGCTTTTAGAAATAACTTTCAGACAGGGTCAAAAAGAAAACTCAAGATGCAGACCATCCTTGTTTTGCACAGTGCTGTGTCAGCTGAGTCGTGTGTATCTGAACCTTGGACTCACGAAAGTAAGGTAGGGAAACAAGGCTCTGATATGCAAGACGTTCAGTTAATATGGTGATGTGCAAAGAAAGACAGTCTCTTATCATTGACAAGAAGTATGCTGACAATCAAATAATGTTTTAAAGAACTAAAAGTAAATGAATGACAGCAATTACCATGCATATAAATTCAAAAGGAGATAGTGATGGTAAAGTTGCTATTAAACAAATTAGAACTCAAGGCAAAAAACATAAAGGGGATACCGTCATGTACTTTATAAAGAGAAAAAATGTAACTCTAAAAAGAATGTTTGTGGGGTGCCTGGGTGGCTCAGTTGGTTGAACGTCCGACTTCGGCTCGGATCATGATCTTGCGGTTCATGAGTTTGAGCCCCATGTTGGGTTCTGTGCTGACAGCTCAGAGCCCAGAACCTGCTTCGGATTCTGTTTCTCCCTCTCTCTCTGCCCCTACCCTGCTAGTACTCTCCCTCTCTTTCAAAAATAAAATAAATAAAAACATTAAAATACATACATATATACATAAAATGTATGTCATGAAGCTTCCCATGTCAATGGAAAAAAGAAAACAAAACAAAAGAAACAGAGATAATGATTTATAAAGACAATTACACTGGAAGCTTTTTATCACTATGTATTAAATCAAAAAGAGAAAAATTATAGAAATGAAGGATTTCTATATGATTGAATTAATCAATAAGCTTACTTTAATATAGGGTCATTACAAAGGTCACCAAAAATTATAAGGTTTTTTCCTATTCTACAAATTGAGAATACTTTTTTCAAATTTGCCAATCTTAGTAAACTCTAAGTCAATTTTATGCTGTTTTTCTAACCTAGATTTTTGGCTTCAAATATTGGCAGGGAAAACTAACAGTAGAAAGATATTGTGATAAGGTCATTATTACACAGATTTGTTTATAAACAGAATTTGGACAATCCACCAACTAAATTAATAACCATGTACCAATAAATCCTACTAATAACACAGTATTGTTAAAAATGAAATTAGGGGCGCCTGGGTGGCTCAGTCGGTTAAGTGTCCAACTTCCGCTCAGGTCACCATCTCACAGCTGTGAGTTTAAGCCCTGCGTTGGGCTCTGTGCTGAGAGCTCGGACCCTGGAGCCTGCTTCAGATTCTGTGTCTCCCTCTCTCTCTCTCTGCCCCTCCCCCTCTCATGTTCTGACTCTCAAAAATAAACATTTTTTTTAAACGCAATTAAAGTTCGGTTACCAACAACAGAATATTAAATCATTTCTAGTCTGGTAAATAGACCAGCTCTGTTCATTCCCTTCTTATAAAATTAAGTATATCCTTGGCAGATGCTTTGGAAAACACAATTATTTTTAATATTCATTTCCATTATTTGAAGAAGCATCTGAATGCTTTTCTAAGCAATGACTCATCTTAATTACCATAAAAAATTCATTTTCAAAATAGTCCCAAATTTTGACAAAGTAATACTCTGCAACAGAACTTCTAGAAGGTATTCTGGATATTATGTGCGAATCTACTGACTAGGGCACATATTTACAAGCACTCCTTTCAAGTCACCAAGAGGATTATGTCAGGGATGGAATGAATTGGGACAATCACTGGCAAAACTCTGTAAAGTCTAAGCACATTTTCTTTAGCTTCAAGCCACTCAAATTAGCTGGCCTGCAATGCCCATGGCCCAGAAGAAAAGAGGAAAAGCCTAGGAGAATCAAGGGGGCAAGACAATATTTAGTAAAAACTGAAAATAGGAATAGTAACATTAAAGCAATTTCCTATGGTAACATAGCAGAAACCTGTTCCCTATGTCTTATCTACATTTACCTGAAATGACTTCAAAGGAATGGGGAGTATTTGGTCATTCCTCACGACACATCCATCTTTGATTTTTGTGGGGTTTTTGTGACATACAAGAAAGGTAAATGTGAAGGACACATAAGGCATATTTTTCATTGCAGTGATCATTCCTACTACAGAAACCAGCACATATCATACTTACAATGTTCCTACAACTTCACGTTGGGGTAAAATACAGCAAAGTGTGTTCCATCTTATTTAACTCCCAAAACTGAAACTTACCTTATTAAAATGTTCATGATACTGAAAAACTTATGACAACATTACTGAGTATGTGATACAAAATATCTAAGTACTAGGCTGTATAAATTACAACAAATACATAGTTGGAGACCTTCTTCTAGGAAAAAAAAGAACACCCCAAATACTGTAACATAAATATTGACTTTTGGGTGCAAAATTCCATTATACGCATAAGGAGAATCGTTGACTCTCATTTCCTAAGTATAAAGAAAAAATGAGTATTTGCATGGCCAAGATACACAATAAGACACGGAAACTAAATGCAGTCACATTAACAGTGAAGTCAAAGTAGTTCAAAAATCCAACAGAACCTGAAGAAACACTTTAACATAATTACATTCATTACAAGTGAACCTGCTTTCCTACCGTCGACAAGAAGATGACATGGTATAAATTGAGGGTCACACGGGACAAAAAAAACATCTCTCTTCCATCTTTTAAGTGGTTGAAAAGCTACTCGCTCTGCCTTCTGGCGTCAGCCTCCCCTTGCTGCCATTTGGACTCTCAAACAATCCGCAGAGCCGCATACCTGAGGCTCGGAAGCGCCCCCTTTCACCTCTGGCTGACCACAAGACCAGGCTCTTTCTATATTATCAGTCATCCGAATTCAAAGTCAAAACAAAGCCCACGCTTCCCATTTCAAACTTCAAACATTCGGCAACAGTAGAGACACAGAATCCAGACCAGATGTCCAGAACGATCTGGATTTATGTAATTACAGTTCATCAATTACAAGGTTGACAATATAAAAAGGAAGCCCTGTCTGGTTTTCAGGAATTCACATCCTTCCTTTTGTTTTCTGTTTTGTTTAATCTATAAAATGAGACAGATTTAGGGCCTCGTTTGCTCAAAAAAAAAAAAAATTCCATTTCTTTAAGCACACAATCATGAAGGGTACGGATATCTATGAATTTAAAAACCCATCTGGAATCTGTTTTCCAATGGCAATGCCACCTCTCTAAGCTTCTTTTCTATCGACTATTTCACTTCTCTAATTAAGCTGCATTTTTATAAAACACAAAGGAAAGGAAATACATACACATATTTAAAATCTCTTTCCCTAAATTCTCTGAAAAATCTATAAAGCACATGAAAGCTCAGTCTCTCTCCCTTTGTTTTATGAGGATGACACTCCTTTTTCCATCTCATTAAGAGATGCATTTAGAATAAAATTTTACATTGAATTTCAATGTTTACCAAAAGCTTTAATATTCAGGTGGATTTCATCAAGTAGGTATTTATTTAGAAGAAACATATCCTCAGTTAATTAATAATTAATGAGGTTAATATAGAAGAACTTTTTGAAGTTATAGACTTACTATCGTAAGAAATGTAAAAAATAAGGGACACCTGGGTGGCTCAGTGGGTTAAGCATCTGACTCTTGGTTTCGGCTCAGGTCATGATCTCATGGTTCGTGGGTTTGAGCCCCACATCAGGAGCCTGCTTGGGATTCTCTCTCTCTCTCTCTCTCTCTGCCCTCCCCTGCTTGCATACTCTCTCTCTCTCTCAAAATAAATAAACATTTAAAGAAAAGAAATATAAAAAATCAATTTAATTTACATACATATTTTTCTTGCATAGGCGTATGATAGCATGAGTTAAAAAAAAAGTCTTTCAATCATAAAAAAATATATAACTGGGATAAAAAAAACAGTCATGACAGAGTAACAAAAATAATGATTTAATAATTTTTTAAATAATTTTTACTGTTAATAAAGACTATGTTCAAGTGTTTTCAATAAACAAAGATGGGTATTAAATCACATCAGTATTTGTAATCAATAAGATACTTTAAAAAAATGGTATGCCCATTTTGTTTTAAGACGTCCGTACTTATAACACACTATAAGTTATATTCTACACATCTATTTAAACTGACAGTAGAAACTGTCTATGTCAAAACTTACAATGTTCAAGGATACATTTTCAAATTTTTTCAAAATTAATGTATAGGATATATAAGAAAAAACAACTAAAGATCACCAAACTATCTTTTGTTATTATTATTAAAGTTTATTTATTAAGTTTAAGAGAGAGTGAGAGCATACATGAAGGGGCAGAGAGAGAGGAAAAGAGAGAGAATCCCAAGCAGTCTCTGTACTGCCAGCATGAAGCCTGATGCAGGGCTCGAACTCATGAGCCGTGAGATCATGACCTGAGCTGAAACCAAGAGTCAGAGGCATAACCACCTGAGCCACCCAGGCACTTCAAGACTACTAAACTATCTTAATCATCATTAGATAAGCATTAATCTCAAAATATTAGGTCTTCAAAGGTAGTTACTCTATACCAAGACAGTTCCCTATACCCCTCCATGGAAGCTATAATCTTAAATCAATAACTTCCAAAAGTATAATAAAATAGGGAAAAAATACATGAAAACTTAGCACTTTTTAGGCAAAGGACTGAACCTTCCAATCATTAAAAAAAAAAAGATCTAATATTCTATTTAAAATAGTTCAAAATGACACCTTTATCATCAATATTGAATTTATATAAAGGAACTAAAAGTCAATCTCTGAACAACTTTTTGAAGTCACCAGAAAGGGAAAAAAAGAAGATATACCTATATATATATATATATATATATATATATATATATATATATATATATATATAGGTCTAGAATACATACCTATATATATATATGTGTGTGTGTGTGTGTATATATATGTGTATATTTGTTTCTATAAAAAACAAATACACAGTGACTTTGTATTACAGTCCAAATTTCTCACTCAGCTATCAAGATGTCTGTAAATAAAGGCAGTGACTGACAGTAAGACTCCTGTACTCTCGTTCAAGTTCAAGTTTCCTGTTTTACAAGTGCCTTTAGAAGGTTAAATCCAGAGTCCATCAGACCTGAAATGTGTAACAGGCTCGCAAACCATCTGTCCTGTTTCCAAACCTTATGTCACCCTCTCCTAGGAGCACCTTCTGCCAGGAGATTCACAGACCGAAATGACATGATGTCGCCAAAACAAATAAGGCTAAAGACAAGAGCAGACTATATAGAATTATTGTGTACTGCCTGGTGAATTTAGGCCAAAGAAAGCCAAAGAAAGGTAGGCAGAAGGGAAAGAGTAGAACCTCTCCACCACTTCCTCAGTGTTGCATTTGCTTGTTTACTGTAGTTAGCATGAGTATTTTCCATAAAAGCACAGGTCCACAGGATTTTGTACACTTGGAGCACTTGGCTGTATTTACGGCTTCTACTTACGCAACTCTTAGTGTCTCTAGTCTCCACAGGGAACGTGCATGGACAGATACAGCACCGCCTTCATAGTGAACAGTTCTGGTTAAAAAAAGAAAAAAAAAAGCCCAGTTTCAACAAGTGTCATTCTTGGACTCTATTTTCTCAAGGCAATTACAAGAAAAAAAGCCAAGGGAAAGCCTTTGGATAAGGTCATACTTTCTGGCACGAGACAATACAGCTGGAAATAAAAATAACAAAAGTAAAAGTAAGTGATCAATTTAAGTTTGCCCTGAATAAACATTTAACTTAAACATATTCTCACATCATTTTCTCCCTCTACTCCCATTTATTCCCCCTCCCTCTCCCCAGCCCACCTCTCCTCCTCTCTCACTCTCTCTCTCTCTCCCTCTCCTCCAGTGAATACATTCACCTTACTTATTTAACTTAGGTCCATAAAAGTACTCAGCTATGAGTTTATGTGTAGTTTAATATCTTATTATTTCAACACATGCATATAATTATTTGCAGTTTATATTCTGTTCTAGATACATCAAACACTGTCAAGAAATATAAGAACACATTAATTTTAATGTTTTATTATAACAATCTGCAAAATTACTAAAGAGAGAAAAGTATCACCGAAAATATAAACATCAACCAAAAAAGTCTCACACACAAGGGGAGAATTATCTTTGAATGCACATCACACACACCCAAATTCCAAAGCTCTCATAACGATAATTATGACAGAAGTAATGCTAGGTAATTTACATATGTTATCCAACTTGAGCTCTGTGCCAACCTGTTGAGATGGTTTTAAGGAAACCAATGCTTATACGTGCTCCTTGTTTCTTCCTTGAGACTCACTCTCTCTGTCTACTGAATGTTTGCAATCATTCAAACACACATAACCCTGTCCTGTCTCAAACATAATAAGACCATTGACCATATTCTCCTCTCCTGCTTGCCCCCATATCTGTCTCATGGATCACCTCCTGTCAGATCTCTGTGCCTCCACTTGCTTCCTGATCCACCTCTCCATTGAAACACATTTGCTAAGGCCATCACATGACATCCGTGGTCCAAAATCCAATGGACTATTGATGGTTTTTTACACTGGAGAAATACCTACTATCTTGACAGTTTTTCTAACACCATTCTCACCTACTTTTCTTCTCACTTACTGAGATATTCCTTCTCATTGTTTTTATTGTGGAAATTTTCAAATAGACACAAAAGTAGAGAGAGTATTATGATAAATCTCAATGTACTCAGCACACAGTGTCAACAACAATCAACACAGGGCCAGTCTTGTTTTACCTATAACCTCTAGTAACCCATTCACATACAACTCCCCCCCAAAAATACATACATACATATGTAGATATAGATATGTAGATATACAGACACACACACACACACACACACACTCCTATGTAAAATCTGCTTTTATGAAATATCCATTCTGTTCATATTTTCCATTTTCTCAAAAATGTTTTGTTTTTCTGTTGCTCTTTCAAATCAAGATACAAACAAGATGCACAAATTGGTTAAATATCTTAAATTTCTATTACTAACAGTTTTCCCTCCTTCTTTTTTCCTTGTTGGCATTATCTCTTGACAAAAATCTGTACCATTTGTCTTGGAGTTTCTACATTCTGGATTTTTCTGATGACATGCTCATAGTGTTGACATGTACTTCTAAAATGGTAGTTGGATTTCTAGGTCTAGTGTTTTATACTTCCTAATACATCACATCAGGTGGTAATAATGACTACTTGGTCTACCTTTTTAATATTAAAATTGATCAGTAGGTTTAGAATCACCTTGATCCATCTATTATAAGAGTTTTAGGTATACCTACAAACAGTGCCATAGCAGTGATTTTCAATCATGGCTGCAGATACAATTATGTGGATAGCTTTTTAAAACGTGATGCTATGCCTTCACCAATGACCAATTAAACCAAATCTGGAGTCCGGATTTTTTTTTTTTAAGTTTATTTTTATTTTCACAGAGAGAGAGAGAGAGAGAGAGAGAGAGAGAGAGAGAGAGAGAAAGAGAGTGCAGTAGCTGGGGAGGGGGAGAGAGAAGGAGAGACAGGAATTCCAAGCAGGCTCCGCACTGTAAGTGCGGAGCCTGATATGGGGCTCAAACTCACAGACTGTGAGATCATGATGTGAATCAAGATCAAGAGTCAGATGATTGACTGAGTCACCCAGGCGCCCCTGGAGTCAGGATTTTTTTTTTTAATTTTTTTTTTCAACGTTTATTTATTTTTTTTGGGACAGAGAGAGACAGAGCATGAACGGGGGAGGGGCAAAGAGAGAGGGAGACACAGAATCGGAAACAGGCTCCAGGCTCTGAGCCATCAGCCCAGAGCCTGATGCGGGGCTCGAACTCACGGACCGCGAGATTGTGACCTGGCTGAAGTCGGACGCTTAACCGACTGCGCCACCCAGGCGCCCCTGGAGTCAGGATTTTTAAAAGTTCTCCAACTGGTGGTAATCAGAAGCTAAAGTACGGAAATCATGGTCCAGATCAGTTTCTACACAGCAGCACTATTGACATTTTGGGCCAGCTAATTCTTTGCTGTGGGTGGCTGTCCAGTGCACTTAGGATGTTCACTGATTCCTGGACCCTACCAACCAAATGCCAATAGTACTTGTCTCTTCTACTCCCCCTCCCCAGTTGTAACAACCAAAAATGTTCCAAAGATATTACCAAAATGTCTTCTGGGGGACAAAACCATCCCCACTGTCAAGCTACTGGTTTAGATTAGTGGCTCTCAATCTGTAGTATTAGAATTATATTGCAGGCTTTTTAAAATACAGATAGCTGGACCCAATCTGTTGCTACCCCCAAGTTCCCGATTTAGTAGATCTATGGTAAGGAGAAGAATTTGTATTTCTTTTTTTTTTTTTTTTTTTAATTTTTTTTCAACGTTTTTTATTTATTTTTGGGACAGAGAGAGACAGAGCATGAACGGGGGAGGGGCAGAGAGAGAGGGAGACACAGAATCGGAAACAGGCTCCAGGCTCCGAGCCATCAGCCCAGAGCCCGACGCGGGGCTCGAACTCACGGACCGCGAGATCGTGACCTGGCTGAAGTCGGACGCTCAACCGACTGCGCCACCCAGGCGCCCCAAGAATTTGTATTTCTAATAAGTTCCCAGGTGACATTGATGTAACTGGTCCACATTCTGAGAATCACTGGGCTAGAACCATTATTTTATTAGGGCAGTGATTCTTGGCCTCGGTTGTATACTAGAATAATCTGAAAAGCTTTACAAACTCCAACGCATAGACAATTCTCAAATTAAATCAGCATCTCTGGATATATACTTAAAAATAACAAATAATAAAATATAGATGTAATGTGTATATATATGTATATAGATACACAGATTTTTAACTCAATCATGACCTTTAATAAAGATCTTGTACTTGGCCATATAAAAAAACTTTATCAGATTTTTTTTAAAGTAAAGCCATGTACTCATCCTATTTTCTAATTATAACCAACGAAAATTGGAAATAAATACTAAAAAGATTTTTAAAATCTAACAACTTGGAAAACTCAGTAACTCTTATAAATAATTCATGGGTCAGAAAGGAAATAGAAATTAGACCTTATCTAGGATGTAATGAGGACAAGAGTACTTCAGAACAAATCTATGATTCACAGGTAAACTTTGAAAAATTTAGGCCTGAAATCCCTTGATTATTAAAGAAGTAATGACCAAAAAAAAAAAAAAAAACACCTTAAGAGTTGTCTGAAGAAATTAAATAGTGAACAAAATAAATCGACAGAAAATAAAGAAGGGATTCTATGATGTATTACTAAGATAAGTAAAATGCAAGAATGCAAATGATATAAATTTTCTGTACAACAATAAATCATAATAAACCTATTGCATGTATGTATGTATATACGTATCTATGCAGAGGTATTATCTATATGAACGTGGAGAAAGTTCTTGAATAATGAACACCGAAACAGTAATGTTAATCACATAATAAAAGTTATGTAGGAACTAAGCTTGAAACTAAAATGTACTCGAAGATAAAAACAGTATTAAGTAATGTTTACGTACAATTGTATATATTATATATAACAAGGTATAGGAAGAATTATCCTTCAAATGTTTTACTCTCATCACTTTTCCTTTATTAACTGAATTTAACAATGATCTTTTATTATTTGTATAAGTAGAAATCTAATGATATTTTAATTTGGGGGGAAATTAACATTTAAAACACAAATATAAAGTCTAAAGGAAAGTTGGAACCTCCTTTCTGGATATTTGTCTCCTGAAGGGGCTTCTTGCCTTTCATTATTTCTATTTTTTTTTAATGATTCATCAGCAAGTGTAGAAAATCCAATGACCTGCAGTTCTTCAATGACAACTGGGGAAATCTTTGCTTTTATACAGAGTCTGCCATATAAATACATGCCAAGTGCTGAATGTCACTGGTTGTCATATCAAGTAGGCATTGGCTATTTCAGACTGAAAAGCAACTTTACAATATCAAAATCCTAAATGTAGTAAGGATCTCAGTCCATCATAAATGACACTAAGGACATGTAAACTTATTTAAAAATTGGTCCACTTGGAGAAATCCACCTGTTCTATGAAGCGATCATCCCTTTTCCCTGCAATATGTCTCAAGTATCAAGTTTAAAGATCCACAAGTTTACCAAATGGTATTAGAGACCATATTTAAACTCATACAACTGGGGCGCCTGGGTGGCGCAGTCGGTTAAGCGTCCGACTTCAGCCAGGTCACGATCTCGCGGTCCGGGAGTTCGAGCCCCGCGTCGGGCTCTGGGCTGATGGCTCAGAGCCTGGAGCCTGTTTCCGATTCTGTGTCTCCCTCTCTCTCTGCCCCTCCCCCGTTCATGCTCTGTCTCTCTCTGTCCCAAAAATAAATTTAAAAACGTTGAAAAAAAAATTAAAAATAAATAAATAAATAAATAAATAAATAAATAAATAAATAAATAAATAAAAATTATCTTTAAAATACAATTATTTTCAACTTTGAGTCCATCCGGCCAATGGGGAATGCAAGAGCTCATTATTCTTGCTAGAGTGGTGCAGCAATTTCAGACATGGGGTAAGACCGGTTCACTTGTTAGATCTCCTGTACACACATGCTCCCTTCCAGCCTGAGGGCTACTGATTTCTATTCACTGGAGAGGCATGACATTTTGCCAAAGTGAAAAAAAAACCCAGAGCCATTCCCCTCTGACTTCTTGCCATCTCCTTATGAGCTAAGATGAAATGGGAAGTAGAAAGCTATCAGGCAGTAGACGGCTGGTCATCCTGAAAGTGGAACCCAGTAAAAATACTCCCTCCCCAGTCTCTGCAAATGTCTTCAAAATTTGTTTTGAACTAACACCGCAGAAATACAAATGATTATAAGAAAACATTATTAAAAAACTGTAAGACAACAAGCTGGACAACCTAGAAAAAGTGGATAAATTCCTAGAAACATACAACCCTCCAAAACTGAATTAGGAACAAATAGAAATTTTGAACAGACCACAATTATCAGCAACAAAATTGAAATCAGTAATTAAAAAAACTCCGAACTGGGGCACCTGGGTGGTTCAATCAGTTAAGCGTCCATGTCTTGGTTTTAGCTCAGGTCATGATCTCACAGTTTGTGAGTTCAAGCCCCACATCACGCTCTATGCTGTCAGCACAGAGTCTCCTTGAGATTCTCTTTCTCCCTCTCTGTCTGCTTCTTCCCTGCTCACTTCCTCTCTCTCTCTCAAAATAAATAAACTTAAAAAAAAATTAAAAAAACAAAAAATTAAAAAAAACCCTCCAAACCAACAAAAGTCTAGGACCAGATTGCTTCACAGGTAACTTCTACCAAGCATTCAAAGGAGAGTTGATATCTGTTCTTCTCAAACTATTCCAAAAAAATAGCAGAGGAAGGAAAGCTTCCAAATTCCTTCTAAAAGGTCAGCATTACCCTCCTACCAAATCCAGACAAAGACACTACAAAGAAAAACAAAGGAAGAAAACTAAAGGATAACAGTATCTCTGATGAACATAGATGCAAAAATCATCAACAAAATAGTAGCAAGTCAAATTCAACAACACATTTAAAAATTCATTCACCATGAACAAGTGGGATTTAATCCAAAAATGCCAAGGGTGTTTCAATATTTACAAATCAATCAATATGATCCATCACATTAAGAAGTGAAAGGATAAAAGCCATATGGTCACCACAACAGATGCAGAAAAAGTATCTAACAAAGTACAACATCCACGATAAAAACTCAATGAAGTAGATACGGAGGAAACACACCTCAACATAATAAAGACCATACATAAAAAACCCACAGCTGACATCATACGTGATGGGGAAAAACTAAGATCTTTTTCTCCTAGATGAAGAACAAGACAAGGATGCACATTCTCATCATTTTTATTCGATACAGTACTGAAAGTCTTAGCTGCAGCAATCAGTCAAGAAAAAGAAATAAAAGGCATCCAAATTGGTAAGAAAGAGGCTTACCAATTTTGTCTATTTTCAAAAGACGATGCAGCAAACTGAAGATTCCATAAAAAAAAAAAAAAGCCACTAGAACTGATAAATGAATTCAACAAAGTCACAGGATACAAAATTGACATACAGAAATATTTTGCATTTTTTCCATTTTTTTTTAATTTTAGAGAGAGAGCACATATGTAAGCAGAGGAGAGGGGGAGAAGGGGAGAGGCAGAGAGAGCCCCAAGCAGGCTCCATGCTCACTGAGAAGCTCGAAGCAGGGCTCCATCCCATGACTGAAATCATGACCTGAACTGAAATCAAGAGTCAGTCGCTTAAGTGACTGTGAACCACGGAGGCGCCCCATGTTGCATTTCTATACACTAATAATAAAGAAACAAAAAGAGAAATTAACAATCCCATTTACATTATACCAAAAATAGGGGCACCTGGGTGGCTCAGTCAATTAAGCCTCCAACTTTGGCTCAGGTCACTATCTCACGGTTCATGAGTTGGAGCCCCGTGTCGGGCTCTGTGCTGACAGCTCAGAGCCTGGAGCCTGTGTCAGATTCTGTGTCTCTCTCTCTCTCTCTCTCTGCACTGCCCCCCAACTTGTGCTCTGTC
This sequence comes from Lynx rufus, assembly GCF_022079265.1. Classification (NCBI taxonomy): domain Eukaryota; kingdom Metazoa; phylum Chordata; class Mammalia; order Carnivora; family Felidae; genus Lynx; species Lynx rufus. Next base: position 11,441,837 of record NW_025814840.1, read on the forward strand.
TCCCTCTCTCTCAAAAGTAAGTAAACATTAAAAAAATGTTTAAATCATACCAAAAATAATAAAATACCAAAAGAGTGAAAGAATTATACTCTGAAAACAATAAAACAATGATGATAGCAATTTATGATGACACAAATGGAAAGATATCCCATGCTCATGGACTAGGAGAACAAATACTGTTAAAATGTCCACACTACTCAAAGCAATCTACAGACTCAATGCAATCGCTATCAAAACACCAACACAGAACAAGAACAAACCATCCTAAAATTTGTATGGAACCACAAACAACCCTGAATAGCCAAAGCAATCTGGAAAAAGAACAAAGCTGGAGGTATCACAATCCCAGATTTCAAGTTACATCACAATGCTGTAGTAATCAAAACAGTATGGTACTGGCACAAAAACAAACACATCGATCAACAAAACGATTGAAAAACCCAGGAATGATCCTGAAATTATATGGTCAATTAATCTGTGACAAAGCAGAAAAGAATATCCAATGGGAAAAATACAGTCTCTTTAACAAATGCTGCTGGGAAAATGGGACAACAACATGCAGAAGAATGAAACTAGACCACTTTCTTATACCATACACAAAAGCAAACTCAAAATGGAATAAAGACATAAATGTAAGGGGCACCTGGGTGGCTCAGTCAGTTAAGCATCTGACCCTCAGTTTCAGTTCAGATCATGATCTCACGGTTTCAGCCCCGAGTTTGAGCCCCACATCAGGCTGTGCACTGATGGTGTGGAGCCTGCTTAAGATTCTGTCTCTCCCTTTCCCTCTCTCTCTGCCCCTCCCCTACTCATGCTGTCTCTGTCTCTCTCAAAATAAATAAATAAACTTGAAAAAAAATTTTTAAAAAGCCATAAAGCTAAGACCTGAAACCATCAAAATCCTAGAAGAAAACATAGGCAGTAATTTCTTTGACATCAACCAAAGAAACATTTTTCTAGATATGTCTCCTAAGGCAAGGGAAGCCAAAGTAAAATTAAACTATTGGGACTATATCAAAATAAAAACCTTTTACACAGTGAAAGGAATCATCAACAAAATGACAAAGGCAACCTACTAAATGGGAAAAGATATTTGCAAATGATATATCTGATAAGGGTTTACTATCTAAAATATTTAAAGAACTTGTACAACTCAACACCAAAAAAACACAAACAATCCAATTAAAAAATAGGCAGAGGAAGTAAACACATATTTTTCCGAAGACAATATACAAATGGACAACAGACACATGAAAAGATGCTCAACATCACTCATCAGCATGGGAATGCAAATCAAGACCACAATCACATATCACCATACACCTGTCAGAATGGCTGGAACCAAAAAAGACAAGAAATGACAAGTGTTGGTGAGGATACAGGGTAAAAGGAACCCTTGTGCAATGTTGGGAGAAGTACAAACTGGTTCAGTAACTGTAGAAAACAGTATGAAGGTGCCTCAAGAAGTTAAAAATAAAATTATCATATGGTCCAGTAATTCCACTACTTGGTATTTAAAAAAAAACCCAAAATATAATTTGAAATGATATATGTACCTCTCTGTTTATTGCAGGATTATTTATGATAGCCAAGATACTGAAGCATCTGTGATTGTTCATCCATAGATGAATGAATAAAGATGCGATACATATACACAATGGAATCTTACTCAACCTTAAAAAAGAAATCTTGTCATTTCTAACAATGTGATGGATAGAGTGTTTTATGCTAAGAGAAATAAGTCAGTCAGAGAAAAACAAATACCATATGATTTCACTCATATAGACTTTAAGAAACAAAACAAATGAACAAAGAAAAGAGAGACAAACACACTTTAAGAAACAAAACAAATGAACAAAGAAAAGAGACCGACAAACACACACACACACACACACAAACAGAAGACTGACTCTTAAATACAGAGAACAAATTGGTGCTTGCCAGAGGGGATATGGATGAGGGGATGGGTGAAAAAAACTTTCTTGGAAGATAACTGTAGATTCACATGCCGTTGAAAGAATAGAGAAAAGTATTTCTGAACATTTTGTTCTTGAACTTGTCTAGTTTCTCCTAACAATAATGTTTTTAAAAATATAGAAGTCTCTCATCAAGAATATTGGCTTTGAGGGGTGCCGGGGTGGCTCCATTGGTTAAGCGTCTGACTTCAGCTCATGATCTCATGATCTCAACATTCGTGAGTTTGAGCCCTGCGTCGGGCTCTGTGCTGACAGCTCGGAGCCTGGAGCCTGCTTCGGATTCTGTGTCTCTTTCTTCTCCCCCTCCCCAGCTCACGCTCTGTTTCTTTCTCAAAAATAAACATTAAAAATTTTTAAAAAATATATATATATTGGCTTTGATACAATCCCCAATCTTATATTTATCCAGTTCTGCTTTTATGACATTCTACACCACGTTGTCATTTGTGTTAGTTCCTGATCCTCATCAGTGGGAAGGTCCTGTGCCACAAAGATTCCTCATATTCCCTTTTATAACTACATGCTCTTCCTTCTCTCTCCCTGCTCTCGCTTCCCTAACTGTGGACAACCACTCCCTTCCATTTCTAAGCTTTAACATTTCAAAAATGTTAGAAAAATGGAATCTTAGAGTATGTAAGATGCTTGGATTGATATTTTTCACTCAGCATAATTGCCTGAAGATTCATCCAAGTTGCTGCTCTTAATTGCTAATATTCTATGCTATGGTTATACCACTGATGGTTCAATAATTCATGAGCTGAAGGACATTTGGGGTGATTCCAGTTTTGGGCTGTTACAAAAAAGCTACTTTACAGTAAATATTTCTGTATATTACATGTATACACAATACTGTATGTAAATATATATATATGTGTACACACATACATATACACATATATATGTATACACACACACACACACACACACGTATGTGTGTGTGTGAATACAGTTTTCACTTCTTTGGGATAAACTCCCAGGGGTGAAATTGTTAGGTCACGTGGTAGTGTATGCTTAGTTTTTAAAGCAAGTGTCAAAATGTTTTCCAGAGTAGGGGTAACACTCTGCAAGCCATTTATGAGTGGTTCAGTTTCTCTGCATCCTCACCAGCACGTGGCTATCAATATTTTTGTTGGTTTTGGTCAATCTGTATATTGATGATGCCTAATGATTATTAGTCATTTACCACAATGACTAATGATGCTATATATTTTCTCATGAGCTTACTTGCAATCTATATGCCCTCTTCGTGAAATAGCCGTTCTTGTATTTTGCCCATTTTTTAATTACGTTGTTTTTTTGTTGTTGTTTTTTTGTTTTTTACTGCCAAGCTTTGAGAGTTCTTTATGTATTTTTAGATGTTAGTCCTTCATTGGAATTATGACTTGCCAATATTTTCTGCCCCTCTAGAACGTGTCTTTCCATCTTCTCCACATGGGCATTTATAGAACGAACACAAAGTTTCTCATTTCAATGAGGTCCAGTTTATCAATGTTTTCTTTTCATGAAGTTGTGGTTTCAATGTCAAGTTTTAAAAGTCCATGATCCTCAAGATTTTTTTTCTATTTTTTCTGAAAGTTTTATGGTTTTATGTCTTACATTTCTGTCTTTGATCCACTTGGAGTTCTTTTTTTTGTGTCAAGTGTGAGGTTTGGGTCAAGGCTATTTATTATTATTATTATTATTATTATTATTATTATTATTTTTCCCCCTTGGGCATCCATTTACTTCATCCAAATGTCTTTTAAGTTGAAAAGTCCCTTCTCATTTTCTTTTCTATCAGAAACAATCTCTCTCCCTTCTAAGACACTAAAGCACAACAACTTCCTTGAACTTAGTCTTTAGGGAATACAAGTCAGAAACGGAAGTGCCTTGTACAAAGCTTAAGCTATCTGGGAAGTCACAAACCTCCCCTTTGGGGGAAAAAAAACACAGGCACCACTGATTGCTTATGTGGGGAAGAATAAGGGAACATACTTCAAAAAAAATTAACATCACAGAAATCACCCCACAGACAAAATCTTTCCACATTGGCAAGTGTGTGAATTTTCCAGAAAGAATCTGTAATGTGCATCAGATTGTCAAAGATCCCCACAACCACCCAATTATGTTTTGAAAATCATGGTTTTCAAGGCTCAGATGCCCGCTACAAGAATGGGGACTCCTTCCATGGACTGATTTGAAGTCAAGGTGCTTCCGGTAGAGAAGACTGAGCCAAGGATGTGGGACTCCCAGGCCCCGAAACAGTATTCTGCTCAGTCAGGTTGGTAAGCTGGTTTAGTTAAGACACCTTTTCTTCCCCTCCTCAAAGCAAAGCAGGTAACAGTCTTTCAAGAGTCACCAAAATAACACAAGTGGGGGACCTCTGACCCTGCTGAGTTAGCCAGAGTGGGATCAATGCAGGCACCCCACTGCTCTCCTTAAACAACCCAAAGCACACAACTTGTTTTTTCTCCATTTATTTCTTTCACAAATGCAAAAGAATAAGCATTTGTGTGCAGATGCCCACATACATGGCACTATCTAAAAGGTGTACAAGAATGCAGGATGCTACCCTGGCTGAAAAGTAAATAGAAGAGATGAACAATAGGAGACACTGATCGCCAATAAAGATAATAAATGGCAGTATGTGACGAGCATCATTATTTGTATGGGGCAATTAAAGACAGTCCCACCACCAGCATGGCCTCAACCAAATTAAGTTCAGCTGTGTTAATGTATTACCAGACCCTGGAGACTGAGGCTTCTTCTATGAATCCTCTGCAAAATAATTAGGTTCACCAAAAAATTACTCACACAGAGCTTCTACTGACAGTTGATACCGAATAGCAGATTCAAACCAATTAGTGGAAAGAGAAGAATGTTTGACTAGCTCGTACAGGCTAACAAGCTTATTGCTTCAAAATCAGAGATGGAGAGAGATTCCTTCCTTCCTTGAGGAAGACTGCTAACCTTCCTCCAAGGGCAGAATGGTAAGAGATGCTTTCTACGATGCAATTTTTGAAAAGACTGTGTTGGCCTTTCCCAGATTAACACTCACTTCTTCCTGAATGTAGTATTGAGATCTCACCAGACAGTGAATTCCTTAAAGACACACGCTGGCTCTCATTCAAATGCCAACAACATACAAGTCCCTCAATAAGCATTCAAGGCATCAAGTGGAAGGGACTGAAAAGGAGGCCCAGGATTAAAAGGTGATTTCAGAATAAAATCCTACGTGTTGGAGTTTACGCATTTTTCACAGTAGAATTTGGGCGTTGGCTGCAGTCTCCTCCATGCCTATGAGGGCGTTTGCCCGGGCCGCAGGTGCTAAACCAAACTGTCAAAACTGTTTATACAGCAACAGTGACCTCAGGAAGTACAAGTCTACTCGGTGTTGAGAGTAACATTGTGTCTCCACTTGGGGGCTGAGTCTGACGATACGTCTATTCAAGTTGCTGTCCAAGAGAAAACAGGGATGTTTTGAAAGGATACATCAGAATAAATGCACATGAATCACCGCGAATTAAAAACAGTATAGATACTATAGAGAAGCATGTAAATAGGACTAGAGCAGGAAAACAGCAAAAATATGTCGCTGCTCTTACCTTTCACTCCACCCAAAATACAACCACAAAGTCATCTGGAAGTGAAAAAGGAGAAGAAGCTTTCCTTTCTTTCCTTCTTTCTTTCTTTTTTTTCTTGAAAGATACTGCTAACATTCAGATTAAGTGAAGAAACAAAACAGGGCCAAGTGAAAAATCGTCTTGAATTTCATCGAGAAAATAACTGGAGTATTTTTTTATTTTTTTTTATTTTTTCAATATATGAAATTTATTGTCAAATTGGTTTCCATACAACACCCAGTGCTCATCCCAAAAGGTGCCCTCCTCAATACCCATCACCCACCCTCTCCTCCCTCCCACCCCCCCCATCAACCTTCAGTTTGTTCTCAGTTTTTAAGAGTCTCTTATGCTTTGGCTCTCTTCCACTCTAACCTCTTTTTTTTTTTCCTTCTCCTCCCCAGGGGTTTCTGTTAAGTTTCTCAGGATCCACATAAGAGTGAAACCATATGGTATCTGTCTTTCTCTGTATGGCTTATTTCACTTAGCATCACACTCTCCAGTTCCATCCACGTTGCTACAAAGGGCCATATTTTGTTCTTTCTCATTGCCATGTAGTACTCCATTGTGTATATAAACCACAATTTCTTTAACTGGAGTATTTTTTAATATTTTGTTTAATTTATTTTTGAGACAGCATGAGCACAGGAGGGGCAGAGAGAGAGGGAGACACAGAATCCGAAGCAGGCTCCAGGCTCTGAGCTGTCAGCACAGAGCCCGATGCAGGGCTCGAACTCATGACCTGAGCCAAAGTCAGATGCTTAACCCACTGAGTCACCCAGGCACCCCTGAGGATATTTCTTTTTTAATGTTGATTTTTTTAATTCTATTGTCTCTTTTTTAATTCACTTAACTTTAAGTGTATAGAACACTTCAATTATTGTTGTTGTTGTTCTTGTTTTTAATTTTTCCTGAAATCCAATCGTTTCAATTCCTATGAATATTTTTAATCTTTTGCCTTCAAGACCTATATTTTTTCAAATAGTGCATTCTAGCCCCGTCATTCCTTGACCATGTGGGTTATAGACCGAGTCAGGCTGCTAAATGAGGGCAGGCTGAAATAAGGCCCTGTGCTGTCTGCAGTCTGCAGGGAGTTTGAATTTGGGGAAAAGAGTGAACCTCTCTCAAGGGAGAAGAGGCACAGAAGAGAAAATAGCTCTCCCGACATGTGTTTACTCTTTCATCAAAACTGCTTAGCAAAGCCATCCAGCTCCCATAGCCAGGCTGCAAAGGTACACACGGGGCGTGAAGGGGAACAGGTGCCTGAGAAGCCCTCATCGGTAACTTTATCTCTTTGAACATTTAGGAGCACAGAAGGCAGCTTTATAAGCTTCCTCCGAGGTGGTGACCGAGGGCGTACAAACCCGGCAAGGATATTAGTCATCCGACTGTGTACACAGACATAAACCATGCATCTCTTTCCAAACCAGACTGCGAGACACTTAATTCATGGTATCAAACCCATCTCACTTCTTATCAATTATTTACAACTAAAGCTCATTAAATCACCAAAATATCATAAAAGGGGCAAGGAGGCAAAAAATATTGTCATGCATACATATGGCACAGCTTTTGCCTGCTGAGTCACATGCTGGAAAGCAAATGCAGCATTTATTTCCAGATACTGTCAGAAACAATAACTTAATTGTCCTCCACTGGCAAGTGGAAAGACAGAGCAAGCATACGCAACAGTAATGCCTGATAAAACAGAAACAGAACCACCTCTCTCTGAGGATCAAGCTCTCCCTCCCACTCTCTCCCTCTCTCCTTCTCTCCCGCTCTTCTTCCCTCTCTCCCTCCCTCGAACACACACACAAACACAAACCCTCTCCACTCCTTTGTCTCCTTTATTTTTCTCCAAAGCCCTTGTCATCACCTTGTATATTATCTGTGGGTGTATGCATATGTGGGTGCATTTAGAAATAAGTGCATTTATGTTTTCATTGCCTCATATCCCCACTAGAATGTAACCTCCTTGAGAAAAGAGACATCGCATCTTTTTATACACTGCTATAACCCCAGCACCCAGAACATGATAGTCATTCCACAAATTGTTACTGAATGAATAAAACTACCCATGAACTACACAGCATAACCGGTTTTAACATACAAATGATGCTTTTCAAAAAACATTCCTCTAATAACCGGTATCCAAGTCAGAGATCCCAAATAATAGTTCCCAATAATATTCCCCCAATTTTTCCACTTTAAAATTCACTAATTTGGGGCACCTGGGTGGCGCAGTCGGTTAAGCGTCCGACTTCAGCCAGGTCACGATCTTGCGGTCCGTGAGTTCGAGCCCCGCGTCAGGCTCTGGGCTGATGGCTCGGAGCCTGGAGCCTGTTTCCGATTCTGTGTCTCCCTCTCTCTCTGCCCCTCCCCCGTTCATGCTCTGTCTCTCTCTGTCCCAAAAATAAATAAACGTTAAAAAAAAAAAATTAAAAAAAAAAATTCACTAATTTAAGCACGTGGGTGGCTCAGTCAGCGTCTGACTCCTGATTTCAGCTCAGGTCATGATCTCATGGTCTAGGAGTCAGAGCCCCATGTCGGGCTCTGCAATGACAGCGTGGAGCCTACTTGGGACTCTCTCTCTCCCTCTCTCTGCCTCTCCTGTGCTCATGCTCTCTCTCTCTCTCTCTCAAAGTAAATAAAACTCAAAGAAAATTCTAAAATTCACTAACTTAAAAGTATGGCATACTTAATTCAGATAATGAGTATTTCATGCATAAGTAAGTGTATGTGCACATGAAGGAAATGCCTTCGCTGATATTTTATTATGCTTCACATAAAAATGGACTGAATAGGATGCAATCCAGTGATAGAATCTGGGGCAGAAAATACTCCCCATGTAAAATATGTCATGCTCAAAATGAAAACCGGTAATCAGATTTCAAGCTTCCAGAATGAAAGCTTATTTTTTTTTTTTAATTTTTTTTTCCAACGTTTATTTATTTTTGGGACAGAGAGAGACAGAGCATGAACGGGGGAGGGGCAGAGAGAGAGGGAGACACAGAATCGGAAACAGGCTCCAGGCTCCGAGCCATCAGCCCAGAGCCCGACGCGGGGCTCGAACTCCCGGACCGCGAGATCGTGACCTGGCTGAAGTCGGACGCTCAACCGACTGCGCCACCCAGGCGCCCTGAAAGCTTATTTTTAAGTAAATAATTAAAACACAATATTGCTCTGACAAATCCCCGTCTCTCCTTAATACATTCTCACTATCTAAAGAGTTTGGGTCAGAACTAAAAAAATTACAATTTAAAGCTGATACTCAAAGTATCCCCCTTTGACCCAAATGCTCACAACCTCTATAGATTATATTTTTACTGTTATTTAGACAACTCGCATACCTGTGACTTTAGAACCACAGGGTCTTCCTGGAAAAATCTCAAGAAATTTAAGGGGCACCTAGGTGGCTCAGTCGGTTAAGCCCCCAACTTGGGCTCAGGTTATGATCTCAGGGTTCGTGAGTTCAAGCCCTGCGTCAGGCTCTGTACTGACAGCTTGGAGCCTGGAGCCTGCTTCGGGTTCTGTGTCTCCCTCTCTCCCTGCCCTTCCCTCACGCACACACACACACACACACACACACACACACACACACTCTCTCTCTCTCTCTCTCTCAAAAAATAAACATAAAACAATCTTTTTTAAAGAAATTTAAAATAAAACTATCGTGATGCTATATTTCATGAGTAATGTCAGAATTCAATCCATAAACATAAGATGAGCAAGAAGAATGAAGAAAACTATGAATTTAGTTTAGCTTGAGTAGGAGCTCATTCCCCCATTCAGTTCCACTTAACTGTATGGGCCACTGTCTGCTCTAAGTTCTAAGAGTTTTTATTAATACCCTCATGAGAATGCCTAGGTAATTACTTCCACATACAAGCCTAAATGTGAAGAGGAAACTAAAGGTAACTCCATTGGTCTCTGGTATTACAGAACCCATCCCCAAACTGCATGTTCAATTGCTATAATTATAGCTGTGTCTATTCAACAACCGTCAACGGAACGGGGCACAGGCAGGACGACGTATCCATTCGGGAACAAGGCACTGATGACCGACATGTTCCTAAATTACTCGAAAGTAAATGTCGCTTCTGGCCATCTCCTTACTTCCACTTCTTATGACAAATCTGGTTTGACCTTAGTTCTTTGACTTTCACAACGTGACGCGAGTAGTGAGCGTAAGCAGATCACAAGAATGGCACAGAGCTGTGAGGTAAAAGAATTCTTTCACATATTTCCCTAGAATTCCTCCAGGTTTCAAGTGGCTGTCCAAAAATCAAATTATTTCCACTTCTTTTTTTTAAACGAATCAAAATATATATTCTTTGGTTATCATGATGCGTTTCTCCCCCAGTAGAGATTCAAATCAATTAAAGAGCTACTGCCTCCAGACTGAGTTGCCCTTTGCCCCCCGCCCCCCGCGTCACTGAAGAGACTGAAATGACTCCGGGTCAGAACAAAGGGGGATAAAGACATTTCGACACAATGATAGTAACAAGACTTGAGTGCAGCGCGAATGTAAAATTTAAGAAATCATTTTTCTTGTGACATGCAACTAAATGCCCAATCTCACTATTTCATCAAGACAAGTCTAACTATCCTTCCTTAAGCAACACCCCTTAGGTTGCTGCTGCCTATTTCTGACTCATCTTCTCCCTCAAGCCATGATCTGACATCTCTTTAAATCTAATTTCACCCGCATAAACATACTGTGCACAGGGCACAAACGGATGTGTTCTTACTGACATCACTCCCTAGAAAGAGCAGTGATTTGCTGAACTGAATACATACTGAGAGTAATTTGACACAGACATTAACAACATTAACTCAAGAATGATATGAGAAAGGACAGATGTCAACATGTATGCAATGGGACAGCAGATCCAGAACAATAATAAAATATCTTTGAAATGCCCGCTAGTTTTCCCTGCAGTAATAACCAGCTACCCACACAATCAGTAGAAAACCCACCCTATAAACGCCCCGTTCAAGAAAACACCTATTTAGGGGTGCGTGGGTGGCTCAGTCCGTTGAGCGGCCGACTTCGGCTCAGGTCATGATCTCGCGGTTTGTGAGTTTGAGCCCCACGTCGGGCTCTGTGCTGACGGCTCGGGGCCTGGAGCCTGCTTGGGATTCTGTCTCCCTCTCTCTGCCCCTCCCCCATTGTGCTGTCTCAGTCTCTCTCAAATAAATAAATAAACTTAAATAAAAAACAAACACACACCTATTTAACCTACAGGTTCTCTAGTGTCCAGGAGAACTGGAAAACTGTAGTCATTGCCAGTGAGCTTAGCTGAGGAACTCTGGGGTCTCTGCCACTGAATATTCTCATCGGAGGATGAAAATATTCAACTATTCAAACAAAAACTATGCTCATCCATTTCTGGCTTCTCAACCTTAGCAAGAATCAGGAGTCCTTCCTCACCCCACACCTACTCCATTCAATTCAAAGAATAGAGGATTTTCCTCAATATAGTTTAGCCTCGCTTCCTCCAAAGCCTATGCTCTAGTAAGCTTTCATCCACATGCCCAGGGTCCCTCAGATTCTCCCATATCTGACTAAATCCTGCTCTCCCATCTAAATAATAATGACAGTGACAACTAAATCTGCTGATCTCTTACTGCGCATCAAGTATTTTCCACGCATTGTCCCACTGAATCTTCCCAGCTCATACTTAAGCTGCATTTCACAGTGGAGAAAAGCAATTCTTAAAGAAATTAAGTCACCTGCACAAGTCACCCAATTAGGAAGTGGCAGAGGTGAGGCCCAAACCCAGGTGTGTGTAGCTCCAGAGCCTTAACTACCAATCTCTCGTGTCTGTAGAAACAATAGAAGGGCTCTAAGAAGCATCACTTGCTCTAAGTGCTTCCTTTAACAAATCAGAGAATAAATTCCCCAATGACTAAGACAGGACCTCTTTTTGCTCCTAACTTTATATAAACATATCACCACATTTAACACACCTGCCCCCCAATCTTCCCTTGGCTTCCATGACTAACCTCCCTGGTTCTCTACCTGGCTACCATGCAGACTCTTCTTTGCCTGTCCACATCCCAAATGTCAGCGTGCTCTGGGATACCACCCTTGGCCTCCTCTCTGGAGGAGAGGCCTATTCCAAGGCTTTGCGGCCTTTTTAAAGCAATGCCCCAAACTGATCAACACATCCCCCTAATTCCAGCTCTGCCCTCCCTATGTAGGACCCTCATTTCTTCAACTATCCCCTGGGCACTTGGACTTTACATCCAGGTCAAGCTCTAAGTAAATGACTCAAAAATTCCAACTTCCTGCTTAATGTCCCACGGACCCTCTGTAGTTACCAGTATCCAAACTTTACTCAAGCCTTACTATGAAAACTGAATGTCTCCTAATAATCTTTAGCACCATCTCTCTTTACTCAAGCCAGAAACAGCAGGACACCCCGGATCAGATACACTCCCTCACGCTCCACACTGGTTTACCTCTAAACCAGTCAACGTGACCTAAAATGTCTCTGTTCCAGATAGAGCTCTCCATTCTGATGGCCACCCTCCAGGTAAAGTTTCTCCCTTCCTCTTGCACGAGTGCCTACAACAGCCTTCTCCTGGTTTCCCTGATTTGGACTCTCCTCATTGGTGACCCAACCTCCTCCTGCCCGTTAAGACCTACTATTCCTTTACAAGAGACCTGACCATTCCACCCCCACCCCACGCTCCTTCCTAACTACCTCAGAGTAAAAGCGAGCCCATGGTAATGGTACCAAGGATCCTTCAAAAGCTGACCACACTGCTCTCTCTTGTCTGGTCTGTACCTCCGATTCCATCCTGCTCCTGGTCACTCTGGAAGAACAGCTATTTCCACAATACATCCCTTTGAGTCTTCTGTGTTTTCTTTTGTTTGGAATTAATTCTTCAAACCAAGTGCCTTTTGAATTCCCTCTCATCTTGTAGACAAACCCTATCAACACCATCAACATCTTCTTCCCAACCTACTACCAGTGGCATTTTTCATTTAGGGAATTTTCCAGGCTGTGCATGCCACTCTTCACCATAAGCCAGGTCTTCCTGGTAAGAGAGGTACAACTACAACCGAGGCCTCAAAGTGACTTTTCCCAAGGTTAAACAGGTAGTTAAATGAGTATTAACTTTCAGGGTGCCTGGGTGCCTCAGTTGGTTGAGCATCTGACTCTCGATTTCGGCTCAGGTCATGATCTTGCGGATGGTGGGATCGAGCCCTGTGTAGGGCTCTGCACCAGCTTTGGGCAGCCTGCTTGGGATTCTCTTTCTCTCTGCCTGTCCCCAACTTGCTCTCTCTCCCTCCCCACCCCTCTCTCTCTTTCCCAATAAATAAACTAAAAAAAAAAAAAAGTATTAACTTTCTAAATGTTCTCTATATCAAAGTTACAAAACTGAACATTAAATAAGTTGCCTCACTATATAGGTTCATATTATGAGAAATGTCCACTCAAAGACTTAAAAACACATAATAAACCATCCACACAACGTCTTCTCTCATAGTACTCTCCTATATGTGTGTTCAACTCACTACGGATCCATTAATTCATAAAGCAAAGCAGGACATTCAAATCATCCTAAATATTCTATGGTTTTGGATTATTTATGCACTTTCCCCAATGACTCCCCAGAGGACTTCAGTCTCAGCCCAGTACCAACAAATATTACCATCAGAGAGGTGTTATAATCACATAAAATATTAGGGAGAGTGGTCAATTTTATCGTGTATGTCAGTAAGTGGGAGGTAATAGGAAAAGGTCCCAAACTTTTGTGCAATTTGAGAATTCTGACTTTAAAACTGAATTTGAGACTAAACATGCCAGAAAGAAATCAAAAGTAAGGAACACGTAATGAAGCTTTAAGTAGTTTAATGTGTTCACTCCTCCCACTCAGTGTATTTTAGTGCATACTTCTGACCATGTTTTATTTATATCAAAATTTTCAGCAATTCTATCAATAGGTAATAAAAAATAAAACATAAGAGAAAAACTTCTATAGAGGCCAACACATGGATTGCTTCAGTGGACAGAGGAGTGTTAGTGGCCCATTTTCTATTAAGCGAATGGTCTTAATTTGAAAATTGTACAAGGGGGCGCCTGGGCGGCTCAATCGGTTGAGCATCCAACTTCAGCTCAGGTCATGATCTCGTGGTTTGTAAGTTCAAGCCCCCCATCAGGCTCTGTGCTGACAGCTCAGAGTCTAGAACCTGCTTCGGATTCTATGTCCCATCTCTTTGCCCCTCCCTTGCCTGTGTTCTGTCTCACTCTGTCTCTCAAAAATAAATAAATGTTAAAAAAAAACTTTTTAAAATAATAAATTAAAAACTGCATCAAGGCAAGACTCAGATACACCAGGCTTGGTACCAACCTCCGCTGCTCTTCACCGTGTTCTCCCGAAGGGACAGTGAGGCATTCATCCATGTGTCCGTGCAGCAACCTGAGGACGTCACCACCAATTAGATACCCTGTAAGGATTGAAATTCAGGCACATTTGAACTGTCGTGGTCAGATGCCGATAGCCAGGCAGATCATCTGGTCCAATCTTCTATTTGCACAGACAGAGAAACAGAAGTTCAGCGAGGCTTAAGTATCTAGCCAAAATCTGCCTGCCGCCTCTGAGCGCAGGGTTCCCAAGTCCCACTGTCCGTGATGTTCCTGCGAGAAAACATGACCTCGATCCCAGAAAAGCCGCCGTTCCGCATACAAACATGGAGAGGCTCAGATCTGAACCTATGTAAACGAGGATGATCAGAACAGATGCGGAGATTAACCTGACGCATAAACACTGCCGTGGTCTGGCTCTAAGTCCCCCAACCCTGGAAGGCGAGAAGCCTCCCTATTAGCCTCACTGAACAATACTCTGAGGCCAAAACACCGGAGAAAACAACATCTAGAGAGCAAGCACATACAGCACACACAAATAAGCGAAAGGTGGCAGCACAAAAAAAAGAAAATCAATCTTAACACAAACTTCACTTTTAAATAGCAATCGACACAAGATTCTTAAATGTCACGTATCTGCATTCCAGAATACTTTGACACAAAATGCCCTGATTAACAATCTGCTCATTATCACAATTCCAGGGATGACTGTCAACCATGGATCAAGGACAAGTCCTCTAATTGAAGTGGAGTTTTTTGTTTTTGTTTTTGTTTTTTTTTTTTTTTTACCTTGGGCGGCTTCACTTCCTGAGCTGATTGGGGCCACGCTCCAGAGAGTCTGCTGGAAAGCGGCATCCACGTGTAAGCTGCCATTGCCATAAGACAGATGCTGTGGGAGAGGCAAAAGAGGGCATCTCTTCAGGCTTTTCGAAAGTCTTACTACGTAAGTGCTTCTGGCAGATCGAACTTAACACTGCCGATTTGGGAATGTCCACTGAGAACATCTATTTCGATCCTGTCACTCAGGCATTAAGAGACTAGTAGGAAAAAAAAAGTTACAGCTCCTATTGGACTTTAGGTATTTTTGAGCTTCGTTCTAAAACTGACTAACAGAAGCCACTAATCAGAAACACGCACACAAAACTACTAAAATCAATTCATGCGTTAAAACAGACCATTTTGCTTTGCAGTTCACTGATGGACAAAACTTGACAGAGAGCGGTCACTCACCATTGAAATTATAATTAATTTTTCTACACATCACACTGTGACAGTTTTTGGACGGTGAAATAGGTAAATTCTAAGGGACTTTCACAGGGTCCTTGGAGAACTTTTTATCTGCAATTTGGTATGACAGCCAGTAAGTGGCAATATTTCCTAATAGGTAGCTAACCAGCACACTCCATTTCCTCCAAAATCAGATACTACAAATTCCAGATTTTCCTTCTTAAAAATAGAAATGTACTAAAATAATATCATATTTCCCATTGAAGAGTCATAACATATGAGTTTTCAAATAATTAGTAAAGAAAAACAAAATTATGGGTAACCTTGCTCATTTTACTGATCACTACTTGGCTGATTCTAGAATTTCAGATACACATAGAACAACCACTTTTTCCTTAGAGTCATTTTGGGTAAACATCACCAATATTCCTGTAATGTTTCTGCAACACTTTTCCAATGCTGATGACAGCCTAAGCTTTTAAGGTCTTTAATTGTGCCAGATTTTCCCCAGAAATCTGGCCCTCTTCGTTAAATGAAGAACAATCACGAAGCAGTCACGGGGCGTTCCCGTGCTCCACAGGGCATTGAATATCCTAAACATACTCTCGAGTCAGCAGCAAAAACAGGTAAGTCACTATCTTTCTCTTGGGAACAAAATCAAAGAAAATTTTGACATTTGACAGTTAGGTGGTCATCTTATCAATAATCTTTCGAATCAGTAAGATTCAAAGTTTCCCTGTCGATGCATCATACTTAGCAATAACTTGCTCTGATCTTCTCATCTTGGCTCACCATCTGCCTTTTTACAACCTTGTCACCTCAGCCTGTCCTTTGGACACCAAATCCCAGTGGACGTTCGTTACTGAATTTCTTCCCCAATATGAGACTCCTTTAACTACTTACAGATAAATTCGTACATGCTCTGCCTCCATAACTAAGGAAGTCATATTTTCCTTCAGAGCAGTCAGAGTGATGTAACTGTTCTGTGTATTTTTCTTTCCCCATCTCATAAGCTATTAGACACAGGTTCACAACTGTATACCTCATATCGAGCAGCATTGTTCACTAAGCAAGAATGTGAAGAAGTCACCCAAACCTTTAAAATCAAAGTAGCATCAAACAAAAAAAAAAATCTGAAGTTATTCTATGAATATTCCCATTTCAATGACCTGAGTCAAAGTAACAGCACACACACACACACACACACACACACACACACACACACCCATATGGATTTTACCAAACCATGAGAAGATGACTCAAAATACCAATGCCTATATCTTTATTTGAATTGAAGTGAAAGCTCATACCATATGATGATAAATTATCGTCGTCTGTCAACACATCACGTTTCACTGAATACGCTACGTATTAAGCACTGTGTTAAATATCAGTAGGTCACATGCTGTACCCTAAGTACACTTGTAACATGGAAGGGAAGGTAAAGTACGTGCATATTTTGAGGTAATACTTTAAGGTAAAATAAATATATGTTTCAATGTTACGTGAACTGTAATTGAAGCGGTCCAGGAATTGAAACGAGACAGCACCTTGGCCAACGTAACCGGAACAGAGCTCGCTGCACTGAGCCTTGAGGACAGACAGCACTTGCACAAGAGAGAAGGCATTCCACATGGGATGAGAGCATGAGGGGCCAGTAGGACTGCTTAGTCTGGGCCTCACATTTCTGTGTTTAGAGATGCTGTCTCCGAGTAACTTTGTACATACATCGGATTTGGGTATGTATATTAGTAGGTTAATGTGCTAAAGTAAATATTTAAAACATGCCAAAATTTTTTATGAAACAATTTACATTTTGTAAGCCAGTTTGGAGGTTTTCATTTTTAATATGCCAGAAACCTCATAAATGGAAGTGGCCTGGACCTCTTTGTTCCTCTAAGAGGCTCTGATAAGGGGAATGTTATGACACAGAGAAGGGGGTACCCAAAGGGACAGACATATGGGAGGGAACACAGGATACAGCAGAGAGTTCCATGTTGGGGGCTGAGACCATATACTTAGTAATACAGTGAGATATGGATCAGCAGATAAACAGGTACCAGAACATGGGAGCACCTTATGCTTCAGACAATAAGGAGCTGCTGGGGGCACCTGGGTGGCTCAGTCGGTTAAGCATCCAACTTCAGCTCAGGTCATGATCTCATGGTCTGTGGGTTCGAGCCCCGCGTCGGGCTCTGTGCTGACAGCTCAGAGCCAGGAACCTACTTCAGATTCTGTGTCTCCCTCTCTCTCTCTGCCCCTCCCCCGCTCATGCGTGCCCCCCACCCCGTCAAAAATAAATAAACATTAAAAAAAATTAAAAAAAAAAATAAGGTGCTGCGAGGGGCACCTGGGTGGCTCAGTAGTTAAGCATCCGACTTCAGCTCAGGTCATGATCTCGTAGTTCATGAGTTCGAGCCCGGTGTGGGGCTCTATGCTGATAGTTCAGATCCTGGAGCCTGCTTCAGATTCTGTGTCTCCCTCTCTCTCTGCCCCTCCCCCGCATTCTCTCTCTCTCTCTCTCTCTCTCTCTCTCTCTCCCTCTGTCTCTCTCTCTCTCTCTCTCAAAAATAAAATAAGCATTAAAAAAATAATAGTAAGGAGCTGCTGTAGTGAAAAATAATGGGAGTGGGGAGGAGGGTTAAGATGCAATTTTCAAATCCTATCTAAACCTAAAGATAAATAATACGTACGAGAGGACCAAAAAAATATGAAAGTTTCAGTCTGCTGAAAAAAGTCCAAAAAATGTCCTTAAGATCGTATTGCAGCACATAAACTTACTTAATAATGCCCACTCTTCTCAAGAAAATATTCTCTGGGCATAACTATTCTGGATGTCTCTAATTAATTTTGCTGCTTAAACAGCTAAGGGAAATCTAAAGACACACAACATTGTCAGACCTGTCAGATGAAATATTCAGAAAGCAGTAACAGTTGCAATTACTGAAACTAAGACGAGTTGTCCTTAAAGCAAAACAGATGTTGTCAGAGGTTGAAAGCAAAGTTGGCCTTAGGCTGAAACATGTAACTATTCTAGAATTTACATGCTTACAGTAGCATCAACCCACCAGCAAAAGTGGAGGGGCCTGGGGCCCCCTCCACTCCTTCATGTCACCGTGACCTTTGTGTTAGTGACTCTCCAGATCGAATACACACAGGAGTCAGCTGAGGATCTTGTCCAAACATGCATATTTGAACCCAGGAAGTGTGGAGGGGCCAACCAAGGCTGCTGGCCCCAAAACGGTGTTTTGAGTAACAGGACATTGTATGATAGAATCACAAAATCTCAGAAGTAAGAGAGGATATTATAAATCATCTTATGGGAGTTCTTTTTTTTTTTTTAATATTTACTTATTTTTGAGAGAGAGAGAGACACAGACAGAACATGAGAAGGGGAGGGGCAGAGAGCAAGGGAGACACAGAATCTGAAGCAGGCTCCAGGTTCTGAGCTGTCAGTACAGAGCCCAACATGGGGCTCAAACCTATAAACCATGAGATCATGACCTGAGCTGAAGTTGGACATTTAACCGACTGAGCCACCCACACTCCCCTATGGGAGTTCTTAACCAAAACTCCACTTAGAGAACGTCTAGTTTTCCTTGTAATCCTATGTATATGTTTCATGTATTTTAAAATATTGATGACAAGCGGTCAATAAGCTTCATCAGATTACCAAAGGGGTCTATGGCCCCTAAATTTTTAGGAATATCTGAATTCAACCCTTATGGGATGCATTCATTCAACACAAATATTTCTCTCTTAAGTGTCAGGCACCTGGGTCCTGGTGAGCAACATTCTGGATACATTAGCATCCAGTGACAGGAAACACAAGTACATAAGACATATCACCCCTCGGGCTTCATTTTCTCCTTCTGAGAAAAAATGAAGGGCACAGAATAGACGCTCTTTCCGAAAGGAATATTCTATGATTCCATCATTGGAGCCACAGAGAGAGAGAAAAAAAAAGGCTCAAAGTAAATAAAAATGGTTGCTGCAAAATAATTAGCTTGAAAAGATTTATGATCGCTGTCCTTTTTAGTTACCAGTATTTTATGCAACTTGAGGAAATTCAGCAACTTCTTATGTAGTCAAAACACCTTGTACTTCTTATGAGAAATTCAGAGATGGGTAGGGGAATGGTGGGGAAATTCTTAACAGTAACACAAAGTCACTAACACAAAGGTCACGGTGACATGAAGGAGTGGAGGGGGCCCCAGGCCCCTCCACTTTTGCTGGTGGGTTGATGCTACTGTAAGCATGTAAATTCTAGAATAGTTACATGTTTCAGCCTAAGGCCAACTTTGCTTTCAACCTCTGACAACATCTGTTTTGCTTTAAGGACAACCCGAGAATGCCTTATTTAAGCATCTGCCGACCACTCTTTAGATTGTGGGGTTCAGCTTTGCCTAATTACTTTCAGACAATGGCAATGTTTTCATGGATCTTTAAAAAATCTGTATGTTCCTATAGGTGACCTAATTAAGAAAAAATTAGTCAAAAAATCAATGTTTCCAATGCAAGTAATCCAATCCATGGATTGAAGACTTCTGTGTGTACCAGGGTGATCTGATGTCTTTCTAAACCAATAAAAGTTGTTGTGTATGCTTTATTTGTTCAGTTTGAAATAGATTCATAGTCAGCACTACCTACACGGCCATGTTTTCTCGATTTTAAGTTGTGTATCTGTCTTATATTTAAGCTGCTTTGTCAATTCTTTTTAAAAGAAAAAAAGTAAACAGTTCCAATAGGGACACAGGGATTTTGTTTTTCTTCTTGGATATCCTGAAAAGAGGATGAAGGTATCATTCCATATGAGAATATGAAACAGCAAGGTGAGAAAAGACCATATTTGGATGAGCGGTTTGCAACAACTTATTTCTAGAAATAAGACCCCTTATTCCTTGGAAATCATGCGCAGAGAAGCAACATACGAAGTAGAGGGCACAGCCTGGGCTGCTTGGTGTCCAACACAGCGCCCTCTTCTGTCCACGGGGCACGGCTGCAGAGGACAGGGTGAAAATCAATCGTGTAAAGTCAATTTTACCCATTAGCACCCCAGCAGATGTAAGCTTTATTAGAGTACCTAAAGCCCAATTCAGCTTAACCATCTCTGTTAGTGGAGGAAAACTAGATCAAAGGTCCACAGGCACTAATGACTAGAAAGTTATAAAATCAATGGCTGGAAAAGTTTATTTTAAGTAGTTATTTTTAACGAATGTGTTTTCAGCCAAAGTTATTATTAAATTATTTACTTTGAAACACATCAGCAACTTCTCAGAATGTGAACCTGGCTTTCCACGGTAGACCTCTATTTAAAATCAGCTATATTACTCCCTTTACTCCTGCCTTCCCGACTTCTTCTTCTTCTGGTTAAGTATCTGCAGGGTCGTTAGCCATTCTCCACAAGGACAAATCTCCCAAGTAAACAGTGATAGTAACTCACTAAGCAACTCTCTGGTTTGGATCAAAGAATTTCATCTTTTTAACACCCCTGTGAATTACGTTCTTTATTATCACCATATTGCAGGTGAGGAAAGTGAGGGTTTTAAGAAGTTCCATGATTGGCCCAGGCTCATACTTACCAGGCCCTACACTAATAAACAGATATTTATACACAGAGCCCATTTTTAGTTATTTAGGCGCAGTATACGGGTTATTCCAGCTGCTGCTATTCCAAAATCCTTTTGCTCCCTCACTATTTACCCTTATCACACTTTCTCCAGATTCTTGTAATCAACGACAGCAAGAGTGTGAAATAATTAACCATCCCTATGCCCTATACCCAAAACCCAAACTGTAACACATACTTACTGCCTTACAATATTCTTCTACAGTTCCCTATGTATTTGGTTCCCTTCTTCCACTAATGCTTTGAGGGCAGAAAGCAGGTGCAATGTGCCCTTGGTCTTTCCTGCAGTTTTTACGACACGCTAGGTACACAGAGATGAACACTAAAAGCACTGACTTCGTGCCCAAACAAAAGCGAAATCTGAACAGTCCGGTGACCACTGTTTGTAGCTCGCTAAAAGCATACCAGAAAAGGAACCTGGGTGAATTGGCTAAACTGTAGCTGGAAAATAATTCGTGAATTTCATTTATCATGAGATTTATTTCTAAAGGCAAGAGAAGGTGAACCTCATGCATTATGATTATTGATACTATTCGTCTAAGTGCTTTTGAAATCATACCTTATTCACATTCATTATCTGATTGGTTCATCCTAGTAAACTTGTGTTAAATATAAGCACCAGCATTTTGCAAGTGGGAAAGCCAGAATTCAGGGAGTTCAGGGAATTAGTGGCAGAAGGGATGCTAGAAGCATTGTCCCCAGTGAGATTCCGAGTTTTCTACTCCTTCAGTACCTAACAATGGCATCCTGTCAGATAAACTCTGCTATGTCGTGGGAAGTACAAATTGTACAGCAAAAACATGCACAGTCATGTCCAAACCAAAATAAGGTATGTATACATTTAAAAGCATGCAATGATTATTTTTAGCTGCTACTGGTTTCCAAGTAAAATTACAACTCCAAATATCTATCTCCTGATCAAGATGTACAGCACCTTCACAGACACAGCCTGTGCATACAGCAAGGGCTTAATAAATGCTTCTTTGACAAGCTGACATGTCTGTATTACCCCAGAAGCATGGATGGTGCCCGCTTCCACCCACACTGGTCAAGAGACAAAAGGAGAGAAACACTCCAGGCCTCCCTTTGGCTGTTCAACATTAGATGTTCCACTGAATGTAACAGTCCTGTGAGTTAGACCATCACTGTTCCATCATTTCCTGGTCTTTACCATTACCTCTTTCCACAGAGCAAGTGAAACAAAACCGTTCTTCCGAGATACGTCTCAAAATTGGAACGAAATGTGTTGATAAGCACAGTCTGACTCCCAACAGCCCAAACCCACCCTATTTCCATGTTTCCAGAGCAAGGGGCACCAGCTACCTGCTTGATCTTAAATCGACTGAGCAAAAAGAGTTTCTTTTCATTTATGGCAGTGGGAATACACTTTCTATAAATCAGTGTCTGCTTAACCGCTACAATGTTCCATTTCTGATTTTTATTTCTATCATCACCCACAGTGATGTTTGGAAGTTTTTTATGTAAATATTCATGGAAAGTTTATAATTTATACTTACTTTTTTTTTTCTTTAAGATTTATTTATTTATTTAAGTAATCCCTACAGCTAGCGCGGGGCTCGAACTCACAAACCCCAAGATCAAGAGCCACATGGCGCACCGACTAAGCCAGCCAGGTGCCTCTGTTGCGTTCCTTTTTCAACCTCAAAATAAAAAGAATACTTTGCACTGGCATCCTTCACACTTCCATTGATTTCACTCTTCTGAAAACTTGGGTGCAGCAAAAATACAATTTACTAAGTAAGTTAAATTAAATATATAACGGCCTCGCCACAAAAATAAAATACACCTTCAATGATACAATACAAACTTCTTTTTTCACACTCCCATTTCTAACCCCCACCCTCTGAAACCATGCCGTGTCAATGAGAGACCGGAACTGGTTTTTATTTCATCTATTTCTCCTTTGTCAACATGGCACAAGTTCCTCATGTACTAATTTGCTTTCGTACATGTCAAAATAGGTAATCACAATCCCCTTAACACAGCCTTCGGTGGGCACAAAATAAAGTCCGTGGAATTTTGAATTCCTGATTAGACTGTATTTGCATGTCATTAATAAAATAACCTGAGAACAGGTGCTGTCAGTATCATGAACACACAAACTAAGGGCACAAGGGAAGCCTGTCTAAATAAACCCGGGAAGCCACACTTGCACACAGGTCACATTAGTCCCTTACTTAAAGTTATTTATAACTCATCAAAGAGAGATACAGCCTTGTCTCTAAGCAATTTCGCTAGGGAATTTGCAGTCTTGGGTTTACGGTGAAAACTTCATGGACCCAACACCCAACACACGACCCCTCCTGCCACACTTACCAGGTACCTCTCAGAGGACACACTGACTAGGATGAGGTCATCTCCAACGCGCACCTTTTCTCCTTCCGACCTCTGCTTGGACGCAGGATGAATAGTCCACCAACAAGCCTCACCTGCAGGACGATTGGAAAGGGGAAACACGAAGAGATGCCTCTTATTTTAAAATCGATTTTGTCTGCCAGCGCCTCCAAAATGAAAGAGTCTTTCATAAAATAAGTCTTCAAGTCGGTCTCCCGATAAATAAATAAAATGGTTCTTCTCACCCAGCTTTCAGAAGTTTGAAAGTTCACTTGCAGTTTACTGCAAGTTCATCTGGTAGTCCACGGAACTCCAAAGACTGAGGCCAAATTAGCTTAGGGTAAAGACATGGTCAAATGCAATGGAACCCGGTTGTGACATTTTGAGAAGTTTGGTGTCTCCCTCCCCACCCCGCCGCCCCCCACACTGAGAATTGCTTACAAGGTATTTATTCACGTTACCATATGGTCAAATCTACCAGTCATGCTGGTCTTACTGCATTCCTTCTATAATCACATGTTCCTTGCTCTCTGTAATAACCTCTAGTTTTCTGGCACATGATTTTCAAAAGGACTTGGCGTTTGCGATGTGACAGTTGCATTACAGCATTTTAAAAACTCTGTACTTTGGGGGGATGCTAATTAAAAGTAGATGCAAAGTGTTGCCACTGAAACGTTACTATCCTGTGCCTTGTTTTTTTATTTTACTTTTCAAAAAAATTCTTAATATTTATTTTTGAGAGAGAGGTTGAGAGAGAGTGAGCACAGGAGGAACAGAAAGAGAGGGAGGGAGACACAGAATCCAAAGCAGGATCCAGGCTCCGAGCTGTCAGCGCAGAGCCCGACGCGGGGCTCGAACTCACGAATCATGAGATCAGGACCTGAGCCGAAGTTGGATGCTTAACCGACTGAGCCACCCAGGAGCCCCTTATTTTTTATTTTCAAATGTGGTAGTTTCTACTTAACTAAGGGTAAAATATAAGAGAATCCTACTATAGAAGGATACGTCTTAAAAATATCTGGGCACACATTAACTCAAATAATTTCTTCCAGAACAAGTCAAGCATAAGCCTCCTGAGCCACACATCAATCCATTCTTCAGTCCCATTAGCTAAAATACAAACTTAAGCAAACAATTCTTCAATGTGTTTAAAGTTCCTTTTAAAATCTAAATCTAAGTTCTATCCAAAATTGAAGTAGGGTTTTAGTGATATCTGTTATCTAATACTCATTCTGCCCCTTTGACCAGCTTTATTATTTTTCAGAACACTTTTTTTTTTTTTAATTTTTTTTTTCAACGTTAATTTATTTTTGGGACAGAGAGAGACAGAGCATGAACGGGGGAGGGGCAGAGAGAGAG
Organism: Lynx rufus; assembly: GCF_022079265.1. Classification (NCBI taxonomy): domain Eukaryota; kingdom Metazoa; phylum Chordata; class Mammalia; order Carnivora; family Felidae; genus Lynx; species Lynx rufus. The sequence goes on from NW_025814840.1 coordinate 11,466,363, forward strand.
GGAGACACAGAATCGGAAACGGGCTCCAGGCTCCGAGCCATCAGCCCAGAGCCCGACGTGGGGCTCGAACTCCCGGACCGCGAGATCGTGACCTGGCTGAAGTCGGACGCTCAACCGACTGCGCCACCCAGGCGCCCCTCAGAACACTTATTTTTTTCTTCTTCACCAATTCCCCAAAGCCAGAATAAGTTCCATAACAGCAGGGGCTTTGTGTTTTTGTTCACCGGGGTTTCCCCAGCTGCTACTAGCATATTGTAGGCACTAAATAAAAATTCACTTTGCATAAATGTGTAAATTAATCATCAAATACCACTTCTTAAGCATTCTTACAGCCAACATGTCATGTGCCCTGAGATGCTTTCCTTATACGGACCACAGTCTTACTTGAATGTCACCTTGCAGGGTTCTTTATCTTTATTCACTCAATTCACATTTTTAGGGTTGCAGGGAGTTTTTCATTCATTCACTCAAATGTTTATAAAGCAACCACACTCTGTCAATCACTGCTTTAGAAGTTGGGGATACACAGTAAACAAGGAATGAAAAGTTATCTGCCTTGTGAGTTTAATTCTCACAAGGCAGGCAGACAACAAGCAATAAATATAATAATTCAGCAATTCAGATGATGTAAAAAGCTACGGGAACACAGTACACCATAAAGGGATCACACACTGGCAAAGGGACTGCCTTATTTTGTTGTTTTGACGATTATATAATCATCTCAGTGTATGAAAACAAATTCTAGATCGTACATGTCTTTGACTCTTTTTGAGAGAGACAGAACTAAAGACTTTTTCATGTCGATGTTGCTGAAGTAAATTAAAATGAGGAAACATTTCAAAACTAGCAAAAATGCAGAGAAATGATCAAGCTTCTAAAAATAAAAATAATATTCCTTGTTTTGGTGCCTGGGGTTCTGGAATCTGTCATGCATGGTGATGTGTTGGTCTATGAAAAGTTAATTAGGTTGGTGAATATTTATCTTTATCCACTGGTTGTCTGTGAAAATTTTAGAAGGTGGTATTTTATTTTATTTTTTAAAATTTATTTTATTTATTTATTTTGAGGGGGAGAGGGGAGAGAGAGAGCAAGAGAATCCTAAGCAGGCTCCACACTGTCCACGCAGAGCCCAATGTGGGGCTCAAACCCACAAACTGTGAGATCATGACCTGAGCTGAAATCAAGAGTCAGTGGCTTAACTGACTGAGCCATGCAGGTGCCCCTGGGGAATTATTTAAAAAGGAGGAGGGGCGCCTGGGTGGCGCAGTCGGTTAAGCGTCCGACTTCAGCCAGGTCGCGATCTCGCGGTCCGTGAGTTCGAGCCCCGCGTCAGGCTCTGGGCGGATGGCTCGGAGCCTGGAGCCTGTTTCCGATTCTGTGTCTCCCTCTCTCTCTGCCCCTCCCCCGTTCATGCTCTGTCTCTCTCTGTCCCAAAAATAAGTAAAAACGTTGAAAAAAAATTAAAAAAAAAAAAAAAGGAGGAAAGGGGAGAGGTGTGAGGGGATAGCTTGATCCCTCCCCTGAAAGAAAGTACTCAATAAGACTTGGTCTGTTTCCTTCCTTTGTTTTCTACTTGGTCTTTATTTTTATTTTTAATTCCAATTTTTCATTTAATTCCATAAAGTTTTAATTGGTTTATTTTTAATTTAATTTTAATTTTTTTAAATTTTTAATGCATGCTCATTGTAAAAGATAAGATAATCAAATTGTACAGAGGCATATAAAGCGTAAAGTCCTCACAGCACTGAGAACAGAAACACCAACAGAGTCTATGTTCTCCTACTTTGATTCTCTCCAAGGGTAAATTGTGTTAATGTATGCATTTTCTGTTTCAAAATATAAAAATATATGTGTATTTGGACAGATATGTAGCCCTATGGACGGAGAAATGAGGCAGACTTTCATTTTTGACCTTTTTGTTGGAATCCTGACATGAAGCATGCTACATTTTTTAAATTTTTTTTCAACGTTTTTTATTTATTTTTGGGACAGAGAGAGACAGAGCATGAACGGGGGAGGGGCAGAGAGAGAGGGAGACACAGAATCGGAAACAGGCTCCAGGCTCCGAGCCATCAGCCCAGAGCCTGACGCGGGGCTCGAACTCACGGACCGCGAGATCGTGACCTGGCTGAAGTCGGACGCTTAACCGACTGCGCCACCCAGGCGCCCCATTTTTTAGACTTAAAATGTAGTAAATATTGTATTTGTATCCAAATCCCTAAGAAGAATGTTTGAGGTACAGTTTGAGTAACCAGTTAATTATGTGGGAACGACCAACCAATAGAAACAATATACACTTCCTCTTTCTACTAAAAATCTTCCTTAGAAAGTCATTCGTTTTTTTCTTGACTCCATCCACAAGAACATTTATCTAATGGATCTCCACGGCTTACAACTTCTCCCAGTCCAAACCCTGCCATGCTCTCTCTGAGCACGGCCTCACTGGGGCCCAAGGCGCTCACCTGTTGTGTCCTCTTGCAAGCCAACGTCAAAGGCCAGTTTATCAGTTGAAGACCGGGAGGTGGACAGACAGCACAGATACTGAAAGACACAGAGTCAGTAGTTGTTGCTAAACATTTACGGTCCTGTGGGAGTTTAATTCTGACGCGTCATTTGCTATCATCAGTCTATCTCTGCTCTATCAGTCTTCTCCTTCACATCTGGATGCTTCTGTGCACAGCCCCAATTTCTCATTGTGAGGGAAAACAACACTCATATGGCATTCATTAGGAGCAATGCTCTAAGGGAGATGCAGTCCTTTTTCTCCTCACGAAAAGACTTAGGAAATGTGTTCTGTCAGTAAAAGAAAACACATAACTGGGGATATGTTTGTACATCTCCCTTCATGTGATATTCATGATCGTAAGCAAAAGTACAACCTGATCTGACAGAAATCTTTCTCCCAAACAGAAATTTGAAAACTATTCACTCTCATCTTCTAGTTCTGGTTTCATTTTTGAAATTTTAACTCTCGGGGAACCTAGGTGGCTCAGTCGGTTGAGCGTCCGACTTTGGCTCAGCTCATGATCTCAAGGTTCGTGGGTTTGAGCCCCGCGTCGGGCTCTGTGCTGACAGCTCAGAGCCTGGAGCCCGCTTCGGATTCTGTGTCTCCCCCTCTCCCTGCCCTTGTCTCCCTACTTCTCTCTCTCAAAAGAATGAATGAATGAATGAATGAATGAATGAAAGAACGAACATTAAAAAAAATTTTTTTAAATAAAATAAAATTTTCACTCTCTGAAATTCATCTGAATTCATTTTGGTGTGCAGCATGTCACCTCACTGAAGTGAGGTTCTATCACGTGTATACGTGTGTGTGATTCCCTATGAGTAACTGAACTCTTGCAACACCATCATCTCCTTCCATCTCCCCCCTCCTTAAGTTTCCCTAACTGTATATGCTTGAACATAAAGTCTAGCATAATTTTTCAGTCCACCTTCCTGAACCGTACCCCAACCTCAGAAATCTTGCAAACTGGTATAAGAATGAGGACACAAGGATGAACATAGTATAAGGTCAAGATACACTATCATCTACGTAACAGGTGCACTGCCAGCAAGACCAGGAGCCCTGCAAAGAGTACTCAGAGACGATTCTGGGGATGGAGCAAGTCCAGACCTCTCAGAGTTACCGAACAACTAGGGCAAAGCCTAGAAAATTCCTTCTATGAAACAGGATCCACCCACCTCAGTGGGAGTCAGTAACTGTGAAGAGGCAGGAGTGAATCAATTGGGACAGATGTGCCGGCACATTAAGTGGAAGTCAGTGCCATGGGGATGTAAAATGAAATTAACATGGAGATTCCAATTCTGCCTTTTGTCTACAAAACACTGGCTCCCAAAATTATAGAAAAGTTGCTTTGAGGGTCCTCAAAAATGTTCTGAGCCAGTGTAGGACTGTGAGTCTCACCTTGAGAAAGGCTGCCCACGGTGATACCTGAGGTTCATAGACTTTAGCTCTAAACATATTAAGTGTCTTCCTTTATCTTATTAAAGTCTTCTGTTACATCCTGCAATAATTACAGTACTGGGTACTATAAATATTACCATAAATTCTCTCTTCCAATAATATTCACAGCAACTATGAGGTAGGTAATATAATTATTCCACTAAATTTTCATTAAGTTCCATGAGGACAAGGATATGATCTTATTCACTACTATACCCAGCACCTAAAACAGTACCTAGCACACCTGAGAAAGTGAGTCTGAACCCAGATTGACTGACCAAGTTCTGGAATAGAATTCTTTCCATGAAGTTTTAATGCATGATGGCTGTATGCAAATAGGTTGTATTTATGTATTTATCTAGTATCCAGCCACTTTACTAGAGTATTTTCCTAAATTTTATTCCTTATATTGCTGTGTCAGCCAAGAGATCCAGAACCATGTTAATGTACTTTTGGTTTTGTTTATTTGTTTGACTTGGTTTTGTCAAGAACCACCTTAGTGTTTGACAATTAAGATTGATGTTGGTTATTGAATTGATATTTATATTTTATCACTGAGAAATTAATCATCAATGCTTAGTTTTTATTAGAAATGGGTGTCGAGTTTTATTAAAACCTTTTTCAATACCTGTTAAGATGATCACAATTTTTCTTATCTGGCCTATTTATATGATGTAGCACATTAATAGAAATGATATTATTAAGTCATCATTAAAATGGTATCTACAGTTTTCCTATACTTCTCTTCCTATACTTTTGAATTCCATTCACCAGAACTTTAGGTCAGATTTTCACACTGGTAATCATGAATAAGACTCAAAATTTTAAGTTTATTTTGAGAGAGAGAGAAAAAGAGCATGAGCAGGGAGGGGCAGAGAGAGGCAGAGAGAGAGAATCCTAAGAAGGTTCTGCGCTGTCAGTGCAGGGCTCAAACACAATGAACTGTGAGATCATGATTTGACGCTTAACCAACTGAGCCACCCACGTGCCCTGACTGACAATTTTTTATATGTTTTTGGGTACTGATATTGAGGCTATGCTTGGTCACCTGTTCTGAAGTGATTTACATAATATCAGAATTATGTAAATCTCTAAAACAGATTTTCTTCATGAAAGAAACAATCAATTATATTATACTTCTAAATGTTGGACCATCATGTATTCATGAAAATTATATTGATGAAGAATTTAAATAATGTGGAAAATGCTTATGCTACAATAATATGTTTAGAAAATCAGGATATAAATTTGGTTATATAGTAGGATCTCAATTATGTAAAAAATTAATAAGAACAGAAAGGATTAAATTTTTTTAAAGTCCCTACACATTCTTCTCCCATTAACATGATCATGAAGAATTGTGTCATCTGTAATTTCCAAATCTTATAAAATAAATATGTATTGCTTTTACAACCTAATAAAGCTTTTACAAGAGTAGAATAAAACTTTTATGCATTTTACAAAGTATATAAAATAATAATGCATATTATATAACATAAAAGTATATAGAAGTATATCAAGTGTATATCTAGATAGACAGATAGACATATATAGAAGTATATCAAGTATGTATCTAGATAGACAGATATGTATATGAGTATCTACACCTATATGGATAACACTGTGGATATAGACTTTTTCAATGTTATCCTTCAGTAATTTTCTAATAAATGAACTGTTTGATTTCTTTAATTATAAAATTTAATTTTCTAATAAATGAACTGTTTAAAACAAAAACAGAAATGAGAAATATTTATTTGACTCTTACACCTCTGTCTTCTTAAAACCAGTCTATCAAAAATTAAGATAATAAAAAATAGGAGTCGTAAATGACAGAATTGAAGGACTTTACAGATCATCTAAGCTAACTCTCATTTTTTAAATGAGAAAAAATAAATAAGGTACAAAGGTATTAAAGAATGCATCCATCCCAATTTATTAATACCATCAATGAAATGCTATTACCAACACTTCCTGCTGATGTATATCTAAATGAGCCCTGTAAGAGATGAAATCAAAATGCGTACTCACCATGCCACTATAGGAATGGCGTAGCAATATGGCATGTCCGTACAGGAGTGTTCGATGACCACCACCTTGAGCAGTCTACATAGAAAGAAGAAAGGGTCGACAAGAAAAAAAAAAAGAAGAAAGAGTAAACTTAACTACGTCAATAAAATACTCTCTTGCTATCAAGGAAACATTTAATAGGAAGGAATAAAATAAAAGTAAGCAAAGTGCTGTGATAAGAATGTTTAAGTTGGAATAAGGCTACCAAGAAAAATCTCTACTGAGAGTCTGACAGTTGATCTAGTTCTTGAAGAATGAACTTGATTTTGGTAACTGTAAGTACTTACCAGAATTTGTAATTACTTATTTATAGTTATTTATTGTCTCTATTTCCCATTACATTGTGAGCTGCACTGGGCAGGGACTACGGTACCTTAGTCACCCACTGTACCCCAGGTTCCTGGCAAAATGCCTGGCACACAATAAGGACTAAATAAATATCTGTTCAATGAAAGAGAATTCCTAAAGCACAGAATGGATCAAATCATCTACAGGTTTGAAATTGTTTCATGCCTTCCAACTGTTTTTTTTTAAGAGTCCAAATTTTTTAATATGAAATAGAGAAATGCTTCTCAAATTTTAGCATACTTACAAATCACTGGGAAAGCCTACTAGGATAAGGAGGGATGATACTGACTTATGTATACTTTAAGAAGTGAAGAAAGTACATTAGTATCTTTTTTTAAAGTTTATTTGTTTATTTAGAGAAAGAGACAGAATGTGCACAAGTGGGGGAGGGGGAGAGAGAGAGAATCCAAAGCAGGCTCCATGCTGTCAATGCAGAGTCCACTGTGGGGCTCGATCTCATGAACCATGAGATCATGGCCTCAGCCAAGATCAAGAGTTGGACGCTTAACCAACTGAGCCACCCAGGTGCCCCAAGAAAGTACGTTAATATATTATACTACTATAGCTCTTTTCACTCAAAAGATACCCGCTTCCTACTGTTCCGTACAACTCCTTAGGATAACTTTTTTTTTTACATGTTATGCTCAGAAGACCTCAGAACCATTCTTAAAATGAATGTATTCATTCATTTAATGGTATTGAAAGGGATTCAAATAAGAAAACCTGCTTTAAAAAAAGGAGAATCGCTTTTTTCATACACTGAGAGCAAAAGGGAAAAATCTACTTTGCAAAATCATATTCCTTCTCGGCACTCTCTGAAAAGCATTCATTTCTTTTAAAATAATGTTTGATTCATGTAGCCAAGAACAATTTCATTCACCTTGCCTTATGTGGATCACTCTGATAGGAGCTTACCTTTTCATACCACATACAGGTTCCACAGCCACAAAATACAACTGACCTTGAGTAACAGTCACACCAATCAAAATAAGATTTTTTAAAAATGAAGGACAAGGCCTTAGATTTAACCCAAAAGTGGAAAATGATCCTTTTACTCTAACGCTTTGCTTTAGTTCACTTATATATAATATATACACATACACACACGCGCGCGCGCACACACACACACACATATGTAAATGTTCAAATTGGTTAAGGGAGATATTCCAAATACAGATTTCATACAACTAGGCAATTATAGATTTTACACTATAGATTTCCTCACCACTTAAATACAAATTTATGCTGCAGATTTAGTTTTAATAGAACTGAAAAAGTATGCAAATAACCCACACTAAATTAACTTTGTTACTTAAGAGAGCACAATTAACACAAAGTGAATGCAATTTCTGTCACACGGTCCACACTACTTTTTCTCTCATGTCTCATTTTATTTTTTATATTTATTTAAGTCATCTCTATCCCCAATATAGGGCTTGAACTCACGACCCCGAGATCAAGAGTGGCATTCTCTTCAGAAGGAGCCAGCTAGGCACCCCTCTAATGTGTCATTTTAAATGGTACTACTCCAATTGCCTCTAAATCAGAAAAAAATAAAATGTGCAATTTCCACACTTGAGCATATATTGGATAATTGTTCATTCAACAAACATATATGAAAACAATTATGTATGTGAGATTGATTCAAAGAGGTACCTTGGTTCTTTTCTGTGTTTTTTTTATTTTGTTTTTGGATTTGGTTAGTTGTGTCAATATTTCTGTTAAATTTGGCCTGGTCCTTGCTTTAATTTAAGTGAACAAATATTTAGGGACTTCTGATATTGGGAACTTCTGGTACTTTATGAAGTGGCTATACCAAATACTAGCCAGTTCTAGAGTTCTTCCTTCAACACTCTACAACACTGTACTTCAGGTAGACTGTTGGACTTCCCCTGAGAATTTCAATGAGAAAAAGATCATCACTGCTGGGTGATGTATCAGGACCCCAGAACACAGGTCCATTTTCCCTTTAGCCTCCCAAACCTAAACCTATAAGGACTCAGCTGTATAACCATATTATGCTTTGGGAATCCTGCCAGGACCAACTAGGTTAAGAGTCAATCAAGCTAATGTAGTTCAAGGCTGGCCCCCTTTCAAGAACATACACAGGAAAAAAATAATCTTAGTGGTTTTTGAAGTTAACCTATTAACCGTTTTTTGGACTCTGACATATGGGCAAAGTAAGCATTGCTTTCAATTGTACCAATTTAGAAAAGAAGTAGAAAAATGACATTTTATGTGAGACAAATAGACTTTTAATTCCCACGAAAGCCATCTATACTCTAACTAGTCCTGCTAATTCTCCAGTAAGTATCACACGAAAGAAACGCTCTGTCCTATGTGTTGGAAGTCTACTGTCTGAGAGGCACAGTGCACTTGATGCCAAGGGTATCACGCATAATATTTTCTTATTTTCAATAAGAACTGAAAGCTCTAATTATTCATTTACTCAACAACTATATATTGGATCCCACGTAGTTTCCTTCAAATATTTGCACACTAACAACAAAGAAAACAAGTTTAAGAGTTACTTCTTTGTGGGGTGCCTAGGTGGCTAGGCCCATTAAGCATCCAGCTTCGGCTCAGGTCATGATCTCGCAGTCAGTGAGTTCGGGTCCCGCACTGGGCTCTGTGCTGACAGCTCAGAGCCTGGAACCTGCTTCAGATTCTGTGTCTCCCTCTCTCCCTGCCCCTCCCCTGCTCACGCTCTGTCTCTCTCTTGTGCTCTCAAAAATAAATAAACCTTAAAGCTTTTTTTTTTTAAGGAGCTAATTCTTTGTATGATTCTTAATGCCTCCAACTATGGGATGCGTTATCATCAGATCCTTTTCGTAAAAATATTACCTGGAACTTACAAGTCCTTGAATACATTTCCAAGCATGACTTAGGTTCTACCTGTCCCTGAAAATGCAGCTGCTGGTACCCTAGCCCTGCCTCTAAGGTTGGTTGAGTCTGTGATGTATTTAGTGGGCTGCTGGTCATCAGCCCTTCATGGGCCCCCCAGCAGAACCAGGATCTGGAAATCAGCTCCCGTTAGACTACTGTGGTCTCCTGTAGACGATGAGGGTCTATGTTAAGGTGCTACTGCCATTTTAGGTGGAAAAAAATAACAAAAACATCAACAACTATCATTTCCAAACTCTCTCAGTACTTCTGATGTTGGAGAGCTAACCATCAGTTATTAAAAGGTGAAATTTGACTTTCTGAAAATATCAGCTAAAAACATGTTTTCAGGGGCGCCTGTGTGGCTTAGTCAGTTGGGTACCTGACTCTTGACTTTGGCTCTGGTCATGATCCCAGGGTCATGGGATCGAGCCCCATGTCTGACTCCACACTCAACATGGAGATTCTCTCTCTCTCTCTCTCTCCCTTTACTTTTCTTCCCCTATTCGTGCTCTCTCTCTACTTCTCTCCCCCTATTCGTTCTCTCTCTCTCTCTCTCTCTCTCTCTAAAATTAAACAAAAACAAAGAAAGCATGTTTTCAGTTCTGTGTGTGGATTTGGACCCATTATCCCTGAAATGACTGACACGGTTAATGTTCCACAACAGTGTAAAAAAATGACCTCATGAGCTATAAGTGGATAAAAGAGTCCAGAGTACATTCAAACAAAATCTAATCAACACTGTTGTAAGTGTTCTAAACCAGCCTCACTTCAAGTTTTACACAAATTATCTTAATATCAATTTAGTATTATTAGGCATTCCTATGCTTCTCGCTTACCAGGATCTTACTAAAGATGTCCAATTAGGGGACCCATATTGTAAGTAAAAGCTTTGATGTACATGCTTCTATGTTTACATTTATTTAGAACAATATGCCATCACGGGGTATAATTTATTCATGCTACCCTCTGTGGGAAGAGGGACAAATTGGATCATTGTAACTACATTTGATGTATAAGAGCAGAAAAGCATGAAACATAAAATCATAATAGCAATGACTAAGATACTGAAGAGGTTTATACACACAAAAAATTACTGGCACTGTGTTTCTGTTGTTTTGGTGTTGTTGTTGTTGTTGTTGTTGTTGTTTTGGCTCTGTGTTCTTTAAATATGTGTTTGTATTATATATTGGCTTATTAGCATGTCTCCCCTATTATTACTCTTTAACACTATCTAATTTACTAACTGTATAATATCTAAATACTTTAAGTTTTCTGTTTTTCTATTTTTTCCTGTATAAAAATGCTATGTTAATAAATATAGGACATCATCATTCCAGGCCCTTATTATGCAAAAAGGTTGTTTTTGTAATAAGTCAGACCACAGCATTTTTCTGTATTCCTTGACTGCTATGACATAACATGCCATTTTAGAAGTAAAACAATGAAATCTTAAAAGAAATTTATTACTGCAGGTGATCCTTGAGTACATGCCAAAATATGAAACAACAGACAAGAACAAGAAATTTGTATTAGAGAACTTCTTTCATTGTGCTCAGATATTTAAGCAGAGAAGCTTTTAAGTTTACCTTCAAATCCTAATAGTCAAATTTGGGAAATGAGTTGTTCCAGGGACAAAAATGGAAAAATATCTCCATGCTTAAACTTTTAAATCATCTGACAATGACCTAAAAAATGTAACTGTGAACGGCACAAGATCAAAGAGGAATCACACAGAATTGGGGGGCCTGGTATTTCGGTCAACCTATGGGTCCCCAGCAGCAGGACACAGACACTCGCAGCCCTGCCTTCTTTAACAGGAAATCACGTAATAGATTCACAAGATGATTCTAATAACTGATGAGAAATCTGTCTTCAGTGCAGAGTAAGTGTGTCTGACGAAGCCAGTTGAACAGTGTCAAGATGGCCATTTGGCATTGGATGGTGTACCTCTGATGGGTGTCTTAACCTAAAGGTCTCCTGGGGAAGCAGACCGAAGATCTATGAACCGACCACTGCGCCAAGAGTAGAAATGGGCTCTCACCACAAGGAAACATCTGTCTGGTTCTAGGAGGTTAAACAATGCCTGTCCAGGTATGAAACCCAAAGCAAATCACGATTGGAAGATGAAAGCTAAAGAAAATTCGGCATCTTTTCCTGTTTAAGTGGCTTAAATTGCTATAACTTCACACATATACCCTCTGCTTAGATTCTAACCTCTCTGGATCATCCAATGCAGGTACAAAAGTAAGCCATCGGGCTTCTGGCTTTGCAGTTAAAGGGAATTAGACCCTAATTGAATTATTCCAGGTATGCTACCTGGTTTAAATTGATTCTACATCATCTTTATTTTTTTTTAATTTACATTTTAGGTAGTTAACGTACCATGCAATATTGGTTTCAGAAGTAGAACTTGTCTCGTCACTACTTGTCTCCTACACGCAGTGCTCCCCACATGTGCCCTCCTCCATTCTACATCATCTTTCTGTTTGCACTGAGTTTTCTATGAACCTGCTCTCATGAAAACGCTTGAAAGAGAAGTTTAAGGCAACCATCCCATTCGTCCTCTTCCAAGGGGAAGTAGATATGGCATTGGATAAGAGACTGGTATGATAAAATGGCAAGATGGAAAAAAGAGCAGTGTAAATGCAGATTTGGCAAGAAAAACTGAATTTTTCAAACCCCATTTCATTAGGTACGTATTCATATCTGCAAGGAGAGGACATACTCATGTTTTGCTGCTATTTATACCACTTCCCAACTAAAATGCTTGTTTCATGATGTTTAATTAAGTGGTTAATGTCCTCTCTTCCCAATGTTAAGGTTATAATAGTATCTTCTGTTGTTTGAAATTTAGGAAAATGTTTTGTGTCCTTGTTGATAGATGGCTTCAAAGAAGTCACCTGCTCTGACACCCCAACTGTCAAATTCTTAACGTTAATGAATAGGTCCAGTTGTGGGGACCCCACAACACTCATAGTACAGAGTTTTGGAAAATATGAATGACAGACATAGACTCAAGAGACACTCAACCATGCACACTTTGCTTCCTTTTCTTCCATGCGACCTTTTAAATCTACATCCAGAATTTTGACTTAATAGGTTTCACAGTTTATATCTTTTGAAATGACATTCTTTTGGGGTGCCTGAGTGGCGCAGTTGGTTAAGTGATCTCACAGGTCAGGTCGTGATCTCACAGTTCATGGGTTTGAGCCCCACGTCGGGCTGTGTGCTGACAGCTCGGAGCCTGGAGCCTGCTTGGGATTCTGTGTCTCCCTCTCTCTCTGCCCCTCACCCACTCACACCCTGTCTCTCTCTCTCTCAAAAATAAGTAAATACTAAAAAGAAATTTAAAAAGAAATGACATTCTTTTGGATTTTTATATTATACTAAGCCTTCACTTAGTGAATACAATAAATTTCTCTACACATTGTTTCTTGGCTTTTCAAATAAAAATTAAATTTCATGAATGTTATATGAGAAAAAATGGTAGGTACATAAAAACAAAACAAAAAACTTCTAGTTTACATCTCGAAAGAATGACATTCTGCTCTTCTTCCTCATATTTCCTTCAATAACATGTCATGTATTTTTCTCTCCCCTTTCAACTTGTCTTTTAAGATCTTTCCACTTTTGTAATTTGGTTAAGAAATGAAAAGGGGTTAAATTATTTTCACTTCTCCTGTAGCAGCTTCATGGTGCCTCTTCCAATTTCCCAGAGTATAAATTTCATATTGTATTCATGCAAGACAGCTTTAAAAGCAAAACAGCCAATATGATCCCCAGAGTGAAAATTCTAAATGGAAAGCTGTGAAAAAAATAAGTTTTGATAAGGAGAAATTCCTAACATCGGCTAAATAAAACTTAATGTCGTACAATATGACCCAAAATGTCAAACGTTGTTCATTAAGACGTCAAATTTAAATGTGTGATTTATTTAAATTTACAAGTTCCAAAGTTTGATTTAATTTTTAAAAACTTGAAAATGTGAAGAAAAGTGCCACGAATTAAAAAACAAATCCATGTAACCAAATTTAAAACGCACCAAGTATAACATATAGACCAGATGATCCAATGTCTTACCTTCATCATGAATTTCTGTAGGGGCAGAAGGAAAAGAGAGAAAATATTATACATTTTTGCAAAGACTTCTTAAAAATATCTCTTATTTATAAAGATTCCACTGTTCAAAATAGAGTTATGTGAACAATAAAAAAACTACCACACTCACTGTGAGATCACAAGAAAACTTAGTATCAACTACATGCTAGAGGAAAGCTGTAGCAGGCAAAACTCTCTTTGAAAATTGTCTTTATATCAGTTTTTCCTACTTCTGTGAAAACATGCTGCTGTACTTTAATGCATGATTCGATTTATAACATAGCCACTAAGCACCAAAAGAACCAAAGGTATATTCTGAAAATGATACTCAAAAATGCTTTATAACTTTTTTTTATCTCTTGCATAAAAATGCAGTGATATAAAACAGCAACCCAACAAAGTTTAGTAAAGATAGTGGATTAGAAACAGGTAAAGTGGATTGTAAATTAAGAGGCTGTGATAAGCTGTTTACATGTCATGCAAAAAACAATAAGCAGGTTCTAGATACTACATATTCCGAGATGTGTATTTCAAAGAAAAACCACAAAAACTTTTCTTTTTCCCTTAAAACATTTCTCTCCTTATGATTTGCGTATATAATAATAGCTCATTTTACTTCTGCAAAACCTAATTTGTACGTACATTTCTTCATTTTTCTTTAGACCCCTAAAATTTGACTGCCTCCTCTTAGAAGAGGTTCACAGATGCCAAAGAGCTAAGAAGGAAAAATAACAACATATTTCCAAACTTAGGGTTAAATTTATCTGTCACAGTGTTTAAGTCCTAAAGAGAAAAGATACACACGTTCACATTCATTTTAAAGACAACAGCAAGGGGGAAGTTATCTAACATAGTATTTGTAAATACCACAGTTATTTTCCTGAAACATACATGCATAGTAATTTACATGTTACTAAATGGAAACTCTACTTTGACTGGGTTTTTTTTTTCATTTTTAATATTATATTTTTTAATGTTGTTTTTAAGTAATCTGTACACCCAACGTGGGACTCAAACTCACAACCCCGATCAAGAGTTGCATGCTGTTCTGAGTGAGACAGACAGGTGACTCTTTAATATCAAAAATTTAAGAAAAATGTGTAAAGAACCATTTCATTCTTAGCTTTAAAAATATAGGCTGTTTGGTTACAATTTTGTAAGTGGTATCAATGGTAAATGACATCAGAAAATTTATTTTCCATGATGAAACTGGCCAATCACATCCTATTATGTAAACATCACTAGATGAGGAATTAGGAAAAATCCTTTTTAAAGCCTTAATTAAAAGAAAAACACAATTCCAAACTTTTGGTACAGATCATAGCTTATAAAAGATACTTTATTCATGAGTTTTTGTTTTTGTTTTTGTTTTTAATTGAGCTCAGTTTCGGAGATTTTTCCTTGAGAAATGTTCTCAGGCTGATTTTCTGTTTCCTAGGTTAAACTACATCAGAACTGTAATAAATAGAGAAAAGAATGGTCAGGAGAGTCAGAACAGAGGGCTGCTATTTACAATTCCTAAGTAGTGTCTTAACTACAAGAAGGGCGAGTCACTGGGGAGAGTAATCCTGATATAGGATAAAAGAGAACAAATACTGAAAATTAGCAAAGGCCAAAATATCCATCTGCAGCATGAGAAAGAACAGCTCATGTACCAGACACACATTATCAAAAGATAATCAAAAACATGAAAGATTACTTGTGGCATTACCGACATTAACCTTCTGTGCAAACCACTGGTTGGTCCATTTGGCTCAAGCACAAATGATAACCAAGTGATAACATTATGACAAGTTCAAAGGGGATCACTGGGGAATGAAAAAGCAAGCAAGATACATTGAAACAAAAAGGATATATATGCAATTTAATCTCAATGTAAACACTGCCTAGATATGATAAAAAGCAACAGAAAAAAGAGTAACAAAATCCTTTAAAAGGTGCTGACATGATTAAAAGAAGAAACTCATGCCTCAAGATAAATATTGAAGAGAATAGGCTTGATTTAGGTTAGAGAGTATCACCTTATGCTTCCACTTTACTGAAAGAATTATTTATTTCCCTCATGCCAAGGTCATTAGATATAAGCTAAAATTCTATTAGACAAGATACAGAAACAGAGGACTATAAACGAAGGAAGAGTCCAGGCACCAAGGTGAATTGACGCTGCTTTCCGTCTAGAAGAAACTGGTGGAGGATGAAACACAAGGGAGAGATTTTAGTTCTTTAGGGTAAAGGGCAAGTGGCAGTAACCCAGTGTTCAAGGGTTAGTGTAAATGACTTCCGAACTGGTAGGTCCGATGAAGCTTCAAACGTGAGCAAGAGCTGGAGGCAGAGCCCCCATTACGCTACGTTCACATGAACCAGGAAGAGAATTAGACATCCTTGAGCTGTAACTCACAGACAGACGGCCATGAGGGGGGCCAATGGATGGCAAACGGAAGCAGAACAGTCTTTGGTCTGTAAGTTTATGTCATTTGAACTAGCACAGCTGAGAGACCTGAAGGGCTTTCTTGGCATATGCAAATGATTATGAGTAGGAAAACAAATCAAATAGCAATACTCCTTTAGGAAAATTGTAATCAAACACGGGACATCAAGAGAATGCATAATTACACTCAATCCATTGCTGGTATAAAGAAAGAAACAGTGATTCGGGAGACCGAAAAAGCTCCTCTACCATAGCTAGGCCTTTCAGTTCAACTTTGAATTTTTTAAACTGTTATTTCAGTGGTGCCTGGGTAGCTCAGTCGGTTAAGCATCAGACTTCATTTCAGGTCATGATCTCACAAGTTTGTGAGTTCAAGCCCCATGTCGGGCTCTGTGCTGACAGCTCAGAGCCTGGAGCCTCCTTCAGATTCTGTGTCTCCCTCTCTCTGTGCCCCTTCCCTGCTTGCATTCTCTCTCTCCCTCTCTCCCTCTCTCTCAAAAATAAAAATTAAAAAATTTTAAATAAAATAAACTAAAACAAGCTGTTATTTCAGTTTTATGAAACGACAACCGATTTAAAAATGTAATACTTCTATACATGGACCTCTCTTAGAAGTTTTAAAAGAACCTTTACTGAAATAATCTTCTCAAAAATTGTATAGATCTGGAATTAGCACAAAATAAACATTTGGGGGCTTGTCACTAAAAAGAATTATCCAATCCAACAATCTGAAAGGCTAGGGCAAAATTTTGATGCAGGAGGACCTTTTTAAAACGAAGTTTCCACTGAGGGCAGGAAACGTCCTACTTTGCACACAGGCTATCCACTGAATTTCTTATTTGCCATCTTTTCTCTTGCATGTAGCAAGATGCTAGGATTTCTCCATAATCCCCCAACTGGTAACCTCTACTTTGCAAGTGGGGATATATATCTGGTAAATTTCACGATGTTGAAAAAAGAAAAAGACCTCTCACCACCAAAGACTTGAGGTTATTGGTGGCTGTCTGTTTAACTGAAGTATAAGTGACAGGCAACGTTTTATTAGTTTCAGGTGTATGACATTGCTTCACCAATGTATAGATTACGTAAAGCTCCCCACTGTAAGTGCAGTCACCAAACATTATGACAATATTATTGACTATATTCCCGATGCTGTACTTTTCATCTCGGTGACTTATTTTATAACTGGAAGTGTGTACCTCTTAATCTGCTTCACCTAGTTTGGCCATCGCCCCCGCCCCACCGCCACGTTCCCTCTGGCGACCACTAGTTTGTTGTATGTATGAGTCTGTTTCTGTGTTTTTGTTTCTTCATTTGTTTTTTAGATTCCACATGTAAGTGAAATGACCTGGTATTTATCTTTCTCTGTCTGACGTCACTTATCATAATTCCCTCTAGGTCCATCCACGTTGGTGGTTATTTTAAATTAATAATGTTCCCAATATATTTGAGGGACCAAAAGAAGTTTAAAAGTAACAACTCCAAGGTCCAAGTGTATATCAATATATACTATCTAATAGGATATATGTATGCATATTTGTAATAACAAAACCCTCAACTATTTCTCTTACGATAAAAATACCGTATGTAAATACTTAACTTTCTAGGGATTCTCCACTGAAAATATCCAAAACTGAACTGATTGACAGGCATGTTGACTGCAGGCCCAGAGAGCATCTAAAAGGGGCACGGCTTTCATTACCATGAAAGAGCAGTGATACCTGTAATCATCGAGCCTGTGGCTATGCTCTCACATGGCTCATAATAATAACTATCTGGTTACAGGTGCATGCTCGTATCTTTTAAATAATTCACTATATTTTGGGGGCAGATTGGTCATCACTGTTGTCATTTTCAACCTATTGACAATTCTGTACAGAAAGGATTTACGTGAACTGCCTTTTCTTTTGAGTGTCATGAATTTGACAATATATATGTGTGTAATTATCCACTTCTTCTTTTGAAGGGCGAAGAAAAATAAATGCTTCTGAAAGGCTACCATAAATCCTCCCATTTTGGCTCGCTGACACAGGTTTATAAATCACTGAGCTGCATGAACGCCTAAAATATGAAGTAAAAGAGCTATTTAGGGCTTTCCTCTTTTTGTAGCTTGTCTCGTGAAAAAAATTTCTCTAAATCAAAACCAACAAATTGATCTCTGCACAAAATATATGGATCATAATGACCCGAAGATACATAAAGCCTCACCTATACTCAGATCACCACCTACATATAAAAAATTATGTATATCAGGGTGTCTGACTTCGGCTCAGGTCATAATCTCATGGTTCACGAGTTCAAACCCCATGTCGGACTCTGTGCTGACAGCTCAGAGCCTGGAACCTGCTTCAGATTCTGTGCCTCCCTCTCTCTCTCTCTGCCCCTCCCCAGCTCATGCTCTCTGTCTCTCAAAAATGAATTAACGTTAAAAAAAATTTTTTTAATTGTGTATATCAAAGTATAGAACATTCTATTTTTTTCCAAACCATTTCAAACACGTATGAACCTTGAAAACATGAAAGCATTTCACAGGCCCTCACGTGGCAGTACATGCACATGAAAACACATTACTGTTTTTAAACTGCTATTCAGTTAGGAACATTTGAAAGAATTTTGTATCTTACCAATTACAACAGCATCAACGTATTCCTGAAAAGAGCAAGTATATGTACGAGACCTCATTCGGTCTACAGACAATGCTCCACATCTGACAAATACCACACTGTTTTCCATCCCTTCTCCCCAGCTCCACCCAACCCCACGCACTAGGCTACCACACTACAGGCCTGCAACCCCAGGCACCACGCTAGAGGCCGATGCTATGGGTTAGGGGTGCCAGAAGGCTGGGGTGGAGGAGACAGAAATAACAGGCAATCTATCACCTGCTACTCCAGACCCACCAATGTTATTCTCCCTTCGTGTATGAAGAGCAACATTTGATTACTCAATGGGCTTATGATTAAATGCAAAATACTCAAAGATGCTCAAAGAGACACTGGGAAACCAGTGGAGAGAGGAAGGGCGGGAAGGGGGGAGGAAGAGACTGATTAAGACTGATTGACCTTTGATGAAGCTATCCGGAATTATACTATCAGAAAATTTACAAAGAAGCCATTTGCCTTTCCATATATATGTAAATTTTACAGGGCTCCTAAAGGTCTTAATCTGCGGTTGGTAAATGCCCTGTGTAGTTAAGCAAGTATAACTGTTAAAATGGGACACCTGTCTCAGAACAAAGTGATGGCAAAGAGTACCGCATTCCAAACTTACTGTTACACCACCAAAAGGGGCGGCTGAAAATCGGCCTGCTGCCCTTGGCTGACCCCCAGCTCTGGTCTTCCAGAAGCGGTCGGGGAGCAAAAGGATGGTTCTTGGAAGGAGGTTTTGGGAACTTCTGAGTCCTGCTCTTGCCCACCCAAGCCTGCCCTCACCTCAAGCCTAGAGAGAGTGGCTTCGGGGACACCTGTGTCCCCCAGGAGGTGGGACACAAGAGACCGGTGTCTGACTGTGCCTGGAGATGAAGACAAAGAGACGGGCTAGGCAGGCTGTGGCAGCAGAGGGCAAGGAGGGGGCTTGCTGCTAGAGACAGGCTGCCCCAGAAAGAGCCGGCCTGGGGATGTCCGTAATGCCCCCAAGAGGCCTTGGGACAAGGCAGTCGTCACCACTGACCAGCTGGGGGAACATTGGCTGAGGCAAGAGAACCACGGGTCAGATTTCTGGTGACGGGCATTCCCCAGAAAACCCTCCCAAGTGCCCCAGAGAGCGCTCGCCTTATCACCTGACAAGCCCAATGAAGGTCACTGTCATCAAGAAAGACTTCCTGCCAGGGGCACGTGGGTGGCTCGGTTGGTTAAGCAGTTAAGCATCCGACTTTGGCTCAGGTCATAATCTCGCACTTTGTGGGTCGGAACCCCGGGTCGGGCTCTGTGCGGACAGCTCAGAGCCTGGAGCCTGCTTTGGATTCTGTGTCTCCCTCTCTCTGCCCCTCCCCTGCTAGCTCGCTCTCTCTCTCTCTCAAAAATAAACATTAAAATTTTTTTTAAAAAAGACTTCCTGCCAACTTCCCTCTTCTTCCATGTTCCTGCTGCACCCTGACAGGGGCAGGAGCGCTGGGCAATGGGCAAGAGTGTGAGGACCCTGGCAGAGCGAAGTAAGAGGCAGCTTCCCGCCCCTTCCCCCCTCCCCTCCTGGGTTCCAGCCTGGGGTGGCCAGAGCTCCAACACAGGTCAACCTACATTAACTTCAGCCCCCCCCCCCCCCCCCCCCGCCGATTACACAGGATTGCATGATTTGGTTACCAAAATGAGACTTTTGTGACTTGAAATGACTGGGGGAGGGGTTCTTACTGTCTGGATATAAGAGAGGTCATGGGACCCATCCTAATTTAAGGAATGGGACAAAGGAGTAGAGGCCCCATAGAGCAGGTGGGTAGGCAGGGGCTTAAACTGTTTTTCTGTTACCCTTCAAGGTACCGGTTACAGTCGAATTTCAAACTTCCAATGGAAAATATGTAAGATTTGAACTACATGAGTCTTCAAAGAAAGGAAGAGCTCAAACCAAAAATTTACCGAGTCATATACTCATAATGATTACCAGTTTCCTCAAAAAATGCCAGCAGGAATTTTCATTATATGATATCTAAATGGCAGCATATTTCAGCATCAATGTTTTATTGTTAATATAATGGTACTATCTTAGAACAAGAAAGGACTGGTCCAGATTCTAATCCTATAGATGAGGAGATAACAGTCGACAGATAGCCTACATAAGGTTATAAAGCTAGTTACTTGCAAAGCTGAACTGCATGATTTTCAGCTCAATGTTACTTCCTTTTCTTTCTCAGATCCAGAAAGCAACCTCAACTGTGAAGATTTACGAATAAACTTGGTAAGAATGAAGTCTGAGATGTGAAATTGTTACGAAAATGAGAGAAAGAAAAGCCACCCGGTGAGGTAGGTCAAGAGTAACCAGACACAGGGAGGAAGAGAGGGAAACACTTACAGACAAAGGAAAAGAGGGTTCCCATTTGTTCATGAATTCTATTTCCAGATTTGAAAGTGGCTTGACTGGTTGGTTCATGAAAAAGTGATCTCTGGGTACAGCACCTAAGTTGACTAATGGAAGTAAAGGGGCACCAAAATGAGAAAAGACAGACTCATTTTAGGACAGCTGACATTGGCAGGGAGCCACCAAAAGACGACCAACATGTTCGTAGAGACAGGCCTTTATTCCCAAGACAAGAAGAGTGTAAAGCTTGGACCAGAACCCTAACTATAGGCACAGAAGACATGAAATTTCAAAACAACAACAACAAAAAAGTTGAACAGAATTAGTAATCGTTTAGCTACGAAGAGACAGATGATGAATTTACATTCTCTCCAGAAATATAATATAGAAGTAGCAGTTCTCAAAATTATATGGGTATCATCATCATGGAAATGGCAATTAAAAAAAACAAAAAAGCTTTCCATCAATATAAAGGGATACGGTAAGTGAATAAGAGCCAAGATTCACAAAAAGCCAAGTGAACATGCATTTGTTTCAGTGGTAGAAACACCACTGAAAGGCTACTGAAAATCAGGTAGCAAAAGGCTCAAAAATATTGAGAATATCAAGAGACTCATATCCCAGGATCAGGGAAAATAATAAATATAGAATGAAGCCATCGGTTAAGCCAATCTTTAAAAGTCAATATTTGGGGCGCCTGGGTGGCTTAGTCGGTTAAGGTTCTGACTTTGGCTCAGGTCATGATCTCAGGCTTCATGAGTTCAAGCCCCACATTGGGCTCTGGGCTGACAGCTCAGAGCCTGGAGCGTGTTTCGGATTCTGTGTCTCCCCCTCTCTCTGCCCCTCCCCTGCTCTTGCTCTGTCTCTCTCTCTCAAAAATAAAGAAATATTAAAAAAAAATTTAAGTCAATATATTAAGTCACAAAGCAAATAAAAACAAAATAATACAACAAAAATAATAAACTATGCTTCACTGTTTTGCATGCTTGGGAAAAAAAGTGTTGGTGATACTCTAATTTCCATTCAGAATTAAGGGTATTCAGGGTGTTCAGGACTGTAAGGATTCTTCTCTCCTTTTAGCAGATGAGGAAAGTGACATCTGAGTAGTAACATGGCCACCTTACATGATTTGTCACCATGTTGGTCCAGACTTTGCCTCCAGAACCCTGTCACCTGCATCTTTCCTCACGATACTAACAACACCTGTACTTTTAAAGATTCCATTAATACAGATAACAGACCATGTCTATAGAGCATGGAAAACATAAGAGCTAAGCAGGAGGGCTTTAAGAGTAAGTAGTCGAGATTTGTTGGATAAGAGATAAACAATTCTGATTCCTGTTGATCAGAAGCATATCATAATTACAAATTATATAGAAAGCATATACTTCTAGGTAGGGAGAGTGTTCCAATCTACCTCATTTCAGACAAAGCAAAACCAAAACTTCGTAAGGTTCTACGTAGAGACCAGTACAATAGGTGTTCATTACACGATAGCAGTTAGTTTGAATATTCATAGTACAAGCCACACTCGGAAGCAAAACAAAAAGATTAGAGGCAATAGGAAACATGCACTTGTTTAAGATCACAGTTTCTTTGTAAATACATGGAAACACATACCCATTTTTCCACATCAACTTGCTGGGGAAAGAAAAAGCCAAAATAAATAACAAGCAAACAAATAAATGCCTGTCAAAGTTTCAATTACTGTCATTTAAATATATGGTCCTGCACCAAAATCTTCCATTTCTAATGGAAAATGAAAGTACTCAAACTGTAATTAATAACATTTAATCTCAAACAAACCAGAAAAAGTCAATTAACTTACTAATCGGAATTTTTAAAGTTATTAAGCTGAAAAAGCACCAGGTACACGAAATCATAACAATCCAACATATTCAAAAGCAAACATGAACACTGATCTGATTCTCAAACCTAACAGGCTTCCAGATTTAGGGACCAGTCTTCTCCTCTAACTGTAAGTATCTATTTAATGAAAATAGAAATATAGCGGTCAATTTAGAAATACAGCATCTAACCATAAAAATCTTTCATGAAATAAAAGTAAACTTTCTCTTACCCCAATCTTCCTCACATTGTATAAAATGTCACAATATAACAAAAGGCATGCCTTGCCAAAAAATCCTGAAATTGTATCAGCATCAAATTTTTTTATTGCATTTATTAATGAATGCATGTTAGTCTCATAATCATTATGAGATTCCTTAAAAATATCAGTGAATAAAATTATATTCCAAAGTATAAAATAGAATTAAAAAAAAAAACCATATGTCAACAAAGACTGTCTGTCTCTACAATGCCCTCGGTTCCTAGCAAATCAATCAGAAAAAAAAAAATAAAAGTCAACTTTAAGGGGCATACACCCTCTCAGAGTTGTTTGCAAAACCCACCCCCCCCCCCAATATAACACCTATGATTGGTATCTTGTGAGACTTGAGGTTTGTTTCAGACTCTTCATACACTAAGTTTATTTGTAACTTTTTTCCTTAGGCAATTCATTAATTGGGGAAGATCTAAGGCTAGTTAGGCAGAAATCTTGGGCCATGGCCAGGAATCTGCATCCCTTAGTAAGCAAGCTTGTGGAAGGAAATGTGCATAAATGTAACACACAGTGGTTATTTTTAAGATATTAGACAGTGATATAAAAATATCAACTTAAGTACACAGGTGGAATTGTTTTGAAGCCCCAGGAGGCTACTTACAAGAGAGCATTTTGGTTTATTTAATAATTTATTTAGTCCTCTGAAAAATCTGTTATAGGTTTTAAAAACACACAATTGCTTTTTAAGAGAGAACAACTTACTGAACGGAAAGGCCTGGTTTTCACTCTAAATTTTTAAGATACTTGGCTGTGATATAAAGTTCAAGTCCTCATTTTAAACTTTAACTTATTTACAACGGGATGTCTTTGTTTCTTCAGATACTGGGGCAGAGGGAAACAATTTAATCGTGACTAGTTGTAATATAGTTGCCATTTACTTTTCTACCTCCCAAGGACAAATCCTTGTATTTGTTCTCTATCAAGAGCAGTAATTCAAGAAAATGTGAAATGATTTCCTTTAAATAGTTGTCGGGAAAACAAAATATGCCATACTTGCAGTGACTCCGTTGATGAGCAAAGACAGTTTATTAACCCATCATTTTCACTTCTAAATGTTAAACATTCTCTCTCTCTCTCTCTCTCTCTCTCACACACACACACACACACACACGCATTTGCATCACTGCAAAGATAAAGTGTAGGATTTTTCTAGAAGAAAGAACTTGTAATCAAAAGTCAGTAACTAGTATTAGTAATAGAAGCTCTTTACTGATCTATAGTTACAAGGAGAAACAATTTCTTAAAAGTAGCAAGAATTAGTAGCAATATAACAAACTCAGTATCCCAATACCCAAAGAAAGGCTTAGCAACAGCATGTGCTGGAGGTGAATTATCACATCAACACAAAAGACAAGACAAATGGCCCACAGATTTAAAAGATTAAAGGGCAATAAAGTTGTAATTATGCATAAGCAAGGCAGAGCGATTTCATGACACATCTCTTACTAATGTTAACAAGAACCATTTCATTAAATGCCTGCAAAAGGTGAAGAGGAGAATGATTTCTGTGGAGATAACTGAGGAAGGGAAATATAAAGTTCACAATAACCTTGATTAATTTTATAGTTTAAATAATTACCAAATCCATAAAGCATATAAGGCAAATGAACATTTATTCTGATCATTTATTATCCAAATATTTGGGATTTTAAAAACATGCACAAATTACATTAGAGAAAATAAATATATTAACATCTCTAGGAAATTACATTAGGTATTCTATCATAATAAGACTAAAAAAAAATGGCAACCTCATTTTTCAAAGAAAACAAAACTGCCATTACGGAAAAGAATAGTTTAAATTCCAAGTTGATTTAGCAAAGGACAGAAGTTAAAAATATAGTATAAAAGCAATTAATTCTAAATTGTATCATTATATGAAAGATGAAATATTCATATGACATCTCTTTGTATTCATATTTTAATTAATACTTTCAGGATATATAAACACGAACTATTCCATAACGTTAAAAAAATTTTTGGTTGCTTCTTTCAAATTGCTTGAGTTAAGCCTTACTGTGTAAGGTGAAGAATTTTATTATCATTAAATCTGTAAGTCACATATTAAGCAGTTACTATGTGCCAGGCTTTGAACTAAATGTTTTACGTGTAATCTTCTTATCTGCATTTTATATATGAAGATACAAATGACATATAAAGGTGTTACAAATCCTCCACAATGAAAAAATGTCACTTAGTTATTAAACAATGGAACTTGACCTTGACATTGTGTCTCTAACGGCAAAACCCCACACTCTCATGCCACTACTTGTACACCATATTCAAGTTACATCATCTTTTTTTTTCTTGTCTCAAATTTTTATTCTACATTCAATTTGAAATTGCTCAACAGCCTATTTCTTCTTCTTTAAGTTTATTCATTTTGAGAGACAGAGAAAGAGAGCGCACCCGTGCACAAGTGGGGGAGAGGCAGAGAGAGAGAGAGAGAGAGAGAGGGAGAGAGAAAGAGAGACAGAGAGAGAGAGAGAGAGAGACAGAGACAGAGAGAGAGACAGAGAGAATCCCAGGCAGGCTCTGCACTGTCAGCACAGAGCCCAATAAAGGGCTCAAACCCAGGAACCATGAGATCATGGCCCAAGCTGAAATCAAGAATCTGACTCAACAGCCTATTTGTTAGTTAAGTGCCACCCAGTATAATATGTTAACATCAAGATGAGAGAAAGTAAAATGCACCTATAACATCAAACATGTTATTTAGTATCACTTGTTCAAAGCATGTTTGGTTTTTTGCATAGATACATTTACAGTGTTTGTTTATTGTTGACAGAGAGAGAGAGAGAGAGAGAGAGAGAGAGAGAGAGAGAAAGCAGGGGAGGGGTAGAGAGGGAGACACAGAATCCAAAGCAGGCTCCAGGCTCCGAGCTGTCAGCACAGAGCCCAATACGGGGCTCAAACTCAAGAAACATGAGATCATGACCTGAAGTCTGACACTTAACTGACTGAGCCACCCAGGTGCCCCAAGAATTTTTAATATCAAGGCATAACACAAACAAGTAATCAAAATCTTTAATGCATGCCGACAATCCACTACCCTGCTGTTAAATTTTTTTGAGTAATAAATTAGAGAAAAGTGAAAAAGAAATTCTCTACCCTACAAATAATTCTCTACCACACAGGCTGTTTATTATTAAGATTGGAATAGGGGAGCAGGGACATGAAAATTTGCACACTGTGTTCCAGCATTCAAAACACGACGAAGTCATCTAGATTTTTTAAAGCAAATTATGATTTGGAGAGGCCATGTTTTTAATGAATATATTCATTTCAGAATATATTGAATTCTGAATATACTGAATAATGAATATATTCAGTTCAGAAAAATATGCAAGCCATGAGTATAGGGTTTGCTGAAATTTTACTGAGTAAATAAGCCCATGTAATCAGCTCCAGATCTAAACAGAGGACACGACCATGACCTAGAAACTTCCTTCACACCCTCCCCAAAGATAGCAATTATTCTATCACTATTAATTTAAATATTTACTTTTTTTTTTAAATTTTTTTTCAATGTTTATTTATTTTTTGGGGGACAGAGAGAGACAGAGCACGAACGGGGGAGGGGCAGAGAGAGAGAGAGACACAGAATCTGAAACAGGCTCCAGGCTCTGAGCCATCAGCCCAGAGCCCGACGCGGGGCTCGAACTCATGGACCGCAAGATTATGACCTGGCTGAAGTCGGATGCTTAACCGACTGCGCCACCCAGGCGCCCCTACTTATTTTATTTTTGAGAGAGAGAGAGAGAGAGAGAGAGAGAGAAAGAGAGAGAGAGAGAGAGAGGATGAGCAGGGTGGGGGAAGAGAAAGGGGGAGACAGAGAATCCCAAGCAGGCTCCACACTGTCAGTGGTGAGATACAGGGCTCGATCTCAGGAACGTGTGAGATCATGACCTGAGCTGAGATCAAGACTTTGACGCTTAACTGACTGAGCCAGCCAGACGCCCAAGTTTTACTTTTCTTATTTTGAAAATATAGACTACGTTCTCTTTTTATCTAGTTCCTTTAGTGGACATTAAGTTTGTAAAACTCATCACGCTGTCCTGGGTAGTAGGAATTAATTCATTTTCCTGGCTTTGTAACACTCTTTTGTATGAATATATCACAATTTGCATATCCATTCAACAGCTGAAGGAGCAATTAGTGATCTACTGCAACTTGGAAAGGGAACTAATGAAATTTTCTCTCATTTTTCAACAAGACCTCACGCAAACAATAGAAGATTCAAAATAAATTAAAACTGCTTTGTTTTGGCGTACATGTTTCCTTCCTCTGCCTCCCCACACAAAACATGGATTCCTTGGTGCCTAGTTATTGATTGAACAAGTTACCAGACTGCCATTTAATAAGGAATTAAAAGAAAGCCACATTATATGCTTTTATTAAATATCGGCATATAGGTAAGTCAATCACATCTCAACAAGCAATGAGCTCATCCCTTGGCAGCAGGAGGGGAAAGAAACTAATATCATTAAGAACCTACTACCTGTGCTAGGTATTTTTATATTTGTATTTTTGTATTTTATATTATATTTATACTCGCGTTCTCTCCTATAAATATTAGTCTCAACAGAAAGGATTTTTTTTTCTTTTCTTTTCTTTTTAATTTTCATACATATTTATAAATAATAGAATTGCATGGGGGGCTGGGGGGCTCAGTCGGTTAAGCGTCCGACTTTGGCTCAGGTTTTGATCTCACGGTCTGTGAGTTCGAGCCCCACGTCGGGCTCTGTGCTGACGGCTCAGAGCCTGAAGCCCTTTTCAGATTCTATGTCTCCCTCTCTCTCTGCCCCTCCCCTGTTCATGCTTTGCCTCTCTCTGTCTCAAAAATAAATAAACGTTAAATAAATAAATAAATAAATAAATAAATAATAGAATTGCAGATTTGCTGGACCTCAAACTCAGGTGTTTACTTAAACGCTCTCAGGAGCAAGCCACATAATATTAAAATGGAAAATACAAAGTATTAAATTAGAACAAATAGATGTGGTGCTAATGTTAAGGAAATTATAAATAAATAAAAAATAAATTATACATATATAAATCATACGTATATAAGTTATAAATAAATAAAAAGAAGTATGTCTCCACAGTTCAATATGGAATGTGATTTGTATTTTATTTTTTTAATTAAAAAAAATTTTTTTAATGTTTATTTACTTTTGAGAGACCGAATGCGAGTGGGTTAGGGGCAGAGAGAGAGGGAGACACAGAATCGAAGCAGGCTCCAGGCTCTGAGCCATCAGCCCAGAGCCCGACGCGGGACTCGTACTCATGGACCCCCGTGAGATCATGACCTGAGCCGAAGTCGGACGCTTAACCGACCGAGCCACCCAGGCACCCCATGATTTGTATTTTAAACCACATGAGACACTGAAGTCCTTTCTACCATTAGTTTAAGGGCAAAAAAAATTCATCATAAATTTAATTAAGCAAATGAAGCCACAAAAATCCAGTAAAATTCACTGTATTACACTTTAGTCAAATTTCCTGGCTTTATTCTGATTTTTGTATTAATCAGGCAGAAACTTCACATTCTGGGGAGTCTGTGAAACAATGAAACGGACTTAACACAATACAGTAAACTTAGCAATTTCCTACACTAACACATTTAACTTAATTCCAGGAAAGAGTTTAGAAAACCTACTTGAAGTTTAATTTTTTTTCTTCTAAAATTTAAACTAGATAATAGAGGACTAAGATTTACTGCTTCTGAATTATTCCCATTTTAGAAAAGGAACAGTTCCTGTAATACTGTTTAAATTGCTTTCTGAATTTGTCCAAATCCTTAGGAACACCTACTTTCTCTAAGCCAGAATATGTCAAAATGACTCTTGCATAAACTTCAATATTAACATGATTTAAACAAGATAGGTGCTAAGAAATAATAGTGGCTCTCTTCCAGGTAGGTTCTTATGAGAATTATAATGTTCGATTAAATGCCACAAGTACATTCATTTGGGAAAATAAATAATTAAGAAGAGTATGAACAATTTTTGAGGGGAAGAAAGTAGTGAGGTGAAACTAGTCCTATTAAATATTAAAACATTTCCAAAATACAGTGATCAAATCGGTGCTGTTTGGGTATAATAATGGACAGACATGTATGACAAAATACATAATTCAGAGTAACACATTTGGTTATGTATGAATTTAATGTATGACTAAAAAGGCTTCACAATCAATAAAAAAGGGAATCATCAGTCATGAACAATGATGGAAGTTTTGCTTAGCTACAGGGGAAAAAAAATCAACTTCCATACTAATTTAAGTAAATTCCAGATGAATCTACACTGAGTAATAATAAGCTCCATGTAACAATAAGCTCATAAATAAATTCCAGATCCATTTATTATAAAAAAAAGTGAGGGATGCAAAGAGGGACGCCCTGATTTTAACAAAACAATTCAATGCAATTCCAATCAAAATCCCAACAAGTTATTTTGTGGGTACTGACAAACTGATTCTAAAGCTTTTACAGGAATGCGAAAAAAGCCCACAAGAGCCAACGAGACATTCAAAGAGAAACACTGAGAAGCCTGACACGACCCAACATCAAGACTGACTCTAAACTGTTAGCGATTAAGACAATATAGGACTGGCTAAAGAACAAACAGATCACTAGAACAGAAGGCCCAGAAACAGACTCACATACATAGTCAATTGATCTTTGACAAAGGTACAAAGGTAATTCAATGGAAAAAAGATGGTCTTTTCACCAAATAATGCTGGAACAATGAATCTAGATGCACACCTTAAACTCTTGGCAAAAATTAATTCAAAATGTATCACAGACTTAAATATAAAACATAAGACAATAAAACCCCTAAAAGGCAACACGGGCAAAAATCTGCCTGACCCGGGGTTTGACCAGGACTATTTAGATAACAACACCAAAGCCTGATCCACTGGGGGAAAAAAAAGCTAAGACAGGCTTCATTAAAATGAAATCTTTTGCTCTGTGAAAGATACTGTTAGCCAAATGGAAAGACGAGCCATGAATGGGAGAAAATCTTCACAAGATACATACATGATCAAGCACTGAAATATACAAAGAACTCTTAAAACTCAACAATAGGAAAACAAACAGCCCACTTGAAAACTTAGCAAAAGATCTCATAGGCACCTCATCAAAGAAGATATACAGCGACAACCACAGGAAAAGACGCCCAACATCATATGCCATCGGGGAATTGCAAATCGAAGTGATAATGAGATACCACCGCACATCTATTAGAATGCCTAAAACCCAAAAACTGACAAGAGCAAATGCCAACGAGGAAGTACAGCAACAGGAACTCTCATTCACTGTTACTCGGAATGCAGCATGGTACAGCCACGTTGGAAGAAAGTCTCTTACAAAAAAGAAACATAGGGTTTCTTCCAGGATGGATTTGAGGTGGATGCTATGAGAAACACATGCTAACATTATGATCCAGAAATCACGTTCCTTAGTATTTACCCAGAGGAGTTTAAAACTCATGTCTACATGGAAACTGGAGCCCGAGATTTACGGCAACTTTATACGTCGTCGACAAAACCTGGAAGCAACCACGATGTTCTTCAATAGGTGTGTGGATAAATTGCTGGACATCCACAAAATGGAATATTATGCAGCAATAAAAAGAAATGAGTTATCAAGCTGGGAGCAGACACAGAAGAACATTAAACGCATATTGCTAGTATGAAAAGACTAGGTACTGTATGAGTCCAACTAATCAAAATCATGGAAAAGGCAAAACTATGGAGACAGTACATATCAGTGGTTTCCAGTGGTTGGGGGAGGGAGGGAAGCACAGGGGGTTTTTAGGGCAGTAAAACCATTCTGTATGACATAATCGTGGTACATACATGACATCATACATTTGTCAAAACCCACAGAATGTACAGCATGAAGAGTGAAGCCTCAAGTAAACTCTGGGCCCTGAGAGATCGTGGTACATCAGCAGTGGCTCATGAATTATACCAAATGTACCACATGAATGCAAGACAGTAATAATAGATGAATTGGGGGCAAAGAGTATGAACACTTTCTCAACGGTTTCCTCTATACCTAAAACTGCTCTATAAAAAAATAAGAGAGGGGCGCCTGGGTGGCTCAGTTGGTTAGGCAGCAAAATTCAGCTCAGGTCATTTCTCACAGTTTGTGGGTTCAAGCCCTGCATCGGACTCTGTGCTGACAGCCCAGAGCCTGGAGCCCACTTTAGATTCTGTGTCTCCCTCTCTCTCTGCCCCTCCCCCACACGCGCTCTCTCTCTGCTTCTCAAAAATAAATAAACATAAAAAAAATAAAGAAAAATTCTTTTAAAAGGTGGGGGAGGGGGTGCCTGGGTGGCTCAGTCGGTTAAGCTTCCAGCTTCGGCTCAGATCTGATCTCACAGCTTGTGAGTTCAAGCCCCGCATCAGGCTCTGTGCTGACAGCTCAGAGCCTGGGGCCTGCTTCAGATTCTGTGTCTCCCTCTCTCTCTGCCCCTCCCCTGCTTGCTCTCTCTCTCTCTCTCTCTCTCTCAAAAATAAACATGAGGGGTGCCTGGGTGGCTCAGTCGGTTAAGCGTCCGACTTCGGCTCAGGTCATGATCTCGCGGTCCGTGGGTTCGAGCCCCGCATCGGGCTCTGTGCTGACAGCTCAGAGCCTGGAGCCTGTTTCAGATTCTGTGTCTCCCTCTTTCTCTGACCCTCCCCTGTTCATGCTCTCTCTGTCTCAAAAATAAATAAATGTTAAAAAAAAAATTTTAAAAAAAATAAATAAAAAAAAAGCATGAAAAAAACAATTAAAAAATAAGTGAAATACAAACATTTCAGACACTAAGCCATATTGTATGTATATAAATTGTATATAACACACACTAAATATTTACTATGTAATATAAAATGAGAGCAATGTAAGAAAACATGAAAACCCAGTGATAGGGGACTCCGCGGAGAGAAATATTACTTCTGGCTGGGAGGATTAGGAAAGGGCTCAAGGAGGATGACACCTTGAATGTGTGCATAGAAGGATGGGGTGAAAGGCCCAGGACTGTACGTTGAGGCATGTGTGTGCTAAGTATATAAGAACAGGTATCTCTGCAGGTGGCACCTGGGTGGCTCAGTCGGTTGAGTGTCCGACTTCGGTTCAGGTCATGATCTCACGGTCCGCGAGTTCGAGCCCCATGCTGTGCTTGCTGTTGTCAGGGTACAGCCTGCTTCAGATCCTCTGCCCCCTCTCTCTCTGCCCCTCCCCTGCTCATGTGCTCTCTGTCAAAAGTAAATAAAACATTAAAAAAAAAAAAAGAATTGGTGTCTGTGGAAAATAGAGCATATTCAGGGAGTGAGTCCAGTTTGGATAGAAAATGGACAGAATGAAGAACTAAGGGCAGAAAGAAAGGAAAACTGGAGCCTTAAATTCCTTCACAAACACCAAGGTCACATGGTAACAATTACATTAGGAGCGGTCTGGGCAGGGGACCGTTGTACAACATTGATAAGCAAGTTAAAGGACTAGAAAGAGGACATAGTGAAAGCAATCTTTGACAAAGCAGCATGAGGGTGACCTACTTATTGGCTTGATCCATCCAAGGGCACAGACTCCTTCCTACTCAATGCTCAGAGGAACCAAAAACTCCTTGTGGGGAAACTACCAACCAATCAGCCATATTTAAGTATCTCGTAGCATCCACCTCAAATCCATCCTGGAAGTATAGCAACCAGAGCTCGTGAATGAATAAACGACATAATTCATTTCCCTACTCGTATAATTGCCATACACACCAATACTTCTATCGTGTAAACCGTAAGAAACAAGATGAAATTTCCAGGTCATGGGGTGTGTGCAGACAATCCTGTTTTAATCTTTGACCCTGAAACCCGGTTTTTATCCCTACACTCCCTAAAAAAGCATTTGCTGAGTGTTTGCAATTCACACATTCCACTCACATCCTGTCCTGGAAGAAACAATCCTAGCTCCTCAGGCTCTCTCTCACCATTTACTCTGCAGAGATCCTGGACCATAGTTACTCATCCATAGAGTAAGCAAATGCAACCAATCCTAGCTTACAAAGTAGTCAATTTTCCTGGCTCACTGTGGCTCCTTCTGTTACTTACCTACCATTTCTCTTTCTCTTTGCATGGTCTAATCTCGTCAGGACACTTTTCTCTCATGCGAGAAAATGCAGTGTTTACAATATGTTCCTCCTGTCTCTCACCAGGCACACTTTCTCCAGAACTATGGGAATCAGTGCACTACAATATGGAGCCCATACTGCGCACCCTTGGGTGCTTCTCTTGGCGCTTTGTGAATGGTCTAGGGGCGTTTCTGAGGGTTTCTGGTCCAGTAGAGAACTCTCCCACGGCTCCACACAGTCTTGGAGATACTGGCTTCACCATGACCTGAGAAGCCACATGAACATAATCTGGTTGTACCCCCAGACCTGGCTTAAACGTTCCACCTGATCTCTCGAATCCTCAGGTCCCACTGGTCTTTGTCTTTCTCTCACAGCTCTGAGATTAGCTGCAAACGGGGACAGCTTCTGGGGCGTCTGGGTGGCTCAGTCAGCTAACCATCCAACTCTGGATTTTGGCTCAGGTCATGATGTCACGGTCATGACATCAAGCCCTGTGTCAGTCTCCATACTCAGTGTGGAGCCTGATTAAGAGTCCCTCTCTCTCTCTCTCCCTCTGCCCCTCCCACCCTCAAAAAAACAAAAACAAAAAACCATCACCACCATCACAACAAAAGACAGCTTATGAGAGTATGTGGCTGCAACTCAAGGGAGCCACTTGGCCTCCTTCTAAATCTTTAAATCTGAGGGGGTGCCTGGATGGCTCAGTTGGTTGAGTGTCCAACTTCGGCTCAGGTCATGATCTCGCAGCTCATGACTTTGAGCCCCACGTTGGGCTCTGTGCTGACAGCTCAGAGCCTGGAGCCTGCTTTGGCTTCTGTGTCTCCCTCTCTCTGCCCCTCCCCTGCTTGGGCTCTGTGTCTCTCTGTCTCTCAAAAATAAACATTAAAAAAATTTAAATCCTCAAATCTGAAACTATGTGAGAGATTTTGTATGCACACATTTTATCTGTATTTTCATCTGGTGAAAGGTTCTAGACCCTGTATCTGGTTCACAAAGGCACCATGCCTGGGGATGGCCATATAATGTCCCACCCGGACTGAGGCACTGTGGACAGGAAAAAGGGGAACTGGCAGAAAGTGAGTGGTGACAAGAGAGCTTAACCTGGATTGTGCCAGGCCAACAAGAATGTGTGGGTACCTGACTCCAAAGGTTATTTTCTCATTTTCCCTTCTGAAAACATTCCTTTTCTTCCACAACAGAGAGGGGCAAGGGGACAAAAGGCGGGACCTCACAGGCAAAAGTCCTACCTTTTGTTCAAAATCATTACAATAGCTGCAAGAACAGAATTTTTGGCACTTTTCAGCCCCCTAATTTTTGGTTTACAAAGCCTATCTTGCCCTTCCTCAAGCTGGCAATATTCCTGAACATGTGGTTCGTAACACGCATCATAGGTGTTAATGATAGAGCAAGTGAACACAACAGACCAATGGGGTTTACTATCAAGTAGAGACAGGTGGTCTTGAAAAACAATAGAAATGAAAATAAAATTGAAACGAGCCACACAAAGACCGATATCCCATGATTTCACTCATATGTGTAATTTAAGACACACAACAGATGATCGTAGGGGAAGGGTAGGAAACATTAAGATAAAAACAGAGAGGGGAACAAACCATACGCGACTCTTAAATACAGAGAACAAACTGAGGGTTGAAGGGAGTGAAGGGTGGGGGGATGGGCTAAATGGGGGATGGGGATTTAGGAGGGCACTTGTTGGGATGAGCAGTGGGTGTCATATGTAAGAGATGAATCATTGGATTCTACTCCTGAAGCCAAGACTACACTGTATGTTAACTAACATGGGTATAAATTTTAAAAAAAGAAAAGAAAAGAGAAAAGAAAGGAAAAGAAAAAAACAGAAGTATATAGTATGTCAAAAGGTAACAGTTCTTTGGAGAACACTCAAGCAAGGGAAGGAAAAGAATTAGCTATGGAATGAGGAGAGGAACAGGCAGTATAGTCTGATAAGGAGCAGTGAGAGAAAGAAGTATTCTATCAAATTAGACTAGAATGTTTTAAGAAAATAAGGTAGAACTTTAAGAGAATAAAAACTAAGGGAGAGTTGGCTTGATAGTTTATGAATACCTTTAAATCGCTGGTCAATTCAGGAATAGTTTGTCCTGTGAATTTATTATCTGATTCATCTGCTATCACATGTTTCCATGTGAAAAATATTTTTAAACTTTTAAACGCACAAAAAATCAGATAATTTATTATCTGATTCATCTGCTACCACGTTTCCATGTGAAAAATATTTTTAAACTTTTAAACGCACAAAAAATTGAGGAAGATGCCCAAATTGAATGAGAGTAATCAAATAAAATAATCTATACATTCAAGATTCATAATCTAAAACAGTGCAGAACTGAGCCACTGTGATTCAATTATATGTGGATTAAATTGGCCTCCTTATTGAGTTTGATGCTGGAGTCTTTGGAAACCACATCATTCAAATACATAGAAATATGTGGTATCCTTAGCTTCGGAGTAGAAAGTAGTCTTTCTTGATACAGAAAGACAGTAGAACAGAAAATGTCTACAGAAAGAAGATGCACATTTTAACCACAGACAAACATCCACATTCACAAAAGTGACAGATAAATAATTGTGGCTCAGCCCTTTAGATTATAATCATATTCATCTTTTAAATCACTGCACCAAGTTCACAGATGAAAGACAGGTACATGGCTATGTACAGAGGCTTTAGACAAGATGCTGGCTAATGACCACAAAAAGCTGGTGATTTGTTCATTTATTTGCATTATAACTCCATTCCCAAAACAGTATTTGTTCCCGAACAAATGGATGTTCCCAGACAGCAAGATAAAAAGAAGTCAGCCGCTTGAAAGAAAATGTTAAGTTATAGTAGCTATTTGGGAATTGAAGTTTCAATACAAATAATAACATCAAATTGTCTTCAATATAAACAGACCAATCCACTAAGCTTTCCACAGTTTTTACCTATTGAGGACATCAGCCATTTATGGTGTAATATAGGATTATGTATAGGGGAACAGTGCTGGAAAAGGGAGTAGAGGCTCCTTCCTCTGTACTCATTGAGAAAATGTTCTCGTCACTATTAGATCACTAAATTTCTCGAGAGCAAAGAGTCATTCTTATTTATCTCTGAATCTGCAGCCCAGAATTCACGACAGCAACTCACTACCCTTTCATGGAATGAATGCAGTGTGAATCAGGTGGGCAGAAAAGGATATGGCTTTTCCATTCTGACCTCTGGATACAAATGAAGCATAGACTTTGATCTCTTTTCCTAGATAAAGATTTAACTTGCTTGGCTCTAGATTCTGGAGAACCTCAACTATAAGTAAATATTTCCAATGAAGCCATAAGGATGTTAACTCCGTGTCTGCTATGTGCTGTAGCAAACAACGTTAGAAATTATCCAATGTTTATTTACACATGCAATTGTCTTCCTTCTTCCAAAAACAGAACCTGATTTTGTAGGATGTACCTTTCTTCTCTCCCTCCCTATGCTCGGAACCAGTTGTGCTGACCACAGTTCCCCAATAAATACCACAGTCATAAGCATGCAGCAATGTGCATGAGAGAAAGTCTACTGGGAGGTTTCTTCATTGTCATACACAAAAATACAGAAAGTCAGCTCATTTGCCTGCCTAAGGAAGATGTTAAATAGAGATATCATGTCTGAAATCGCTACAGCCGTGTTGTAATCCCAAGGGAAACTAGTCTAAGAACCAAGCAAACAGAGACAACAAAGGGAGAGAACAACAGAAAACCTGAGCCAGAGCCCTGATCAATTACAACTGGACCATAGGCCCGTGTGTCATTTTTTTGGTGTGTCATTTTTTTCAAAACCATATATGATTCAGTTGTAAAAGGTGACACAATAGTCTGTAATGTGATCCAGTTTATGGAAAAATATATTTATACGTGACATTCCAGATGGCTATAAACCAATCTTAGAGCAAAGTGATCTTCAGGGCAAAAGAGGATTATGAAGAGAATATTCGCACTCAATACTCTTCTATATTACTGTTATGAGAATAAAAGATTGAAATGGTGCTGCAATTTAAATTTTAACTTAAATTTAAGTGTATTTGGGGGCACCTGGGTGGCTCAGTCAATTAAGCGTCCGGCTTCAGCTCAGATCGTGATCTCACGGGTCATGAGTTCAAGCCCTATGTCAGGCTCTGTGCTGACAGTTCAGAGCCTGGAGCCTGCTTCAAATTCTGTGTCTCCCTCTCTCTCTGTCCTTCCCCCACTTGTGTTCTGTCTCAAAAATAACTAAACATCCAAAAAAAATTTTTAAGTGTATTTTTATATTGCATGCATGGGCAGGCACTAATTACATTTTCCCCCTTCCGGCTTTATTGAGATATTAATTGATAGACATCACTGTAGTAGAAGTTTTAGGTGTTCAGCATAATGGTTTGATTTACACAAATTATGAAATGGTTATTGCAATGAGTTTAGTTAGCATTCATCACCTCAACATAGATACAATAACAAAAAAGAAAAAAAGAAAAAAAATTTTCTGTGTGATGACAACCCTTAGGATTTACTCTCTTAACAACTTTCCTATACACCATAGTTGCACAGTTAACTAGTCACCATACGGCACATTACAGCCCCAGGACCTATTTATCTTATCACTAGAAATTGTGTGTGGGTGTCTGTGTGTGTGGTGTGTGTATGTATATATGTGTTGTGTGTACGTGTATATGTGGTGATGGCCCCAAAAATGTAATATTTTAAGAGAGAAAGAGAGCGTGTGTGCGTGAGCAGGGGAAGGGCAGAGTGAAAGGGAGAAAGAGAATCTTTCAGCAGGCTCCATGCCCAGCACTGAGCCCAACGAGAAGCCCAACTTTGGGTCTGAACTCACAATCGTGACATCATGACCTAATCCGAAATCAAGAGTTGGATTCAACCAATTAAGCTCCCCAGGACTCCCCGGAAATTGTTATCTTTTGACCACCTTCCTCCAGTTCTCCCTCATCCCATCTCTGGAAAACACAAATCTGATCTTTTTCGATGACTGTGTTTTTATTTTGTTTTTGTAGATTCCACATATGAGTGAGTCATACAGTATTTGTCTCTGTCTGACTTATCTCACTTAACGTCCTCAATTTCCATCCATGCTGTTGCAAATGGCAAGATTTCATTCTCTTTTATGGATGAATAATATTCTACTATACACATACACACACACTCACATGTACCACAACTTCTTTACCTATTCATCCATCAAGGGATGCTTAGGTTGTTTTCATGTCTTGGCTGTTGTAGATAATGCTGCAGTGAAAATGGGTGCCGATATCTTTTCAAGTTATTGTTTTTGTTACCTTTGGATATATTCTCAGAAGGTGAACTGCCGAATCATATGGTAGTTCTATTTTTAGAGGACTCTCCACACTTTTTTCCACAGTGGTTGCACCAAGTTACAATCCCACCAACAGCGTACAAGAATTTCCTTTTCTCCACATTTTCACCAGCGTTTGTGATCTCTTGTCTTTTTGATGGTGGACATCTTAATGGGCATGCAATGTTATCTCATTGTGGTTTTGATTATTTGTATTTCCTGAATGACCAGTGATGTTGAGCCTCTTTCCATGCGCTTGTTGGCCATCTGCATGTCTTCTTATTTGGCTCTAGGCTTCATCCCTGTCACTGTAATGGCAATATTTCATTCTTTTTTATGGCTAAATAATATTTCCCCCCCACACACACACAATGTACAGAACACAATCTATATCATATGAACGCCAAGCATGGTTTGTTAACCCTTCATCTTTCCACCACACTGTGTGAGTGTGTGTGTGTGTATCACATCGTCTTTATCTATTCATGTATTGGTGGACACTTAGACTGTTTCCATATCTTGGCTACCGTAAATAATGTTGCTACAAACACAGAGGGGTGCATGTATCCCTTTGAATTAGTGTTTCTGCATTCTTTGGGTAAATACCCAGTAGTGTGATTGCTGGATAACAGGTAGATCTATTTTTAACTTTTGAAAGAATCTCCACACTATTTTCCTTACTGGGTATACCAGTTGGTATTCCCACCAGCAGGTACACAAGGGTTCTTTTTGTTCCACATTCTTGCCAACACTTGTTTCTTGAGTTTTTGATTTTAGCCATTCTGACAGGTGTGAGGTGATATATCTCATTGTGGTTTTGGTTAGCATTTCTCTGATGATAAATGATGGTGAGCACCTTTTCATCTTTTATACATTTAGCCATCTGTATGTCCTCTTTGGAGAAATGTCTGTTCATGTCTTCTGCCCATTTCTTAATTGGATTATTTGTTTTTTAGGTGTGGAGTCATATAAGTTCTTTATATATTTTGGAAACTAGCCCTTTACTGGATATGGCGTTTGCAAATATCTTTTCCATTTCCATAGCTTGCCTTTAAGTTTTGTTGATTGTTTCCTTGGCTGGGCAGAAGCCTTTTATTTTGATGTGGTCCCAACAGTTTACTTTTGCTTTTGCTTCCCTGGCCTCAGGAGACATATCTAGAAAGAAGTTGCTATAGCTAATGTCAAAGAAGTTACTTTTAACATACCATTAATCAAGCAAGTAAATAAACAAATAAAGACATTATATATTTATCTATATTTATAAAATTTATTTATTCCCTACCATATTCCAGGCAGGCATCATGCTGAAGCAAAAATAAAAACTGTGGGGCGCCTGGATGGCTCACCTGTTTAAGAGTCCGACTTCGGCTCAGGTCATGATTTCGCAGTCTGTGAGTTTGAGCCCCATGTCAGGCTCTGTGCTGACAGCTCAGAGCTTGGAACCTGCTTTGGATTCTGTGTCTCCCTCTGTCAGCTTCCCCCCACCCTCCTGCTCACACTCTGTCTCTCTCTCTCTCTCAAAAACAAATAAACATTAAAAAAATTAATAATAATAAAAATAAAAATTGTGAGTGTGGTATTATTTTTCTTTACTGAAAAGTATCTTGGTCCAGTCTTTGGATCTGGTCTCTTCAGCATCAGGTATCTACTGCCATGACACTATCTAAAAGTCTAATACTAATCATCCATTTCATTCTGTGTTTTAATAAAGACTTAGGACATGCAGAGCAGTAACATATTTAAAAATTAATGAACATCAAGGGTTTAAGTCAACTTCACTTTTTTTCCAATGAGTCACTAGCTTAGCAATCTGAGAAACTCATTTTTAAAAATGTACAGAACACAACCTATCTCATATGAACCATAAGCATGGTTTGTTAACCCTTCATCTTTCCACCACACTATCCTAAACCACTTTAATGAAGAGGAAAGCAAAAGGAAAAAAATCAATATGGAAATAAAACTCAACCAGGGTTGACACAACATGAGTTCTTTTAATTTCTGACCTGCCGGATAGTTTGAAAAAATAAGTCTTTTATATGCAGTGCACTGAGCATATACCAAAATACAGGAATAAGGATATATAAGAAACATTAAGCTCCACTTTTGGAATGCCCAATTAATAAAAACTCAAAAAACTCTTCAGAGAATACAGTCTTTTAAATATGTCTTAAATATTTTAAATATATCTTAAATATGAATTGGTACGTATATATAAGATAGACTGAAACTGACACTGATCGGTTTGCAAAAAAGGATATTTTTCAGTCCTTATCCAACTAGATTGCTCTGATTTTCATCTGATCTTGTCAACAACATCTTCCAACGACATCACAGAAGCAGCAGGCTGAATAATGGTACCCCAAAGACATCCACGTCCTAATCCCCAGAATCTGTAAG
Source organism: Lynx rufus (assembly GCF_022079265.1). Lineage (NCBI taxonomy): Eukaryota > Metazoa > Chordata > Mammalia > Carnivora > Felidae > Lynx > Lynx rufus. Next base: position 11,507,127 of record NW_025814840.1, read on the forward strand.
TATGTTACATGATACACGTGGCTGGTTTTGAAGATAGAGGATTGGCCACAGATGAAAAACGTGAACTAGAAAAGGCAAGGAAACAGATTCTTCCCCAGAGTCCTACAGGGACTCCAGTCCTGCCGACACCTTGACTGCAGCCCGCTGAGAATAAATGTAGATGTGTGACCTCAAGAACTGGAATAAATTTATGGTGTCTCAAGCCATCCGGTGCGTGGTAATTTGTCACCGCAGCCACAGAAACCAATATATGTGGCTTCTGTGACTATTTTCTCCCGGTTCTCCTCATCTCTCAGACTCTATCTTCCCAGAGCCTTCCATGGGGTCCATCCCTTTTCTTCCCGCTGATTTAACAGTGATGCCACCTCGGGCTCTGCCACTGCTCTTATTACATGGATATTCCATAGTAAAGAGCTTAAAAGCATAGACTTCAGAGCCCAAAGGATAGAGATTTGTACCCCAGCCCCTCCACATGCTAGCCAGGTGATCTTTTCAGATATTGTGGTTTTCAGGTCTGGACATTCCAGTTGGTTCCTCTGAATAATTCTTCAATGTTAAGTATTTGAAACTTCTAGTTCATTGAACATAGTTGTAATAACTACTTTAAACCTTTGACTGGTAAGATCATCTCGGGGATGTTCTTAGTTGTTTTTTGTTTTTGTTTTTTTTCTCTTTCCACTATTCTATATGGAAAGTGCCTGTCTGTTCTCCTGTGAAATGGAATCCTTGAAGTATACATTAAACAAGTACAACTGTATGGAGAAAGTATTCATTAAAAATGTTTGTGAATTAACAACGGTATAATAACATAGCCAAAAGCGTAAGATCACCTAACTCATTAAACTGTACTAACCACAACACACATAGGGAATGCTATCACAGACTCTACAGTTAACATAATTGTGCCATCAGTATACTGGCAGAACTATGGGGGGTTGGAATGTCGGAAGAAGAGGGACCCAGAGCCAGACTAACCACGATTGCAAAGAATAGGCCAAGTCCAGGGAAAAGGCAGTAAGAAATTAGTACCAGTTCTCCCAAGGGAGTATACAGGGATGAGAAAAAGAGTAAGTAAAAGAATATCAATAGCCACTGTTAAATGTACGCTAAACAGTCTACACGCACCATAATGTAATAACCACCAAACCTGATGGCAAAGACTTACCTTCCCCAAAGCCACAGAAGAATACGTAGCTGAGCTCGTATTCTAAAATATTTCTCTAATTCTATAAAGCCCTGCTACTGGCCCTGTGCTATACCACCAGCCTGCAAAATAAATCTGAACTGTGAGAAGACATTGACAGATGTGGGTTCACAAACAGACAAGTTACAGACCCAGGAGAAGGACAGAAGGAGCAACAGAAGCGAGGATGTACATGGACAGAAGCCCAGGGATGGGCACTGCTCCAGCGATCATTTTCCTTTTCTTGTTTTACATATTTTATCTCCACCCTCAAAATGTTAAAGGCTCTATGAGCAGCTACTCAGATCAACAGGTCTTAGCTTATTTAATATCGATATTCTTTGAATAAGAATAAAAAGCTGAATGATAGTCAATGGATAAATACATGATCTAGATCTGTCTTATTACACATTTTTTTATTAAACAGATACTTCAGAAAATCCCTTTAGATAAAATCCCTCACAATGCTCTTGTGCCACAAAAATGTTACTTCTTTTACGAATAGTCACAATAAGCAACTCTGTGGAATCAAACCTTCACAAGTTAGGTAATATTTTTGCCCTGTTTCATCTTACACATACCCTTTTGCTATCAGTAATTTTCATAATTTGTTTTGGCACAAATGATGTTGGGAATTTCTTGCTAGTTTCCTGAAGCTTTATGAAAACCATGCATTTATTCAGAGAGATTCAAGAACATGAGCAAAAATGAAAAAGGATGGCTTTAGATGGAAATTTTTTTCCTTATCTTCAAGTGTGTTCAGATTGCTATGTGCGTATGACAGCATTTTGGACATTAAATGGTATTATGCAATTTACTGAATCACATAAGGAATTGAGAAAGAATTATTTTTTAGAAGAAGAACAAGGCTCTGTTGATTATGAGAAAAATCAGCATTACTCTGTTGACATACTTCCTCCTGGTAACAGTGGATCTTTCCTTAAGCAAATCTGCACAGTTTATGAAGTTGGAGATGATAATTTGCTTGACAAAAGGATTTGCCATAGATTCCTATAATGAATTCGAAGTAGAACTAGTTAGTTATGAGGCTATGGGTACCCTTGGAATCCAAAAGACTTGATTCCTACAAGTGCCAGAAACATCCACCTATCAAATGTGATCAATCAGACATGACATTTAGCTTGTATTATCATCATTAAGATGGTTGATAACATGGAGAATTTCTACTCTTCTTGGTAAATAGTCATGGTACCAAATCCTGAGTGTTCCCTAACTCTGAAAATTCCAGGGCTACCTCAGAATACCCCCAAATCACTGGGACCACCCCCAAGTCTCTCCAGGACTTAGCCTCTAGCATTATAGCTGGGGTCCACTCCGATAAAATGATACCTGTGCCAAATTAGTTGTTAAATATTCTGAGTATCACTTCAGGGTATCATCAAAACTTCTCTGTGGTCTGGAAGAGTCTTTCTTCCTACAAAATATAGGATCCCCTTGAGGGGAGGACAGTGGTTTCCTCCTAAAAGCTGCTCATCTAAAATTGACACTCAGGTCAATGAAATGGGTCCCTTTCCTATAGCAAATTTTTCTCAATTTATACTTTTGAATTAACGCCTTATGGCAGCTATGCTGATCTTTTTTTTTTTTTAATTTTTTCTTAACGTTTATTTATTTTTGAGACAGAGAGAGACAGAGCATGAACGGGGAGGGTCAGAGAGAGAGGGAGACACAGAATCTGAAACAGGCTCCAGGCTCTGAGCCGTCAGCACAGAGCCCGACGCGGGGCTCGAACTCACGGACCGCGAGATCGTGACTTGAGCCGAAGTCGGACGCTTAACCGACTGAGCCACCCAGGCGCCCCTATGCTGATCTTTAAAACATGGTGTTTCACAAATCACATAAATTGCTACCTTAGAAACAGAGAGAAACCTGCAGAGGGGGAACAATTCAAAATAAAATACAGCTAAATAAAATTATTAGGTGGGGGTACAGAAATTCTAATAAATACCTTAAAAACATAACTTCTAAAATGGTAGTTCCAGTACTTCCTATACACGCAGAAAATTTAGAGCTAACCTAGGCTAACCCCATGATTTGGGAGGGATAAGACATCGTTTCAAATATGTTAAATTTAGAAAAGTGAGTTTAGCAACATAAAATTTAAATTTATGACCCTTTCATCATAAGCTGGTATCTACAAAGATAAGTAAAAATATACTATACTATATTATATGAATTATACATATAATTAATTATATACAATATATATAAGCTGGTATCTACAAATATAAGTAAAAAGATAAGACACTACATATATCATATATAATATAAGTAAAAATATAAAAATATACTTTCCTAGATGCTGAGGCAAAAGAAAAATGATTTTTCCTTTTAAAAACAGACTTGAATTTCAAAGCTGACATGCTTCAGTGCTGTTTAAAAATCAGAAGAGGTTATTCCAGGTAGAAACAAACCTAGCTGAACTGAGAAATGGTTTACTCCTCTGTAAGCCTATTTTAAAACCTTTGCAATAAAGAGCAGAATTAAAAAAAAAAAAACTTTATATAGTTTAATACAGTAATTTCAAACTTTTGTAACCAAAAATGAACTCAAAAAAGTTAAAACACACATAATATACTTGGACCTTTTGTAAAGTAAGTTTTTTTCTACCATCAAATACAAATCACTAAAGTTTCTCCTCCATAGTTACTGGTATACTATTAACATTTAAAACAAATTTAGAATTGATGCACAAACCAATTAAATTTTGTGTAATACTAAATTTTTAAAAATCACAAGGCTAATGAAAATGCATCACATCATAACTCATTTTCTGTAGAACTAGGTGTTATTTTTCAACGCTCTTACTCATCTAAACTGGAACAATGATTAAAAACAATAGCAGTAACACATAGAACAGTAACGGCAAGAGAAAATTTTCAGTTTCAGTCCTGGAAATGGTGTACTTTCTTAAACTATACACTGCAGTAATTATAGCACCATAAATAAATAAATGAACAAACAAAAAAAACCACAAGAAACCAAAATTTGGCCATCCATCCTCTGGCTTAATTTTAAACTTTAATGAATTGGTTAAGAATTGAAAGCAGTGCAGTAATCAGTCGTAGCAAGTTATAGCATGGAAAAAAAATTTAAATTGCCAAATATGCTACAAAGAAAAATGTCTTCATTAGGGGACAGAATAAGAATTCCAATATTCAGAAGAAAATTATTAGCTGCTTGCAAAACTCCGACTGACTAAAGCCCTATCACCCTAATTTTATTTCTTAAAGTATAGAAGAGTGCCATGAAATTTTACTTGCCATAAAGAAGCTTGGAACATAGTCAACATGGTTAGGGGCATTTGAAAATGACATGAAGATTAATGACAAATAGCCATGCATAAAGCAACTAATTAAAATGGTAACAATAACAGCTCTGAAAATGTACGAAAACACACAAATGCTAAAAGAAAGATTCTGTTTTAAACCACAGACATAAGCACGAGGTTCAATGACACACATCATCTTGAGGTTGGATTTTTTTTTTTTAAGTTCTTTAAGACATCACAGGACTGCTGGATAAAGCAGGAAGTCAAACTTAAGGAAATCACAAGTAAAACACATTGGCTTATTTTAGCAAAAAGAAGATATCCAATACCTATGAAAGAAACCATTCATTAAAATACCGTAAGTATACATAAATTAAGTACTTGCCCCTTCTGATTTCTCCACTGTGTTAGCCAGCATCTCCTGTAGGGCCCGGACAGAGAGAGACTGTTCCAGCACAAAAGTGCAGATGGAGAGGTCCGGGGGAACATTCTGTGTGGAAAGAGGGAGAGAAGCCATTGTCATCATCTTCATTGTCATTGTCGTCGTCATCATCATCAAGCAGTCGGACCCAATTTACTTTACTAAACTTCAGTTTCTTTCATAAAAAAAAAAAGATTACTTATAAATTCTCTATTATCAGCTCCTCAATCACTGAAATACATTATCTAATCTGCTCACACTTAATCCACATTTTAATTTATGGATAACAACAGCCACGGTGTACCGAGTGCCTACTCACTTAGGCACTGCACTCAGAGCTTTATCAGAAACCTGTGTGGTCATCCATGGTAAGGATGATTACTATTGTTATGTGGATAAAAAAACAGAGAAGTTAGGTTACTTTTCCAAAGTCACAATTACTAAGTTTTTCAAGGCAGTATTAAAAATCCTGATTTCTTGGACTTCCAAGCATTCTTCTAACCTACCGAGCAGTCAGCTGATAAAAAACACAAACCACAGAATAATACTTGCTTCAAACTATCCAAGTTAATAAATATAAAACTGAATTGGTACAAAATAGCCATTTACACAGGCTTCTCTTCATCCAGAAAAAAGACAGTTACTTTGTTTTACTCAAGTTGGATATATATTTGGCCTCTAACTAGAGACGTGGCAGTTTGACTTCTGCTCTGTCTTGGAGTGGGGTGGGGAGTGTGTATTTTCCCTTTCTCTTTCCTTCCTTTAAAACTTCCACTCCAATCAATAACTCCATAAATTGTGAAAATCCCAAAAGGTTAACTATCAAGGTGGTGAAGAAAACACGGTAAGAACTGACTGGTGAGTTAGAGACAACTATCCCAATCAGGAGCAAGTATATTATCGTTCATGAATTCTTTTTGCTTTAGATAAGCAAGATCCACTGGGCAATCCAACCGGATCTGGGAAAAGGCTCAAAGGAGGATTTTCCCAACAGAAGACCATTATGAATACATTAAACAGTACATGCAGGGGCGCCTGGGTGGCGCAGTCGGTTAAGCGTCCGACTTCAGCCAGGTCACCATCTCGCGGTCCGGGAGTTCGAGCCCCGCGTCGGGCTCTGGGCTGATGGCTCGGAGCCTGGAGCCTGCTTCCGATTCTGTGTCTCCCTCTCTCTCTGCCCCTCCCCCGTTCATGCTCTGTCTCTCTCTGTCCCAAAAATAAATAAACATTGGGAAAAAAAAAAATTAAACAGTACATGCAGGTGACACAATGTCTTCTTCACCAAACGAACATTAGGAAGACAATTCTAACTTGATGTAATGAATCAAAATTACAATTTTTCATGTCCAAATATTTATTAAATTGAATCACTACCATTAAAATGATTCTTATCATCAGAGAATGATACTTGATGGTTTCAAGGAAAATGGAGAACCAGGGTTCCAGAATTAAAATTCTTTTATGGATGAAATGAACATATAATCTTGGTCACTAAGGTTGCTCATACCCCACAAACCTTCCTGGCACCCATGTATGTATATATGTATGTATGTATCTATCTATCTTTCCTTCCTTCCTCCCTAAATCTTTTTTTTTTAATGTTAATCTATTTTTGAGAGAGAGAGAGAGAGAGAGGCAGAGAGAGAGAAAGAGAAACAGAGGATCCAAAGTAGGGTCTGCACTCACAGCAGAGAGCCCAATGAGGGGCTCAAACTCATGAACCGTGAGATCATGACCTGAGCCAAAGTTGGACACTAAACCAACTGAGCCACCCAGGCCTCCCTGTTACTTATCTTCTTTTAAGATTATTTATTCATTTTTGAGAGAGAGAAAGAAAGACACAGTAGGGGAGGGGTAGAGAGAGAGGGGGAGAAAGAGAATCCCAAGCAGGCTCCACACTGTTTGCCTAGAGCCTGACATGGGGCTCAATCCCATGAACTGTGAGATCATGGCCTGAGCCGAAATCAAGAGTCAGATGCTTAACTGACTGAGTCACCCACATACCCGTTCTTTATTTTTTCTTTGTTTAATATGAAATTTATTGTCGAATTGGTTTCCATACAACACCCAGTGCTCATCCCAACTGTTCTTTATTTTTTCAATGAAATTCCCTTAGTTGGATTCCTCTATTCTCCTATTCAGGGCTTCTGATGCCCCCAAATTTCCTTCCATTCCTTCTCAGACTACCTCAAGTAGTCATCAAAGCAAACACCCAGATCTGGGCATAGCTACTGCTTTCACAGTCTGCAGTCAGCTGGACAAGGGCTCCCTTTCCAAAACCCCCAGATGAAAGACTAGAGCCTAGGCAAGAACTTCTCTTTTACTATGACATTAGGAAAAATTCTTTTAAATTTAACTTTCTCGGGTCTAACTATATTAACTGCAATTTATCAGACCAAGACAAAGGCCAATGGGGAAAAATCTGTTATTCAAAGAATTATTCCATTCTTATCCATTTAATTGTGAGAGTTTGGAAGCTATACCAACAGGGCGGGTACACTACCATGTTATTAAATGGTGTGCTAGTAAACCAATTTCTCAGGGGGAAAAAATGCCTTGATGGGTAGCATTTGCCCATTTCTGTGACACAAATACTTTAATAATTGCTGATCTCGAAGTCAAAGTTTATAAATCAGCTCATAAGATTCCTAAATATGTAACACATAGCTCTCAGGAATCTACAAGAACTGTTCCCAATGTACCATTGGACTGATTTCAGACCCACATCCATTAGTTGCTTTAGAATGACTATATTAAAACAGTTAAGAGCTTGGATTCTATACACAGTCACCTAAGCAATAATCCTGGCCTCACTACTTACTAGCTGCTAACTTTTCTAATCTTTGGTTTCCTTCCCTGGAAAATGGTTTAGGAATTATAACAACTACACCATCCCCATGGAGTTCCTGTGAAACAGAAGTAAGTAAAAAGGTTTATCACAATGTCAAGAACAGAACAAGAGCTCAAAATAAGGGAGCCATGGTCATTAGTTTTTTATACTGTCCTTCCTCTCTGTGGCACTCAGGAGTACCACTCATGTCTTAAAGCTGACTCTTGGATGGAGTCTGCTTTGGAGAAACAGTGTTTGAAATCACAAATCAGGGGTGCCTGGGTGGCTCCATCGGCTAAGTGTCTGACTTCATCTCATGTCATGATCTCATAGTGTGAGTTCAAGCCCTGCATCAGGTTCTGCACAGTCAGAGAATCCCTACTTGGGATTCTCTCTCTCTCCCTCCCTATCTCTCTCTCTCTCTCCCTCCCTCCCTGCCCCACTCATGCCCTCTCTCTCAAAATAAATACACTTAAAAAATCATTAATTATGCACCTGTTCATAATATCCAAAATGTTCTAGTATTTTCAAGAAAAGGTAGTTTCTGGTAACATTCAAAAGTTTACACACTGGATGTATTTATTAAATTGTTTCATGCTTCATTTGATCAAAATGTTAAAAGTATGGATCACTACAACAGCTTGCATTTATTTTAAAGACCCTTGAAAAAAACATGAATTTGGAACGTGTTAATCTTGCCACACTAACTTCATCTTGCCACAGCATGACATGCCTGTTACACATGTTTTTCTAGACAGTAGGAGTTAGCAGGAGTAAAGGAACAGACAATCCACAAAAGTAGTTCTCTCTCAGACTCAACCCACTTTCTTCCGACCCATCTTTCTCTTCTCCCTCTCTCACTCTCTTTGCCCCTCTCCTCCTCAAAATACACACAGATGTAATAGAAAGCTGAGAAGAAAATATTGTTTACCCCTTTCACAAAAATGTGAAACGGTACAAATCAAAGCTCTGTAGTATCATGTTTGTTTCGTTCTGAGGAAAAATCATCTGGTTATTTTACGCAACAGAATCATTACTATAACTTGTTATCGTTTACTTTTATTTTTTAAAGTTTATTTTATTTTGAGACAGAGAAAGAGAGTGTGAGCGGAAGAGAGGCAGAGAGGGAGGGAGAGAGAGAATCCCACGCAGGCTCTGAGCTGTCATCGCAGAGGCTGATGCGGGGCTCGAACCCACAAGCCGTGAGATCATGACCTGAGCGAAGCTGGCTGCTTAACTGACCGAGCCACCCAGGTGCCCAAACTTGTGAACCACCAAGGGGCGCCTGGGTGGCTCGGTCAGTTAAGCATCCGACTTCAGCTCAGGTCATGATCTCGCGGTTTGTGAGTTTGAGCCCCGCGTTGGGCTCTGTGCTGACAGCTCAGAGCCTGGGGCCTGCCTCTGTTTCTGTGTCTTCCCTTCTCTCTCTGCCCCTCCCCCGCTTGTGCTCTATCTCTCTGTGTCCCTCAAAAATAAATAAATGTAAAAAGAAAATTTAAGTGAACCACCAAAAGTATTCCTTAATGTAGATGAATGTTTCTTCAAATAACCTTGAATGTTTTATAGCTAAACCATAACATAGTATTTATGTTAAGCCTTTGTTCCCACTTCCCAAAAATAAAGTTAAGTCAGTGAAAAATAAAGGGTCTTGTTCTTTAGTTACAAACCAACTAAATGGCCGGAAATCAAAGTGACTCCTAACAGCAGGCACAAGAAATAAAGTATTACGTTCTAGAAACCTCAGGCGTGAGAGTTTCATCCCACAGACATCTGCAAGCTATCATCTTGTCCTCCATCTCTTATTTTTTAAAGTCCTGTTACCAAGAAATTTGAGTTTTCAAACTGCAATACGAGAAAACTTCACAGGGGACCTGGGTGGCTCAGTCGGTTGAGCATCCAACTTCAGCTCTGGTCATGATCTCGTGGTTCCTGAGCTGGAGCCCCGCGTCGGGCTCGCTGCTGTCAGCACAGAGCCCACTTTGGATCCCCTGCCCCCACCTCTGCCCCTCCCCGACTTGCGTTCTCCCCAAAGTAAGTAAATATTTTAAAACAAGGGACTTCGCTGTCCTTACAATGAGTGTGCTCCTAAATCGTGGAAGCCACCCTTATGTTGTATGCTTTCCATTATAAGGACTTCGAAAGAGACCACGTCAGAATGTAACACTAAGAAGGACAGCACAGCATGTACGTCTGTCTACCTCTTACACATCACACACACATTTCTTTTCCATGTGAAATCAACTCAGAGAAAGTGCTTCTGTCTAAATGTCTACCTGTGCTGCCCAGAACAGTACCCCAAGCGGGCAGGCGAAAGGTTAGCAATACTCTTCACGTAGAGACAACCCCAATTTGATGAGGATATGTGTACGTTCACAAGAATAACAAAGCCAGCAGCATGGTTGGGTATCTTTTCTTCTTTTTAAAATACAAATTGGTCGCTGTTCTCCTCTGCCTAACAGCTACCTGGCCTTAAGGGAAGAAAATTCTCCAGAATAACCACATACGGCATCTGGCTTTGTTGGCACTGGAGAGTCTGTGTGAAATCAATTAGGTTTCCAACTGAGGTACCCATCAAACCATTTGGCTTCCACAGATATATCTGCCTAACCCACTTAAAAAACCTATTGAAACATACCATTACCTTAACTGAACTGCAACCGGTTATTTGGGACTACGTAAGTCACAGCTCATCTCTTAACGCTGTATAAAAACTGCATAGCAACTAACCACTCCATTTAAAAAAAAAAAAAAATTTAAGGTTTTATTATTTATTTTTGAAAGAGACAGAGTGTGAGCAGGGGAGCGGCAGAGAGAGGGAGACACAGAATCTGAAGCAGGCTCCAGGCTCTGAACTGTCAGCACAGAGCCTGATGCAGGCGTGGAACTCACGAGCCCTGAGATCGTGACCTGAGCCAAGGTCGAACGCTTTAAATGACTGAGCCACCCAGGAGCCCCTTAATCACTCCATTTTAGCATCCTCATACCCCTGCTCATGCTTTTCCTCCTTTAGCCTAAAATATCCATTTCCAGGTCTCCACCTATGAAAACTATTTCATGTTTTTGAATCACACATAAATAGAATTACATATGAAAACATTTTCCTTATTGAAAATTCAAACAATACTAAAAAACTGAAAGCTCTCTCTTCCCAAATTTAATTATACTCATTCTCCCTTATCCTTCCTCCCAGGTGTCATCACATGGAGCTTGATGACCTTTTGGCTGTGCCCCTTTCCAGGTCTTTTGTTGTGCACTTACACATATGCTCACATAGAAGCGTACAGAATGGCTTTTCCCATTAACGGGCTCCCTTTGTCCAAATTATGTATTTTAAATTACTAATATGTCTTAGAGATCATTGTCTATGAGCCTATCCATATAGGCTCCTCCAAGACTGCTAGAGAATCTACATGTATCATCTTCCTACTGAAGACTGGTTCAAGTTCTCTGCCATGTAACACGGTTACTCAACTTGGACCCTCACCCTCCCAGCCACCGCTTGACCAGCCTGATGTGGTAGCTTACAACACACAGTGTTCACTGTTCAATGAGTTGACCTCAACCTCTGATTCCAAGTGTTTCTGCCTACAGGGATGTAGGTAGTCATAGCCCAAATGACAGATCTCTACTTTTGCTTCTGTTTCAGTGCTCCTGACACAAAGACAGGTTGCTTCACCTTTATGCAGTGACTTCCAAGTGTGCTCCACATAACCTGTGGGGTAACTCAGATATCACAAAATGTATTTTGAAAATCAATGAGATGTTAGCTCATGGCAGTTTGACAGCATAAGAAAAAGAGCAAGACAGTGTATCAGAGGACGTGGCGCTCAGACCCAGGGCTTAGCTAGCCAAGGGACTGTAGGTAAATCAGTCTGAGCTCTCCCATCTGTGTAAGTGGCAAAATGCTTTTCATATTTCAGAGAATTGTTCTGAGGTTCAAATAAGAAGATCAGTGCATTATAAACCGAAAAGTGCCAATAAAATATCATTTTTATCTGCCTAATTTAAGAAAAACCTAAATCAGATAGAAAGCTCAGAATCGCAGAGATGTAAATTAAGAGAAGAACCAATGTTCTATCAAGAAATGTGAAGACAGTATATTTTAGAGTGGAGCAGATGGTCTGAAGCTGAGACAGATTTGTTTTTGCTCAGCTACCCATCTGCTGAGTGGCCTTTGGCAAGGGACTGTAACCACGGAGGGTCAACTTCTCCATGAACTATGGAGGTACCAAAATGTATCTTCTCCAAAAACTAAAGTTGTTTTTTTTTTTTTTAAGCTGCCAAGTAGAAACAGGAAACAGACAAAATTTCACCTACCAGATGGGGAATAATATTCTTTAAAATGTTTACATATTCCACCATTCCAATAAAATTATGGTGTTGTATCCCATTGACTTACATGAAGTACTGTAAAAGGTATTATCAAGCAGGATATAAGAAAAATCCTGGTTCACTTTTTCCTCTTTATATGTCTTCAAAACTCCAATCATAACACTTCGCTATATCCCCAGCCTGCCAATGTGGTTATTACAAGATTTTCACACCTTTCTATGAGAGTTCACAGGTCTGGGTAGTTTTTCTTGTCATATTCTTTTTCCCTTCATCCCACTTTGCACCAAAGATTAACATGCAATTGCCTTAGAGAAAGAAACATTTATCCTATGTAAACTAATTTTCAGCTTTGTAATAGACAAGGCTAAATGCGATCGTAACAGATAAAACTGATTATGTCTGGGTTTCCCGGGGTCTAAAGGCTTTGAATCTCTTCAGAAAAACTCAAGCCATTCCACTTGGCGTTCTTGACAACATGGGTCCAGGTGGAGAAGGCTCTTTTAGGAGGTTTAAATGACTGGTAATTAGTGTAAATCACCACTACAAAGAGCCATAGCTCTACCAATTCAGCAGTTTATCACGAAAATCCCGAGTGACTTCATAAGATTTCAGATGATTTGCTCGGGTGTTCATTTCACCCACTGGCACATATCTTTTTATACAATGTCCTTTAAACACAATATTAAGTAGATACGCCAATCTATCTTATTTGTACGATTACTTTAACATTCAGATGACTCAAAGGCGTCAGTGCAAATAGAGAGGTACACTAGTTTGACATTCCATCACACATTACCTCTCCCATTCTAATAACACCCAGGAATATGATCTCAGGTCGAATCTGCTCTCACCTCTTGAGTGGGAGCCATAGTTGGGCAGAACACAAGTACATGATATTTTGAAAGCAAAACACTCAAAAAGAAACCAAAAGAGAGATTTCTGCTATGAATTAAGACTCAATATGAAGGTATCTTAAAAACCATACATGCTGTTAAGGGTTCACTGGATATAGCCCCCTACTTCTAAACACTGCTAAGTCAAACACCTATCAGTCACAATCTTTATCAAAGCCTAACTCTCCAGACTCTAGGTAATGGCCCACTATGTTATTCGAATTTAAAGCATATAATTTCTAGTCCTATAAATACACGATGATGTTCCAGGAAGTTGGGCTCCAATTTGAGAAATCCATTAAAAAACTCTAGGGTCCCCACTAAATTCAGAGTTTACAGCTGGAGTAAATACATAAGTAAATGGATGAATACACAAGCCCAAGAAGAAAGTAACCATAAATTATTATGGAGCAAAGTTTCACTCTGCACCAAAGAGATATTCTTAAGGATTAGCAAAATACATATATGTTCATCACATATGTAGAAAGCATGTGGCATTGTCACGATAGCAAGTATACACTGATAACTAAAACAAAAACAATGTGTGGCCCAAGCATCTGTCCTCTGTAAGGACGAGAAGCTGTGCCACATCACAGAAGGGAGCTCATCTGATTTGGAGCAGATGTCACGTACCCTACGTTGTCTGTGAAAGTGACCCTTTCCAGGAAGACCCAACAGCCCTTCTAGTCTGACTCCATACATTCCTGAGTGAGGTTGCCAGCATGCAAAATAGTCCCAAGCTCTTCAGAGACTCCTGGCTAACCCTGAGTAGTGCGCGCACAAAGACACACAAAGGACCCAGCAGAAAGTAAATCTGAAGCAGGGTTCAAATGGCCTGAACTTCGCACACACTTCTCCACCCACACACAAGTCCACGTGCTGAGGACAGAAACCTTACTGTTCAAAGTATGCATATGCAACCACTGCCCTAACTCAATGCTACACACGAACAGGGCAACCTACAGGAATCCAGGCTGAAATAAAAATAATGAAAAGAAAAATTTGAGCACTGACATCAGTGTTAAAACACCACGGAGGAGACATATTACCCAGATTCAGTCCAGGCAAGTTCCTAAAAAAAGAAAAGCCAAACGCAGAAAAGTAACACAACCTTGAAATGGGGAAATCAGAATGTGTTCTTCTGGGGCACCTGGGTGGCTCAGTCGTTTAAGCATCTGATTCTTGGTTTCCACTCAGATCATGATCTCACGGGTTGTGGGATCCAATCCCACGTTGGGCGCACAATTCCAATGGCATTTTTCACAGAAAGAGAGCAAACAATTGTAAAATTTGTATGGAACCACAAAAGACCCCAAAAAGCCAAAGCAATCTGGAGAAAGAATAACGAAGCTGGAGGCATCGTGCTTCCTGGTTTCAAACTAGATGACAAAGGTACTAATCAAAGCAGGATAGGATTGGCATTAAAAAAAAAAAAAAAAGGCACGTAGGTCAATAGAATGGAACAGAGACCCAGAAATAAGCCTATGCATATATAGTCAATTAATTTACAGCAACGGAGCCAAGAATATACAATGGGTAAACAATAAGCTATATAGGGAAAATCAGATGGCCACATGTAAAAGAATGTAACTGGACCACCCTCTTGCACCACACACAAAAACTAACTCAAAATGTATTAAATCCATGAAGGCAAGACCTGAGACCAGAATACTCCTAGAAGAAAACCTGACATCAGTCTTGGTGATGAGATTTTGGATTTGACACCAGAAGCAAAGGCAACAAAAGTAAAAACAAATGGGGCTACATCAAACTAAAATGCTTCTACACATCAAAGGAAACCATCAACAAAATGAAAAGACAAAACATTTATCTGATAAGGGATTTATACCCAAAATGTATGAAGAACACATACAACTCAACAGCAAACAAACAATCCAATTTAAAAATGGACGAGGGGCACCTGGGTGGCTCAGTCGGTTAAGCGCCGACTTCGGCTCAGGTCACGATCTTGCGGGTGACAAGTTCAAGCCCTGCGTCGGGCTCTGGGCTGACGGCTCAGGGCCTGGAGCCTGCTTCGGATTCTGTGTCCCCTTCTCTCTCTCTGCCCCTCCCCCGTTCATGCTCTGTCTCTGTCTCAAAAATAAACATTGAAAAAAAAAATTTTAAGAAAAATGGGTAAGAGGACTTGAATACTTTTCCAAAGAACATATTCAAATGGCCAAAAGGTACATAAAGAGGTGTTCTACATCACTGTCAGGAAAATGCAAATAAAAACCATAATGAGATATCACCTCACACCTGATAGAATGGTTATTATGAAGAAGACAGGAAATAACAAATATTGGCAACATTGTGGAGAAAAGGGAATACGTTTACATGTGATGGAAATATAAATTGGTGCAGCCACTATGAAAAAGAGTATGGAGATTTCTCAAAAAATTAAAAATAGAAATCCCCTGCAATCCAGCAATTCCACTTCTGGGTGTATACGCAACAGAAATGAAAACAGGATCTGCACTCCCCTATTCATTGCAGCATTTATCAAGATATTTAAGATATGGGGACAATCTAAGTGTTTATCGATGAATGGATGGATAAAGAAGATGTGGGGCATACACAATGGAGCATTATTCAGCCGTAAGAAAGAAGGAAATCCTGCCATTTGCAACAACACGGATTGAACCTGAGGCCTTATGCTAAGTGAGCTAAGTCAAACAAAGACAAATACGGCGTCTCACTTATATGTCGAATCTAAAAAAGCCAAACTCAGAGACCAGAATGGTGCTTACCAGGGACAAGGGGGTGGGGAAAAGATAATACACTGATCAATGAGTACAAACTTCCAGTTTAAGATGAATAAATTCTGAGGCTCGAGTCTACAGCACAGTGATTATAGTTAATAATGCTGCATTATATACTTGGAAGTTGCTAAGACAGACAATCTTAAATGTTCTCACCGCAAAAACGTAGGGGTAATTATGTGATGTGATGCAGGTGTTAGGTAATTCTACGGTGGCAATCTTTTGGCAATATATAAGTGTATCAAATCAACATCCTGTACACCTTAAATTTACACAACAGTGTTATGTCAATTATACCTCAATAAAGGTGGAAAAAGACATAAGCTTATATAAGGAAACAGTTATAAAACTGTATAATTGGATTTACAACACTCATATATGATTTTAAAACAGTACAAAAAGAATGGAGCTATGTGAAACAAAGTTTCTTTATTTTATTGGAATTAAATTAGTATTAACTTTAAGTATGTTGTGAAGTTACATTGATGAGTTACAATAAATTAAAATAATGCATATTTCAATTCCTAGAGTAACTACTAAGAACATGACTCAAAAAATACACAGCAGGGGCGCCTGGGTGGCTCAGTCGGTTGAGCATCCAACTTCGGCTCAGGTCATGATCTCGTGGTCTGTGAGTTAGAACCCCACGTCGGGCTCTGTGCTGATGGCTCAGAGCCTGGAGCCTGTTTCAGATTCTGTGTCTCCCTCTCTCTCTGACCCTCCCCCGTTCATGCTCTGTCTCTCTCTGTCTCAAAAATAAATAAACGTTAAAAAAAATTAAAAAACAAATACATAGCAAAAAATAAGTAAAAGAGGTTTCAAAATGGCATACTAACCATTTTACACAAAAGAAGGAAATGACTAAGGAACAAAAGAACAAAAACAACAACAAAAAAGAAGAGGCATAAAACAAAAAATAAAATGACAAAAAATCAAAGTAACCATTCCCTGTATATTTTTCAAGGAAAATATGATGTATATACATACACACACACACAATAGAATATTATTATTGGGATGGATATTATAAATTATACTTGAATAAAAAATTAATAATATATAAAATACAAACAGAGGAATAACAGAGGAATATTATTCAGCCTTTAAAAAAAAGGGAAGCACCTGGGTGGCTCAGTCGGTTAAGTGTCCAACTCTTTGTTTCCACGCAGGTCACGATCTCACGGTTTGTGGGTTTGAGCCCCACATTGGACTCTGCAGTGACAGCTTGGAGCCTGCTTGGAATTCTCTCTCTCTCTCTCTCTCTCTCTGCCCCTTCCCCACTTGCTCGTGCACTCTCACTCTCTATCAAAAATAATTTTGATAAAATATTTTTTTTCAGGGAAGGAAATCCTGTGGTTTGTGACAACATCAGTGAACTTGGCATTATGTCACGTGAAATCAGTTGGATTCAGACAAACACTGCATGATTTCATTTACGGGTAAAATCTCTAATCGTCAAACCCACAGAAGCATGTAGCAGAATGACTGTGGCTGGGGGCTAGGGAAAAGGGGGAAATGGGGAGCTCTTGGTCAAGGGGCACCACATTTCAGTTTTGCAAGATGAATAATTCTGCAGATCTAATGTATAGCACAGTAACTGCTACTAACAATACTGTATTGCCTGTTTGAAATTTGCTGAGAGTTCATCTTAAGGGTTCACACCACATAAAAAACAATTTTAACTGTGAGAGGTGAGAGACATGTTAAACGGCTTGACTGTGGTAATTATTTCACAATGTGTGTGTGTATGTGTGTGTGCATATATGTGAGATATATATGTGTATATATATATATATATATATTTTTATACGTATATATTTTATACCTTAAATATATACAATTTTAATTTGTCAATTACAACCTCAATAAAACTAGGGAGTAAATCCCACTGCCTAGTAAATTACATCCAAGCTCCCTGCCTGGTGTCCATATTCTAGATCCAACCTAAGTTTCCAGCCTATATTTAATGCTTACTACGATTGGGCTACATTGGATAACTCTCTACTCCTCATAAACCTATTTCCTATTCCCATCTTTGTCCTTTGTCCAATTTCTACTCATCCTTCAATGCCAAGCTCAAGTAGTACATCCGTGCAGCACCTCCTTCTGACTCAAACTGCCTTGTATGATGCATATTTGTATGCAACACATCTTTTCTCACTTTTTAGTAACCTAGAGACTTCCTTACCCTCCACTATGCTTTACTTGTGATATATCTTGTTGAAAAGTCTGAATAGTACTGTCTGTGCTCCATGGGCAAGGCCCATTAAAGAAAAACAATTCTGTGATACATATACCATCTCATTGCAAATGAACCACTGAAAAAAAAAATTGTAAATAAGCCCTAGAAATATTTTTAAATTATATTACTTTTAAATTTTTAACTAAAGATTTTTAAATAAGGTAGATGTGATCTTTCCAAGGTAAATATGTTAAAACAATGCAAAATCTAACATTTCTGTGAAGCCTTAAAAATTCTAATTCATGCTGATTTTAAAAATAATGTTTTTAAGATTGAAGAACACTTAAAAAATCAACATTTTCTGCACAGAATTTAATTATGTTATTTCAGGACCCTTTATTGCAGGAAATTAGATGGATTCATACACACCTACTCCATTCATAGGTAGGTTACTAACCTGAAAAATTTGTTGGATCTTTACAGAAGTAAATTCTTTGGTGATAAAATTACACACTTGTAAATCTTTTGTTTGGCAAATAACATAATAAAATTGAACGAATGATGACACATTTAATCCTAGTAAAAAGATTTAATGATAAAAACGTCCATTAAAATAACCATCCATCTATTTTCTACAAGCTAATCCCAGTTTATATTAATTCACCCCCATTAACCACACTTTATGTTTATACCCATAATTGCTTAAAGAATGAATGATCTAGTTAAGTTTTCGGTGCCTGCTGAAATACATCTTCGTTAGACTGATCTCATTTCCTGCAGAGCACCAGGCCATAATCGCCAGTGAAAAGTAAGCACATAATTTATCAGGACTTGAGGAAAGTCTCCATCTCTGTTGAAGAAAACATTCTCATCTTTAAGCGTGAAACTACTCAAACCTTTCCAGTCTATGATACGCCTGAAACACTAACCAACTTAAACAGCTCACACTGAATTGATGCATGCTCAATGGACTAACAATTCAATGATCACAGAATACTCAAATTCAAATTGGGAATCTGAGCACCCGCAAAGCTAGCACTCCTTTTTACATATATAACTTTAGCCATGAACACATTTCAAAAAACAGTGTAAAAACTCAGCTCCTTAAACTAAGATTTATTTTTCCAGGATGCCTGTTTGAACATATTTTTGCCTTTGAAAATTCATGCTGAAGTATGAAATACATTTTTGCTTTCTCAATTTGATTTTTAAATTTGGTTTTTCCTATTAAATTATTCATTATCATCTTTCAAAAGAACTAAACTTTTTTAAAAAGTTCAGGAGGAGAGAGGGAGAGAATCTTAAGCAGACTTCACACTCAGCACAGAGCCAGATGCAGGGTTCGATCCCACTACCTCAGGATCATGACCTGAGCTGAAATCAAGAGTTGGATGCTCAACCAACTGAGCCACCCAGACACCTCTCAAAAGAACTTCTGAAAATTGTGTTAAAAGTGGAATATCGGGATCTCATAAAAATCAACAACATGAAGCCATTGAAGGAAGAAAAACGAATTAAAACGCAATGGTGTAAAACACCTAATTTCTGTAACCTCAAGCAAGAGCATTTCAACAAGTTGGAAACTGGAGTAGAGATTACTGGTCTCCAAACCTCTCTCACTGTATACCCTGTATGACTTCCCTAATGTTGCTTAACCAATTACTACGAATTCAGTAGCAACACAAACTTATCCTCTTCCAGCTATAGAGGTCAGAAGCCTGAAATCTGTTTCATTAGGCTAACATCAAGATCCGAGCAACGGTGGGGGTGCCTGGGTGACTCAGTCAGTTAAGCATCTGACTTCAGCTCAGGTCATGATCTCACAGTTCATGAGTTCGAGCCCTGCATCAGGCTCTGTACTGACAGCTCTGAGCCTGGAGCCTGCTTCAGATTCTGCCTCTCTCTCTCCCTGCACCCTTTCCCTGCTCGTGCTCTTTCTCTCTCTCAAAACTAAACATAAAAAAAAAAAAAAACCACACATATGAGCAACATTGTATTCCTGGCACCGAAGGGAGGGTTCCCTGCCTTTTTCGGGGGCTACACATCACCTGTATTCCTTGACTTCACCTTCAAAGCATATCCTTCCAATACCAATCTTCATTCACCACAACCTCTTCTCCCATTCCGTAGTCAAATCTCTCTGACCCTCCCTCTTAGAAGGATACTTCTAATTCCAATCAGAACTTACCCAACTAATCCAGGACAATCTCCTCATGTCAAGATGCTCAGTTTAGCCACATCTGTAAAATCCCCTTTGCCATATAATGCCTTTACAGGTTACAGGGATAAGGACCCAGGTACCTGTGGCATCAATGGAGCCTACCACAAACTCCATAAGCAACTATTTTGAACATAAATTACAAAACAGAACGTATTAAAATACTGTTTTCATCATACATCTGAACTCCAGTACTAATATACATTATAAAATATTACAAATCAAGCTAAAACATTTTCTATAACTTACTTTACTTGAACAAATTACGGCTGAATATGGTTCATGGTTTTTTAAATCATGGATTAAAAATCTGTAATACAATACTATGAAAGGCTGGTTTCAAGTGAAGTTTAATCTCAAAAGTAATTTGTTTAAAGGCTTTTAAAGCTGAAAAAGAGGGGTGCCTGGGCGGCTCAGTCAGTTGAAGTTTGTCTGACTTTGGCTCAGGTCATGAACTTGCAGTCTGTGGGTTCAGGACCCGTTTTGGGCTCTGTGCTGACAGCTCGGAGCCTGGAGCCTGCTTCAGATTCTCTCTCTCCCTTTCTCTCTGCCCCTCTCTCACTTGCGTGTGCTCTCTCTAGCTCTCTCTCTCTCAAAAATAAACATTAAAAAAATCTTTAAATAAATAGTTCAGTTCTGAAAAGTCTCACTCTGATGACTCTACACTCTGACTAGTTTATATGGCTCAAGGAACAAGTAAACCATAGGGTAAGATTTGTAATTAAAATAAATGTTCTGATAGACTTGAGTGTTTTTGACCGTTTTCTTATCAGATCTAATCACTGTTGTTTTACCTCATAATACAGCTAGCTGGCAAAGAGTTTGTGGAAGTGAAAATACCAACTCTTATTTTCATCTTTTTATTTGTGCCTACATTGCAAGGACAGTTTTCAATTTGTATTCTACAGAATATTGAAATGACAACTGTTCACTTTTTGAGCTAATTTAGATAGAACTAGGATATTTAATAGTAATTATAGTAAATAATCATCATGGCTAACACTCAGCTGCCCCCTACTCTGTGCCTGTTGCTGTTGTAAGCATCTGACGTTTATTTATTTTATTAATGATTCCAGGAATAGAATTTAGTGATTCATCACATAGAATACCCAGTGCTCATCCCAACAAGTGCCCTTCTGAATGCCCATCCCCCAGTTCACCCATGCCCCACCCACCTTCCCTGTATTTAAGGAGTCTCTTATGGTTTGTCTCCCTGTTTTTTTCTTTAATTTTTTTAACGTTTATTTTTGAGAGAGACAGAGAGAGACAGAGCATGAGCGGGGGAAGGGCAGAAAGACAGGGAGACACAGAATCCGAAGCAGGCTCCAGGCTCTGAGCTGTCTGCACAGAGCCCAATGCAGGGCTCGAACTCACAAGCAGTGAGATCATGACCTGAGCCAAAGTTGGACACTTAGCCGACTGAGTCACCCAGGCATCCCTCCCTCTCTGTTTTTATCTTATTTTTGCTTCCCTAGATTTATTAAGCCAATTCATCTAGGAACTCGTATAAGATAGGTAACTACTAAACTGATACTGTGTTATGATTCACTAAAATCAAACAAATCCTAACTGTGGAACTCTTGTTCATCTTCAGGATTAATCTTGCAAGACTTTCAAACTGTGCCATGTTTGTTGATAAAATCTGGTTTCTTTCTTACTTGTTTTTGAATAAAAATAATACAAAAACATGTTATATTATCTTCCCACACTCACTGAATTGCCTGTACCTCCCAGAGGCAACATTTTAGAGTGGAGACCACTACCAGAGCTAGTAGTAAAAGTCTATTATTCTACAGACCACAATAAGGGACAAATAATACTGAGCAGACAGTACAGCTGACGGAAGGCTCATACTTCAACGTAACTATTAATAGTACAAATATAACTTGCAAATATATCTATTTATATTACATTATACATATATTATTTTACAAATATTATATATTACATATAATATATAATGTGGTATTACACTGTATATAGTACTGGGATCAGGAGTTCTCAGAATGTGTATAAATATCAGAAGGAACAAAGCAGACTCTAGGGTTAAAGCACGCGATATTTCAGGAGCCATGAAATTTGACAGAATGCTCCCAGATGGAAAACAGGAACAAAGGACAAATGAGCTTAATAAATAAGGTAGATGACAAAGTTCTATAAGTAAATAAACCAATAAATATACACACAAACTAAAATCATATTGAACATATTCATGACTGCAATTTCAGAATTTCTGTGGAAGTTCTACCTCTGTTCCATGTGACCTTGTCACCATTACACTATGAAAATCTAGACCAGCATTCCACATTGCTTTTCCACTGAAGAACACAAGATACATTCACTGTTGAGTTGACCATTTAGTTCCTGCTAAAGACAATTCATTGTGTTGTAGTTAGAACTGGATTAGAATTCTAGCTCTTTAACTCAGCTACTGTGGGATCTTGGGTAAATCACCAAAACCCTCTGAACTTCGGATGCTTCCTCATGATGTAAACACTAAGTGAAAGAATACAGAACTCCCGATATACCAAGTGATGCAACAAGTAATAATAATGTTATTAGTCTAAAGCTTAAAAAAATTTTTTATTATTTATTTTTGGAGACACAGTGAGACACAACATGAGCAGGGGACGGGGCAGAGAAAGAGGGAGACACAGAATCTGAAGCAGGTTCCGGGCTCTGAGCTGTCAGCACAGAGCCTAACATGGGGCTCAAACTCACTAACTGTGAGATCATGACCTGAACCGAAGTCAAACGCTTAACTGAGCCACCCAGGCGCCCCTATTTTAAAGCTTTTAAGGTAGAAAAGAAAATACTGGCTGGATTCAAGTACAGTAGACAAATGGTATCTTATCATAAGGAAAAAACTATAGAGAAATTAAACTCAACATGGCTCCCAAAGGATTGCTATTTTCTTAGGTTCAAGTTAATGAAAGTGTTGGGGCAAAACCGTGTATCTCAAAGAAGTCAAAATTCTCTGTCCACTCATTAAATTATATATTTTTATTGTAATGAATCATCATATTAAGGCATGATGGATACAGAAGAAACAATGTGTTAGAACTCAGAAGGCCCACATTTTAGTCTTGATAGATGTAAACAGATGACCAGAAAATTAGTAAAATGGCTTTTAATCCTATCCACTACTATAGGTGATTAATACTGACTACTCCATAGTCCAGTCTTATAAATATTTTAAGTTTCTTGCCTCGGTTTAATTGTGAGTCATTAGTGTCTTCATCCACACACTTCCTCCTCCATTTATGAGGGCAGCATTAGTAAAATAGTCAAGAAAATTTTTTATTTATTGCTAACATTTTCTCTATGGCCGAAGTCTGCAGACTAGGCTCCCACCATTATCTTCTAGGCCCTCATAGTTTTACTGAATAAGTAGCATATCCTCAAAAGAACACATGTAAAGAAATATGTTTTAAATAAAATAAACACCCAACCCATGAATCCATCAAGTAGGTTCAAATACGCATTATGAGTGGGGCGCCTGGGTGGCTCGGTTGGTTAAGCGGCTGACTCTGGTTTTGGCTCAGGTCATGATCTCACGGTTTCGTGAGTTTGAGCCTTGTGTGGGGCTCTGCTCTGACAGCACTGAACCTGCTTGGGATTCTCCCTCTCCTCTCTCCCCCCCTCCCCCACTCACGCTGTCTCTGTCTCTCTGAAATACAAAAACTAAAAAACAAAATACACATTATGAGTGATTTTCGAGGTCCCTGTGTACCTTTACCCAATAGCATTCCCTTGCTTTTTTTAATAAGATTATCACAAATTTCTGTAACCTACACAATATATTATTTAAATTTGGTTGCTGGCATTTGCCCTTTAAATAATTAAAAAAATGTATTATATATTCTTTCACAATTTTTTTGGTGGTGCAATAGTACATTTTTGACATCCATCCACGTTGATGGCAATACATGTTGTTCATCCATTTTTTATTGCTCTAATCTGCTTATAACTATAGCTCAATTCGTTTACTCTGTCTGATGCTATTTCCAATTATTTTCATATCAACAATACTACAACAGATATTCTTATATGTGCTTCCTTGTGCTCACACATTTTCCTGAAGGATGTACCTAAGAGTGAAATAAATTACAGTGTTCCTACATATTCGAGTTTACTAGTTACAGTTTTCCCGTATACATTCCTGTCAGCAGTGGGCGAAAATTCCTGCCACTCCAAATTCTTGCCCACAATGATACTGCCAATCTGTAAAATGGTACTTTACTGTGCTTTTAATTTTCAGGTCCCCAGTTATTAATATGGCTGATAATGTGTTCGTAGTATCATGGTTCATCTGTACTTCCCGTTCTATGAAACCCCTATTCCTGTGTATCTTTTTTTTTTTTTTTCTATTAGGGTATTTGTCATTCTCATATTGATTAGCAGCAGTACTCAATGTATTCTGGACACTTCTAGGTCTTAAATTTTACGTTTTGGCACACAGCAAACCAAATAGTAAAATTAGGTTTTCCTTTCGTGGTCTGTTCCCCACACATAGAAACGGAAGAAGCCCTAAGATGATAGCCAAATGACCTTGGGGATGCAAAGAATCATCTAATAATAAATAGCCTTGGAATCAGAAAGCCCAAGTGACAGAACACATACGCAGCAGAGTGGAGTTTTCCTCTTTCCCTGACAGCAATTTACATCTGTGTGGTCCTGTACGTATTGTCAACGTACTTTAGGTACTTTATGTGATGCTCAAAACAATTGTGGTGGATGAGGAAAATGAACGATCACTGGCATTTTACACCTAAGGAAATAAGTTGATGAAGGGATGTGCCCAAAATGCAAAGAGGGTGGAGGCAAGTCCAAGTCTCCTGACCTCCAGTCCACCATGCCTTCCTCAACATCGTATTATCTTCCCCGTAAGGAATGAACGCTGCCAAAGCAGGAGAGAGGGCATGTTTTGAAAGTGCGACTCATCCATGTAATGTACTTGTAGCTACTTCTTATAAAGGGATTATATTGTACTAAGAACTGTATTGTAAAGTGAGGTCCATTATAGGTACAGAGGTAGAACTGGCACAATCTATATCCCTCCCACACCACTAACACTCTATTAAGTCAAGATTTTCCCTAAAACAGATCTCTTATCCCTCGCGTAAGATTTACACACACACAGAAAAAATGGCCATGGGGTATGAATATCTAGCTGGATAAAAGATACGTGGAGTCGGCTTTGGGAGTCTATGTTCTCAAGCAATATGTCAGTCATATAAAGTAGAGCACACACCAAATGTATCCGAATCATCCCTGAGGCAGCTTTAAAAACTGGACAAAACCTCTACACTCCCTATGACTGCAAATACTATCCTAATTTATATGTCTGGTGGGGAAAAGCAAGGATTAGGTACATACGTGTATTTGATTCCATGAATGCATAAAGTTTTCAGGTCACATAAACACAAGTTTTCTTCTAAAAATAAAATTTAGGGGCACCTGGATGGCTCAATCGGTTGAGTGTTCGAGTCTTGATTTGGGCTCAAGTCATGATCTCATAATTTGTGAGATCAAGCCCTGAATTGGACACCATGCTGACAGAGTAGAACCTGCTTGGGATTCTCCCTCCCTCCCTCTCTGCTCCTTCCCCACTCACGTTGTCTCTGTCTCTCTGAAAATAAATAAAAGAAACTTAATAAAAATAAAAAATAAAAATAAAATTTAAAAGGACAACCACAGAGCCATTTTCAAATGACTACATAATATTTTTAATTACTAACTAATTAAACTCTCGGGAACTTTAATATAGTGATACTCCTATCAGTCAGAGGTAGGAAGGAGACTGTCACTGTATCTTCTAAATTCTGTACCAAGCAATTATACTGCCTATTCAAAGAAAAAAATATAATACAAAACTCTCCCATCTCATATCAAAATTAATTCCATAAAGATTAGAAACATAAGAAACTAAGAAAATTCTAGAAGAAAATACCAACCTCATTACTAAGAAATCAGTACTGTTTAAAAATACGAGGGAAAAATCCTAAATAAGAACATTTCTAATTGTAACAAGGAAGCTCTGATCTTAGCAAAGAGGGCTACTTAACTTTTTTAGCACATATCAACTACTTGGAAAGTTCTGGAATTATGAAGATTACAAATTGTTTCCCATGGTGACTGGTAATATCTTTTCTACCATCCATATTAAATAGAGTTCCTGCAATAACTTTACCACAACATTTTGTCTTGAATTCTTTAACAAACAGTATGCTATAAACAATATGTATATCTCTTTTGAGAGGACAAGAAACTACAAATTCTAAATATCTGCAGGCTTGAGTTTTACAGAGATAAGAAGTATGTATTCAATGGTGGAAGCTCTCAGCTATGTATAAGGTAGAGAAAAGCAGAGGTCTTTTCTTCAGGCTCCAAGTAGAATTTTAATTGAGATTATAGGGTTTTTTTTAATCCGTTAATCAGGGGCGCCTGGGTGGCGCAGTCGGTTAAGCGTCCGACTTCAGCCAGGTCACGATCTCACGGTCCGTGAGTTCGAGCCCCGCGTCAGGCTCTGGGCTGATGGCTCAGAGCCTGGAGCCTGTTTCCGATTCTGTGTCTCCCTCTCTCTCTGCCCCTCCCCCGTTCATGCTCTGTCTCTCTCTGTCCCAAAAATAAATAAACGTTGAAAAAAAAAAATTTAATCCGTTAATCATTTGATTCTATTTATTGGTGTTTAAGGCATGTAAGGCAATCGACTAGTCAGTACAAAGTTGGCATATATTTAAATCAAAGCCATATGACACAACATCCACATTTCCTGTAACACTTACAGCATACCCCCTCCCTTCCCCTTAGGGAACAGAGTCCTTATCAATTCAATTCCAAAAACATTTAATGAGTACTTTTCCGTTAAATTCGCTTCAATTATTATAAGACAATTACAAAGACTCAGTTACACCTAGGACTGACAGGCAGAAAACTCAATAGACCTCATGGATGGCATGATGCCCTGTCAGCACCGAGGGAGCTAGGCTGGGACTCTCCAGAAAGTTTAGAAGTATTTTATTAAAAAATGGAAAAGTCAACATATAGCCCTGCTGGCACCAATTAATTCCCTACCATCAGTATAACCATCCCATGACAAATTATAGGAGCATTACCAGGAAAATTAGGATAGAAGTGTTTTGCCTAAGTCGGCATCCAAGACCTCTGTTTTGTGAGTTGTTAGCAACCCATGACAGTCAGCAAACATATATGACTGCTGAAAAGTTTGTAGCAGAACAGAGCTCTATTCAGTACTTCAGCAACAAGGGTAATGTTTCCTTAGAAACATCCTTAGAACTAAGAGATCAGATAAAGGCCAAAATTACATATACTTATATGTCAAATGGGATGCAAAACAAGGCACAACTTACCCCCTCCAGGCAGCCATGTTTAACAGACTAAGGGAATACAGAATATGAGAGGGCTGTAATAGTAATCAAAGGGGAAAATATTAACAAAATCAACCAGAGTCCCAACCAGGTAGAGAACCCTTAACGACCCTGTTTGTTTTCACTTAAACCCCCTTGCCCAAAACAAACACCGAGGCGCTTTCTCAAATTTCCACTGTTTGTCCGTGAATTACTGAATTATTGGGTTCCGTCAATAGTCTTCAGTAAGTCCCTAGGTTATAGCTCTTACCTGTGTTACAGCCAAGGCTCCACGAAGTACTTAACATCAAGTGACTTGTCCAGATCCAAACAGAAAGTGAAGTGAAAAACCTGGCCTACAATCTGGGTCTCCCGAAATCAAGAGAATCCCCTTTCTCCCCTCCACCAGGTAGATGTGAATGCCGCCTGAGTCAACCATATTCTTCAACTTGAGAAATAAAAATAATAGGCAGCATCTCTGCAAAGGAAATTATTTTCCAGACATTGTTCCGGGTTAAATCTTTGGTCTGTGCTTTCCATCCTAGCAATTTTCAAACACATTATGGATTTGTCAGCAGCCCCAGAATCCACAGCCTTGGCATAATTAAAACCCATTAGTTTGGTTCACAGGATAATGGCACCACATGTGCTGTGAAAACATATTCTCCTAAAAGCCCCTAGGAGGACATTAAACATTCACAACCCACAATAAAAACTTAGCAGAACATGTCAAAGAGTAAAACTTTTTATTAGCAGATGGTGTAACTCACCACTCAGGGATACTATACTTAGATCCAGCCAGTACTGTTTATGACTGTGAACTAATGGAAGTGGGAAAAGTATCACGGGTGCCTCAGAAAATCTCTTCTGGCCCAGAATTCCACCACACCCCCAGAATTCCACCACACCAAAGTGTCATCGCAGGGCTGAGAATTTTCCACTGCAGTTCTGAAAGACGCTGCATGCTCACAGACCCCAGCCTAATGACCTTATTTTGTACCACTCCTTCTCTTTATTATGAACCCTCTGTGGCTCAAATCTTACACTTTTCTTCTTCCATACTCAAATTTGGGCAAGTTTCATCATCTCCCTTCTCTCTAGCAGAAGGTCACCTTCTAGGAGCCACATTAGGATAAAACCACTCTGATCAATGGGAATTCTCAGTTCCAGCAGCAGAATAAAGAGGGGGAAACAGAAAAGGCGATAGCATTTTAAGAATTTAAGCTAAAACTAATCCTGAATTTAGAGCAAAATCTATGTAGATCTATGCAAATAAAAAAAAAACCCTCTAAGAATTGTACTTTAAGCAGTCATAATTTTAATCAGGAAAAATATCTCTAAGTGCATTCATATAAACGTTGAACAGTTTAACAATCAGAGGATCACCTATGGTACAAAAACAAGAGAATAGTGAATGTCACAAAATAATTTTTAATATATTGACTATATTATTAGTCAATTTTAATATATTGACTATTAATATTAATATATATTAACATATTGACTAATGACGTCAAGGTTAAGAATTTCGATTCCTTAAGAAGAAAACAAAACCAAGAACAACACTAGGTCTCCCAGTTACACAGTATTATTTGATAGCCTAGGTCAACCATTATTACTCCTTTTTTTTTTCTTTTTGATCACAGACCTCACTGTTAATCTGATGGAAAAAAGCACATAGTCATAACTGAGGACACAACTTCAAAGGAGTGTGAATCCTCTATGATATCTTTGAACCATTAGGTCACTGTAAGAAACCATGAGCTCCTGAGATCAGGATTCTCCTCTTCATCCTTCTATGCCAGCACCCAGCACTAAGCATGTGTCCAGAGGGTGGCAGAGTTGATAAGGGAACGTGTGTCCAAGGTCAAGGGATGGATGAATGATTACCACAAAGAATAATCTGATTGGTTAAGGAAATGATACAGCTTGCTCCTGAAGAAATGAATGACTTAAATGCATTAGTAGCATCATTGTAATATATAAAAAAAAATAAAGAAAAAGCTTGGCCTTTTGAAAGGAAGCAATTACTAAATTTATACTTGAGTGTTCCCAATAGCTTCTGAATACTCTTTTCACACTGAAATTCTCACCATGAGTTCCAGAATATTTTTTTATTTTTTGTTTTAGCTTTATTTTTTATTTTTTAAAATTTACATTCAAATTAGTTAGCATATAGTGCAACAATGATTTCAGGAGTAGATGCCTTAGTGCCCCTTACCCATTTAGCTCATTCCCCCTCCCACAACCCCTCCAGTAACCCTCTGTTTGTTCTCTATATTTATGAGTCTCTTCTGTTTTGTTCCCCTCCCTGTTTTTATATTATGTTTCCCTTCCCTTATGTTCATCTGTTTTGTATCTTAAAGTCCTCATATGAGTGAAGTCATATGATTTTTGTCTTTCTCTGACTGACGAATTTCACTTAGCATAATACCCTCCAGTTCCATCCATGTAGTTGCAAATGGCAACATTTCATTCTTTTTGACTGCCAAGTAATACTCCATTGTATATATATATACCACATCTTCTTTATCCATTCATCCATCGATGGACATTTGGGCTCTTTCCATACTTTGGCTATTGTTGATACTGCTGCTATAAACATTGGGGTGCATGTGCCCCTTTGAGACAGCATACTTGTATCCCATGGATAAATGCCTAGTAGTGCAATTGCTGGGTTGTAGGGTAGTTCTATTTTTAGTTTTTTGAGGAACCTCCATACTGTTTTACAGAGTGGCGGCACCAGCTTGCATTCTCACCAGCAATGCAAAAGAGATCCTCTTTCTCCGCATCCTCGCCAGCATCTGTTGTTGCCTGGGTTGTTAATGTTAGCCATTCTGCCCAGTGTCAGGTGGTATCTCATTGTGGTTTTGATTTGTATTTCCCAGATGATGAGGGATGTTGAGCATTTTTCATGTGTCGGTTGGCCATCTGGATGTCTTCTTTAGAGAAGTGTCTATTCATGTCTTTTACTCATTTCTTCACTGGATTATTTGTTTTTTTGGGTGTTGAGTTTGATAAGTTCTTGATAGATTTTAGATACTAACCCTTTATCTGATATGTTGTTTGCAAATATCTTCTCCTATTCTGTTGGTTGCCTTTTAGTTTTGCTGATTGTTTCCTTCACTGTGCAGAAGGTTTTTATTTTGATGAGGTCCTAGTAGTTCATTTTTGCTCGTTTCCCTTGCCTCCAGAGACGTGTCAAGTAAGAAGTTGCTGCGGCCAAGGTCAAGGAGGTTTTTGCCTGCTTTCTCCTCAAGGATTTTGATGGCTTCCTGTCTCACATTTAGGTCTTTCATCCATTTTGAGTTTATTTTTGGGTATGGTGTAAGAAAGTAGTCCAGGTTCATTCTTCTGCATGTCGCTGTCCAGTTTTCCCAGCACCACTTGATAAAGAGACTGTCTTTATTCCATTGGATATTCTTTCCTGCTTTGTCAAAGATGAGTCGGCCATACGTTTGTGGGTCCATTTCTGGGTTCTCTATTCTGTCCCATTGATCTGAGTGTCTGTTCTTGTGCCCGTACCATACTGTCTTGATGATTTCAGCTTTGTAGTATAGCTTGCAGTCTGGGATTGTGATGCCTCCTGCTTTGCTTTTCTTTTTCAAGATCGCTTTGGCTATTTGGGGTCTTTTCTGGTTCCACACAAATTTTAGGATTGTTTGTTCTAGCTCTGTGAAGAATGCTGGTGTTATTTTGATCAGAGTACTTTTTTAAAACTAAAAACTAGCTTCAAAACTGAGGTTATTGGAATTTAAAGGTACTACATTGCTCTCAACTTCTTCGGAATCAAGCCATCACTCTATACTCCCCAGGGACTCGATTCTACTGAAAATACTTTTAAACTGTTTGAAATAGTTATTCCTCCAGGGTTTTACCAGTGCACTGAAGTCTTTAAGCCAAACAGCCACCTTAACCTTGCTTTTTGGTAGGTAGGCTGTTGTACACATGGAGGATGGTGGTTTTGACCTTTATGGAAGTCATCACTCTGTGTTAAAACACACTAATGAGCTTATGTCTTACCTATTCCTGCAGTTTGTTAAGGCAGAGCACAAGGATTAAGTTCAGCCTTTCCCTCTAATTATTTAAATCCATGCAAGAGCCTCGTGGCTTTGTCTTCTTTGTTCTTTACCCTCCTTTTCTTTACAAATCAATCTTCTTCTCCCTCTCAAGTATTTCTATTTCTGGGATGGAGTTTTCCATTAGTTTCATTTTTTGTTCCTCTCCCACAAAAGAAATATGACTATAATTATATCTTTGCTTTCATCGTTCGTACTTTTGACAACTATTTTGTTCCTTTCACATTCCTTACTTTTCCCAAATACAATCATCTGTTAAATAGTTTCCAAAAGTGTGATTTTATTTTGGGGCTCATCCTGTACTTTTCAACTTTTACCACTTAAATGCAACCAGATGAAGTGTGCACATTTTATAATCTCTCATACGCCTTCTGAAATATTAAACCCAGCCCATTCTTCCAGTTTTTCGGACAATAAGGATTCTAAGAAAGATTCTGATATTCTTGGAAGACAAAAGAATTGTCACCTTTGCTGAGTCATGCTCCCCGATGCATAACCTCTAAATGCAGGAAGTGCTTGATTGGAGACCCCTTGTCTTCTATAACTGCAAATTCCCCTGGTGATTCTTACCCAAACCTGTGACTGTGACACCACCCAATGACTCTCAAGTCTATGTCGCTGAACCTGACCTCTCCTTGGTACTCCAGGCTAACATTAAGCCACATATTTGACATCCCTACTCAGATGTCACAAACCTGGACAGTCAAAATAGAATTCAATATTAATACCTTCCTTTCTCGGTGCTCTCCACAAACCTTCCTCAAAATAGAATTCAATATTAATACCTTCCTTTCTCAGTGCTCTCCACCAACCTTCCTCATCTCAACAATACACTCAAATCCAAAAGCTTTAATTCCGCTCTGGCCCTCCATCTGGCAAAGAACCTGAATTTAGCCACTTTGATTGACTTTACTACCACCCCAGTTCAAGCTACTGTCCTCTCTTGTCCTCTCCCTCTCCTCTCCCTGCAGCAACCAGCACAAAAATTAGAAACAGAAATCATGTAACACGCTCGTTCACAACCGTCGGATGGCTTTCCACTGAACTTAAAATACAAACCAAATCTCTTACTCTAGTTTGCAAGGCCCTTGATGATTTGGCCCCTGCCTATCTCTCTGATCTCATCTCGTCTCAACACCCTCATGTGCTAGACTCCAACCATGTCAGCCTCTTTCTTGAACTGTCCACGCTCATCCCCAACTGAGAGTGTTCACACTGTCTCTTCTGTCTGCCTACACTGCTCCTTCCTCTACACATCCAATGGCTCGCTCCTTCCTGTGACTCGGCAATCAGACAGGCCTTTACAATCAAACCAATCTAATGGAACTATCGTGTCATTTACTATCACCTTACCTATTTTCACATTCTCTATAGCGTGTATCACCAATGTAACAAAATTATTGTCTTTGTCCACTAAAATGAAAGATCCATGAAATGATGAACTCTGTCTCAATCACTACCCTGTCTCCATGATTTTGGACACTGCTTGGAATATAGGAGGTAGGTAACTCAAAGTGTTTATTGAATGAATGAGTTTTAGGAATTTATTTTAAACACAAACCACACTGTATGAATTTCATGGCACTGTTTTTTTTTTCCTTTTGATACAAAGTTATCACATATACTAAAATATCTCAATTAAGTTTCTTCATATTAGATAATTTTTGTGGAAATGTTAGCCAATAAAGAATACTAAAATATTACATTACAGTGTTTAAAATATTCTAGAAACTATGGTACCTCCAAATCCTACATGATGTTAATCACACATTCTAAATTACTAACTTTCAATAACTAATAGAAATATAGATAGCCCAGGGAAGCCTGGGTGACTCTTCATTTCAGCTCAGGTCGTGATCGTATGGATCACAGGTTCGAGCCCCACACTGGGCTCAGCGCTGACACTGCAGAGCCTACTTGGGATTCTCTCTCTCTGTCTCTCTCTCTCTCTGCTCCTCCCTCAACGCACTCTTGCTCTCTTAAAATAAATAAACTTAAAAAAAAAAAAAAAAAAAGGAAATGCTGATAGCCCAAAACCTCAATGTCTCTTTAAGTTATCCAAAATACCCATGTTTCTCCAGGTTTAAGGAACTTAATCTCAATGTTACAAGACTTTTACTGGCAATGTGAAATACATCATCACCAAGGCCTGCTATGGCTTTCTCTCCAAATTTTTGGACCCCTTTCCATATATATCAGTGCAAATCAGTTTTTCACTACCTTATACATAACACTACAAGAAGTAATCCTCCCTCCCTTATTTTGATGTCCTTCACTCCATTTTTATTCCAAACACTTCAAGTACAATTTATAAAGCATTTTATTTAGGCCACTCCCTTGTCAAGAAAGAAAGAGACACACACACAGTGAGAGAGAGAGAAAGAGAGAGAGAGAAAGAGTGACTCACATTCATTAATATTATTTCACTAACTCTTCTCACAAAGACTCCATGCTCTAAGAATTTCCCCTGAAATTCCCAACACATAATTCAGTGGTTACCAATCCGCAAGCCAAATATTATGGATTACAGGAAGAAATCAGGAAAAGCACCAAACATTCTAAAAGCACTGTCTGTATACTGAATAATTTACACATCTTAAAATGTATGTCTTTGTATACATATATACAGGTATGTGTGTAAATACATACACACATATTTGCAACTGCATATGTTATTTTAAAATGTATTTGCTTAGGGGCTCCTGGGTGGCTCAGTCAGTTAAGCATCTGACTTTGGCTCAAGTCATGATCTCGTGGTTCATGGGTTCCAGCTGTGCTGACAGCTTTGCTCTTGGAGCCTGCTTTGGGTTCTGTGTCTCCCTCTTTATCTGTCTCTCACCTGCTCACTCTCACTCTCTCTCAGAAAATAAATAAACATTAAAAAAATCAAAATGTATTTGCTTAATCCAATAAGACATTTTACTTAAAAAGTAGTAGTGTTTCTGAATTCATAGTATTTTCAGTCATGCCCCATTTTCTCAATAAATGGACATCAAATATAGAACTACAATGCCTTTAAAGTCCTAAAAGCTTTTGATATTAGATAGGGATTCATATTTTAAGAAGTTCTCTCACATTCTTTTTCTTTTTTTTTAATTTTTTTTTAACGTTTTATTTATTTTTGAGACAGAGAGAGACAGAGCATGAATGGGGGAGGGGCAGAGAGAGAGGGAGACACAGAATCGGAAGCAGGCACCAGGCTCTGAGCCATCAGCCCAGAGCCCAACGCGGGGCTCGAACTCACGGACCGCGAGATCGGGACCTGAGCTGAAGTCGGACGTTTAACCGACTGAGCCACCCAGGCGCCCCTCACATTCTTTTTCTTTAATTGAACTTAAAATACACTCTATTTCCAACCTATGTGCCTCCCACTCCAAAGCAATATCAATGTATATTGCACTTAGAAATCCCCCTTCAGGGGCGCCTGGGTGGCGCAGTCGGTTAAGCGTCCGACTTCAGCCAGGTCACGATCTCACGGTCCGTGAGTTCGAGCCCGCGTCAGGCTCTGGGCTGATGGCTCGGAGCCTGGAGCCTGTTTCCGATTCTGTGTCTCCCTCTCTCTCTGCCCCTCCCCTGTTCATGCTCTGCCTCTCTCTGTCCCAAAAATAAATAAAAAACATTGAAAAAATTAAAAAAAAAAAAACATGAAATGAAACACAATTTTTGAGAACTCAGGGCTGATCATTTTTTACCCTTAGATATATAAGAAAAGCCATCAACATACCATAGTAAATGTATCAACTTGTTCATGTTAAACTACTTATTGTTTATTAACCTATTACCAATTTATCTTTATTCATCATAAATAAAAATCACTCAATGCAAGCAGTCAACTCACTGAGTAAATAATAATGAAATGTAATATATTCAATGGATATAAAATGTCAAAATTTTAAAAACCATTCTCAAAAGTCAACTCCATTCAAAAATCTTTCCAAATATATAAAAAGCTTATTTAAACCTTAAAAGTGCATCCTCAGGGGCACCTAGGTGGCTCAGTCAGTTGAGCCCGACTCCAGCCTAGGTCATGATCTCTCAGTTTGTGAGTTCGAGCCCCACATCCGGCCTGCTACTGTCAGCCTGCCAGCACAGAGCCCGGCTTCAGATCCTCTGCCCCCCTCTCTCTGCCCCTCCCCTGCTTGCACTCATAAACAAACAAACAAACAAATAAATAAAATTTAAAGTGCATCTTACATAGTAGGTAAGCTCCATATTTATGAGAAATTTCTGTGTTTGCCAAAAAAGTGCACACCAAAAGACAACTAAAACATAAGTAAGTTTTATTCCCTTCTGAGGGGCTGACCTACCCTCTGTGTGGCTATAAGAAGCTTTCTGTATAGCCATGGTCTACTAATCCATAGGTTCTTCCCCAAAGAAGCTCATGTATTCTTTAGGGCTTGACTTAGGCATCAGTTTATCCAAAATGCTAAGATTGAGCAAGATGACCTTCCTATAGGCTCCATTGGTATCTATTCTGGACCCTGGATAGCACTTACCATATGTAAACAAGTATTTACCTCCCATCACCATAGCAGTCATAAAAGCTCAACAACAGTAAGGATCCTGTTGTCTTCATGTTAAAGGGATGTTGTTTTCATGTTAAGCGATTCACAACTTTATCCTTAGATTCTAAAAAAAAAAATTTTTTATGTTTATTTTTGAGACAGAGACAGAATGCAAGTGGGTTAGGGGCAGAGAGAGGGAGACCCAGAACCCGAAGCCAGCTCCAGGCTCCGAGCTGTCAGCACAGAGCCCGACGTGGGGCTCAAACTCATGAGCTGTGAGATCATGACCTGAGCCGAAGTCGGACGCTCAACTGACTGAGCCACCCAGGCGCCCCATATCCTTAGAGTCTAAAACTTATTAAATGCTCAACAAATGTTTCTTGAATTAACTAACAAACTGTTCAAAAAGTCACAGAACACAGATGAAATTTTAAAGGGGGAAAGGATGTCCTTTCCAGTGATTTTGCAACTATCCAAGACATGCTTTGTTACTTTGAAAAATAATAAAATCTACAATACTGGTTACAGGGGTTGTTTTGACTCTTTTTTTTATTTTTTTTTTTTAATTTTTTTTTTATTTTATTTTTTATTTTTTTTTGGGGGGGTTGTTTTGACTCTTAACTAACTTTATGATAAAGCGTTCAG
The DNA here is from genome assembly GCF_022079265.1 of Lynx rufus. NCBI lineage: Eukaryota > Metazoa > Chordata > Mammalia > Carnivora > Felidae > Lynx > Lynx rufus. The sequence continues at coordinate 11,543,839 of NW_025814840.1, forward strand.
TAAATCTATCCAAACTAATTTTTAGAATATATGCACATTTCATTTTATGCAATAATGGAAAACAATTAGCATCTCAGTAAGAGAAATAAAAATAGTTGCTACAAACCACTGGTTACATTTACTGCGCACTTAAAAAGCACACTGTTCAAAGCACTTTTAATTTATTTCATATAGTCATTATAATAATAGCATAAGGGAAGGACAATTACTTCACAGCTGAAGACATTGAGAAACAGGACTTGTGCTAATAATGGTCCATGGCCACAAACCTTATAAGTGCCACAGAAGTATAAATACCACTTGGTATTTTTAATGCTAATAAGTTGATTTTCTTGGACAAACAAGGCACACTCAAAACTTTTATCTGTTTTTCTATGAGACCTATTAGTAGAGTCTATTTTCTTTTAATCATTTTCATATCCTCTGGTTATTTTTTTGATTGATATAATGCTAGCAAATAAAGACTACATACAAAGGATTATGCAGTTCTAAAACATCATATTCAGGTTAACACAACCTAAAAAAATTATTTCCTTTTTCAAAATACTAGCCTAACACTGACAATACATATTCAATGATGAGGTAATCATTCTCTACAAATCTCTAACATCTTTACATATGTTTTATTTATAAGTGTTGTTAACAATTTCTATGATGATCTATGTGTTTGCCTAAAGAATACAATCTTTTTTATTCTGTTCTTCTCTCACATCTGTCGATAAGAATGACATTTTCACCAGAGGTCTCAAACATCCTTGTAACATTTGCTTTCATATGTCTTATTATTTCTGGTGTTACTGTGAATAACTTTTGTCTTTTTTTTTAGACTTTTAAATCATAGGTTATTTATTTTAATATGAAATTTATTGTCAAATTGGTTTCCATACAATACCCAGTGCTCATCCCAAAAGGTGCCCTCCTCAATGCCCTTCACCCACTTTCCCCTCCCTCCCACCCCCCATCAATCCTCAGTTTATTCTCAGTTTTTAAGAGTCTCTTATGCTTTGGCTCCCTCCCTCTCTCTTTTTTTTCCCCTTCCCCTCCCCCATGGTCTTCTGTTAAGTTTCTCAGGATCCACATAAGAGTGAAAACATATGGTATCTGTCTTTCTCTGTATGACTTATTTCACTTAGCATAACACTCTCCAGTTCCATCCACGTTGGACCACTTTCTTACACCATTCACAAAAATAAACTCAAAATGGATGAAGGACCTGAATGTGAGACAGGAAACCATCAAAACCCTAGAGGACAAAGCAGGAAAAGACCTCTCTGACCTCAGCCGCAGCAATTTCTTACTTGAAACATCTCCAAAGACAAGGGAATTAAGTGCAAAAATGAACTATTGGGACTTCATGAAGATAAAAAGCTTCTGCACAGCAAAGGAAACAATTAACAAAACAAAAGGGCAACAGACAGAATGGGAAAAGATATTTGCAAATGACAGATCGGACAAAGGGCTAGTATCCAAAATCTATAAAGAACTCACCAAACTCCACACCCAAAAAAACAAATAATCCAGTGAAGAAATGGGCAGAAGACATGAATAGACACTTCTCTAAAGAAGACATCCAGATGTCCTTTCCAGTGATTTCGCCAACAGGCACATGAAAAAATGCTCAATGTCGCTCCTTATCAGGGAAATACAAATCAAAACCACAGAGATATCACCTCATGCCAGTCAGAGTGGCTAAAATGAACAAAACAGGAGACTATAGATGCTGGAGAGGACGTGGAGAAGCGGGAACCCTCTTGCACTGTTGGTGGGAATGCAAACTGGTGCAGCCGCTCTGGAAAACAGTGTGGAGGCTCCTCAAAAAATTAAAACTAGATCAACCTTATGACCCAGCAATAGCACTGCTAGGAATTTACCCAAGGGATACAGGAGTGCTGATGCATAGGGGCACTTGTACCCCAATATTTATAGCAGCACTTTCAACAATAGCCAAATGATGGAAAGAGCCTAAATGTCCATCAACTGACGAATGGATAAAGAAACTGTGGTTTATATATACAATGGAATACTACTTGGCGATGAGAAAGAATGAAAATATGGCCTTTTGTGAATAATGCATTCACATTTTCTAATGCATTTTCTATTTTGTTATTGCTAGAATATAGTAACGTTACTATATATTTATCATATATCCAGCAACTTTGCTGAATGATCTTACTTGTCCTAATTAACCTAGAGATTCTCTTATATTTTCCCTTTAGATAATATTGTCTATATATATTAAGACAGTTTGGTTTCTTTTTCAACTTAGTCCCAACACTGCCACTATCTATGTGATCTTGAGCAAGTGACTAGGATTTATTTTATTCATTTATAAAATGAAATGACTGACCCAGGTAAATTTTTTAAGTGTTCATTATTCTAAATTCCCTAAATTATATTATATACACATACAACACCATGTTATATTCTGTCCTGATCTTCATCCAATGCAGTTCCTTTTTCTCCAAATTTTTTTTTTTAATTCTAGTTAGTTAACATACAGTACAACATTTGTTTCAGGAACAGAATTCAGCAATTCATCAGTTACATACAACACCCAGTGCCTATCATAACAAGGGCCCTACTTAAAACCCATCACTCATCTAGCCCATCCCCTACCACCTCCCTCCAGCAACCCACAGTTTGTTCTCTATCTTTAAGAGTCTCTTATGGGGACGCCTGGGTGGCTCAGTCAGTTAAGTGTCTGACTTCGGCTCAGGTCATGATCTCACGATCCGTGAGTTGGAGCCCCGCGTCGGGCTCTGTGCTGACAGCTCAGAGCCTGGAGCCCGTTTCAGATTCTGTGTCTCCCTCTCTCTCTGCCCCTCCCCTGTTCATGCTCTGTCTCTCACTGTCTCAAAAATAAATAAACGTTAAAAAAAATTAAAATAAAAAATAAGAGTCTCTTATGGTTTGTTTCACTCCCTCTTTTCTCCTCTCCCATATGTTCATCTGTTTTGTTTCTTAAATTCCACATATGAATGAAATCATGTGGCATCTTTCTCTTGACTGACTTATTTTGCTTAGCATAGTATACTCTAGTCCCATCCACATGGTTGCAAACAGCAAGACTTCATTCTTTTTGATGGCTTAGTAATATTCCATTGTGTATATATACATCTTTTTTATCATCAGGGAAACACAAATCAAAACTATGATGGGATACCACCTCACACCTATAGAATGGCTAAAATTAACAACACAAGAAACAACAGATGCTGGCAAGGATGCAAAGAAAGGGAAACCCTCTTGCACTGTTGGTGGGAATGCAAAGTGCTGCAGTCACTCTGGAGAATAATTTGGAGGTTCCTCATAAAATTAAAAACAGAACTACTTACAACCCAGCAATTGCAATGCAGTTCCTTTTGACTGAGCCCTTCTAAACATAGTAAGCCTACTCCTCTTCAAGTAATCCCAAGTGACAGAAATACCTAATAACTTACTGAACAGACATGAGATCCCTCAAATTTCCCAGCTCCCTTGTGATGTGTCAGACCCTTAGGTCTGAGCAATTAGCTATAAGCAGAGATGATGTGTGTCTCCTTGGGACCAAACCCCGCCCCCCACCAAGAAAAGGAAGTTAGTTCTCCACACTCTTCTCTCCTACTACTTTACTTTGACAAATGAAGTCATTCTAGATGTGAAGTGTTAGTTACCTGGGGTTCCTGAGTGACCATCTGGAGAAGAGCCCTCTAATCAGTGTTGGACATCTAACATGTGTGTGAATTAAACCCTCCATGTATAGAAAGCCACTGAGATTTGGGGGTTCCTGGTTTTTTTTTTCTCATTAAGCATAATTTAGCCTATTTTGATTAACCCAGGAAGGCAAATCAGTTTCACTTCAGGTACAACTAATTGGTAATAGCTCCCTAAAATCATAGATCTTAAATATATTAAGAAGCTACATCTGGGAAAATTAGAAAAGAATCCTATGCACAGTCAACAACTCCAGGACTACGAGAGACTGGATGAAATCTGGAACCTTATTTTAGGTCATATGTTTTATGCAAATTGAAGCTTATGAACTAAAAGACTGGTGGTAAACTTTAGTTATTAGTGGCCTGAACATTAAGCCCAAGCAGTAGTCTGGCAAAACTAACAGTTGCAGTATGGTTCTTTAGTGTAAATATCCTTAGCTCTTGTCCATCCCTGTATTTCTATTCACCAAGTTGACTATCTTATCCCAATACTAAACCCTCAATTACAATTAATTTCCAGTAAATCAACTTCTACTGAAGGCTTTTAAGGCATAACCTTTAATTTTTTTTTTACAATTTTATTTTATTTTTCAGAGAGACAGAGTGTGAGTGGGGGAGGAGCAGAGAGAGAGGGAGACACAGAATCTGAAGCAGGCTCCAGGCTCTGAGCTGTCGGCACAGAGCCTGATGTGGGGCTCAAACTCACGAACCGCGAGATCATGACCTGAGCCAAAGTCAGGCATTTAACTAACTGAGCCACCCAGGTACCCCTTAAGGCATAACCCTTAAAATGTAAATGTAAAAAGGCAAAAAGTTATTATTCATAACATCGAAACTTCCCAGATTAATTACTTGAGGGTTTACTGTTTATTTTTTAAGTGTTCTAATAATTCAATTAAAAAAACAGGCAGAAAACATGAAGACATTTTCCAAAGAGGACATAGAGATGGCAATAGTCAACAGACACATGAAAAGATGCCCAACATCACTTATCATCAGGGAAACGCAAATCAAAACTATAATGAGCTATCACCTTACACCTGTCAGAATGGCTAAAATCAACAATACAAGAACAGGTGTTGGCGAGGAGGTGGGGAAAGGAGAACCCTCTTGTACTGTTGGTGGGAATGTAAACTGGTACAGCCACTATGGAACACAATACAGAGGTTCCTCAAAAGTTAAAAACAGAACTACCCCGTGATCAAGCAACTGCACTACTAGGTGTTTACCAAAGAACACAAAAATCCTAATTCAAAGGATATATGATATGTACCCCAATGTTTACAGCAGCATTAGCAACAATAGCCAAATTATGGAAACAGCCCAAGCATCCACTGACTGATGAATGGATAAAAAAGAAAAGATAAAGACACACACACACACACACACACACACACACACACACGGGAATATTATTCAACCATAAAAAAAAGAATGAAATCTTGCCATGATGTGGATGGAGCTAGACAGTATTATGCTAAGTGTAATAAGTCAGCCAGAGAAAGACAAATATGATATGATTTCACTCATATGTGGAATTTAAGAAAAAGAACAAATGAGCAAAGGGGAAAAAAGAGAGGCAAACCAAGAAACAGACTCGACAACAGAGAACAAAGTGATGGTCACCAGAGGGGAGACAGGTGGGGGAATGGTTAAATAGACAATGGGGACTAAGAAGTGTGCTTGCTGTGATGAGCACACGGTGTTGTACAGAAGTGTTGAATCACTATATTGTACACCTAAAACTAATATTATACTGTATGTTACCTAACTGGAATTTAAATAAAACTTAAAAAAAAATGTTCTAGCTACAAATCAAGTATCATCTTCCATAAACTATTTTCAAATGAAGAACTTCAGAAGTACAAAATAGTAAAAAGTACTATAATAAACACCCATGTTGCAATAACCAGCTAAAAAATAAATTATTATATACACAGTTAAAGCCAGCTAGGAATCCAGCCCTGATTTTATTCTGCTTGTTCCCCTGAAGAAGGACTAACCATTCGGCTGAACTTAGTGTTTATTATTTAAGTGCATTTTTTTTTAGAATTTTACTACATATGTCTATTTTCTAATACTAATTACAGACTTGTTTATCATATTGTAACATGACATGAATAAATGGCATCCTCCTCTGTGTCTCTATCTGCAATTTGATTTTTATTTTTGCTCAACATTATGTTCTTGGGATTTATTTTTGTTGGTATTTAGGTTTATAGTTTCACTGTATATATATATATATACATATATATATATATATATATATGAAGTCATTTAAATATACTACTATTTAATTATCAATTTCCCTACTGACAATTTCCCTACTGAGACCTTTTGTTTGTATGTTTTTAAAATAAATTTTTTTGAGCAGTTTCAGGTTCACAAAAAATGGATAAGCAAGTACAAAAGGTTCCCATATAGCCCTCCACCCCCCCCCCATCCCTACCAACACAGACAACCTCCCCACACCACAGTTGTCCATTTGCTACAATTGGTGAATCCACACTGACATATCGTTATCATTCAAAGTGCACAGTTTACATTGGAGTTTGCTATTGCTGCTGTATATTCCATGGGTTTTGAAAAATATCCAATGACCTGGATTCACCATTACAGCATCATACAGAGCATCCTCTGTGCTCCAACTATTCATCCTAGTTTCCTAACAACTTGGCAACCACTAACTTGATGACCTCCACAGTTGCGCCATTTGCAGAATGTCATCTAGTTTGAATCTTACAGTGCGTAACCTTTTCAGATTGGCTTTTCACTTAGTAATAGGTCTGTAAGGTTTTCATGTCTTTTCATGGCTCGATACCTCCTTTCTTTTTAGTGCTAATATTCCATTTTCTGGATGGACTACAGTTTGTATATCTACTCATCTACTGACATCTGAATTGCTTCCAGGTTTCGGTAACGATGAATAAAGCCACTACAAACATCTGTGTGCAGATTTTCATGTGGATATAAATTTTCAGCTCATCTGGGTAAATACCATGGAGCACAACTGCTCAGTTGTATGGTTAAGAAGATGTTTCGTTTTACAAGAATCTGACAAATTGTCCTCCAATTTGGCTCTTTCATTTTGCATCTTCACCCATAACGAATGAGAATTCCTGTTGCTTCACATCCTTGCCAGCATTTGGTGTTTTCGGGGTTTGGATTTCACCATTTTAACAGGTGAATGGTGGTCTTTTGATTGCTTTTGTTATTAGAAAAATGTTGAAATGAACATGTATGTATACACATTTTCATGAGGCTATGTGCAAGAGTTTGTCTAGGCCAGGTATATTTCTTGGAGTGTTTTTGCCAGGTCCTAGATAGTATCATCTTAAACCAACATTTAGGTCTAATGTCGGTATAATTATTTTAATTAATACAAAAAGGTCTAAAATAATTAGTTGTAAAATTGCTCTCCAAAGTGGTTGTGTCCATTTATACTCCTAACAGGATTATATGAAAATTTCCACTGATCCGTATCTTTTCCAGCATTTGACACTGCTAAACTTTACCAACTTTTGCCAATTTCATGCACAAGAACTGGAATGTTCTTAATTTGTACATCCCTGATTATGATCTTCAGCATCTTTTTAAATATTTGGAAGCAATCTGAGTTTTCTTTTCCATGAACTACTTCTTCAAACCTTTTGAACATTTTTGTACTTGAATATTCTTTCTTCTTTAGTAATTGGTAGGAGTTCCTTATATACTCTGAATAGTAGTGTCTTACCAGTTTTACATAAACATGTTAAAAATAATCTCTACCATCTGAGGCTTTTTTCTAAATGGCTTCTGTTGACATGCAGTAGTCTTTAATTTTAATGTAATCAAATATATACTTATCCGGCTTCATGGCTTTGCCTTTTTGGATTTTTAAAACATCAGCTTTACTGAGATATAATTTAGTGCAATAAAATTTGCCACTTCTAAGTATACAATTTAATGAGCTCAATACTTGTCTACAGCCATGTAACTGTGACCTCAACCATAAAAAAAATCATTTCCATATATTTCATGGAATAAAAATGTCTTCATGTCTCCGTAATAAATTCCCACCTCCTTCCTCCAGCCCTTGCCAACCACTGATCTGCTTTTTGTCACTGAAGCTTTGTCTTCCTATAATTTCATATGAGTGGAATCATTCAGTATGTAGTCTTTAGTGTCTTGCTTCTGACACTTAATGCTCTTGAGATGCACCTGTGCTGTTGCAGAGATTAAAAGTTCTATTCTTTGTATTGCTAAATGATAACGCTTTATCAGTTCGTGGAAATTTGGGTTGTTTATAAATAACACCGCTCCAAACATAGGAGTCTAAGAGTTTGGGCAGAAACGTGGGTATACAACTCAGATAAATAGCTGGGAACGGATTGGTGTATGGTACATAAATTTACGCTTTAAAATTGCCAACCTGTTTCCTAAATGTGCCATTTTGCATTGTCATCCACACTGGAAGGAGAAAACTGCTCTTGGTATCATCAACTCTTGGTACTATGTGTCCATTCAATTTCAGCCATTTTACTGGTTTGCAGTGATACACCACTGTGGTTTTAATAGGCACTACCCTGGGGCGCCTGGGTGGCGCAGTCGGTTAAGCGTCCGACTTCAGCCAGGTCACGATCTCGCGGTCCGTGAGTTCGAGCCCCGCGTCGGGCTCTGGGCTGATGGCTCAGAGCCTGGAGCCTGTTTCCGATTCTGTGTCTCCCTCTCTCTCTGCCCCTCCCCCGTTCATGCTCTGTCTCTCTCTGTCCCAAAAATAAATAAACGTTGAAAAAAAAATTTAAAAAAAAAAATAATAGGCACTACCCTAATAACTAATGGTGTTGATCATCTTTTCATGTGCTTACTTGCCTCCTTCATGAACATGTTTTTCAATTTCAGCACATTTAAACGACTTGAAGCTCTCCAAAGGTGTTCTACGCATACCCGTTGGATCTTCCCATTGCTCTGCCCCTCAGCTACACTTGATATGGTTTGTCACTTTGTTCCCACCAAAAAGCCTCTCCTCCCTTGGCCTTTTGACTCTGAACCAGCCTGTCCTCTTGTTAGCACTCTCCTCGTTGTCCTTGTTCTCCCCTTCTTGACCATCTTCAAGTTCATTCATAGCTCAGTATTCTTCCCTTTCTGCACAGGACACAAATATATTCATCACCAATCCAAGCCCTACAACTACACTAGGGCCTGCTTCTAGCGTATCTCAGCTCTGAAATCTTTCCTGACAAGCCAGCTTATAGTGGTCTTTCCCTTATTTGATGTTCTATAGAACCTGCCACTATTACTAACTGATTCACAGTACATCTGATTAAATAAATCTCTTATGGGGCACCTGGGTGCCTCAGTCAGTTGACTTCTGGCTGAGGTCATGATCCCAGAGTCATGGGATCGATCCCTGCATCAGGCTCTGTCCACATGCAACGTGGATTAAGAGTCTCTCTCTTTCTCCCTCTGCCCCTCTCCCTGACTCGTGCTCTCAAAAGAAAAGAAAACAAAACAAAACAAAAGAGAAGAAAAAATAAATAAATCTGTTATGTTGTTCTCTGGCTATTTTAGGTTTCTTTTCTTCCCCTCCAGTGGGAGCCTGATTACATTTTTCAAGAAAGAGGATATTTTAATAGTAAAATACATGCTAAGCATTTTATAAGTAATATTGCCTGACCTATAATTTAAATAAAATAAATAGAAATATAATCTCAAGTTCTTTATCACTTACTATAAAACAATATGTGAAATAAAAAATTTTCTATGCCAAGATAGTTATTCTGGCAAAAAAAAAAAAATCCTAGCATTTCATTCTGTATCAACTTTGTCAACAACAATTTATATTTTTTAATTATGTATGAGCATGCTGACAAAGACTCATTCTTTACATAAAGTAGTAAATTAATTATTCCTGCAATGCACTGTACCAAATCCATTATCAATCTGTACAGGATTAAGCCTTATTATAGTCACAAGTAGGAATATTTACCCTGGTAAATCAAAGCCATTAAATTAATTCCTTAAGTCAGGAGGACAGAGTCTATGCATTCTTTAGAAGCTACAGCAGGACTAGAAAAGCCAAACAAACTGGTGAACTGTCAAAATAGATACATCAATATTAATTAAGCCATTGGTCCAAAGGAAAGAACAGAATCAGTAAAAATCAACTACCATTCATTGATCATCTACTTCCTTCAGAGATGTGTTATGTGCCTGAAACACAAGATAAAGGAGATACTCTCTGCCTGAAGGTGTTTTAATGATTATTATTTCACAGTAATTTGAAAAAGTAAATGTACAGAGACATGTGATTTAGCAGCAAGAGGTACAGTAGAAGGAATTCATTTTGCTTGACAGAGAAAGAAGGAGAGGAGGATGGGAGGAAAAGAGGGGAAGAGGAGAGAGCATGAGAGGAGAGAGTTACTTTTGCAGGGAGGAGGAGGGTGCATCAGAAACGCAGGAAAGTGTTACAAAGGAAGACCTGTTTGGACAGTGGCCTAAAGGATGAAAAGGCTTCCGTCAAGGGAAGCATTGAGCAAGGGTGTTCCAGGAGCAGAGCGAACTAAGCATACACAAGGGCATGCCTTCTTCCAGTAAACTCAGTCAGGCTCGTTCATGCCTCCGGGGAAGGTTATACATGTCTGAATATACACATCGATGAGTAGTGACAAAGAGTTGCTCCTTGACCAAACTCTTACAGGCCCCTCAGAACCCTCAACACTGGCCTCAACTAGGCCAGTGTTTTCGACTAGGCCTCAACACTGGCCTATAAAAACTACACTCTCAACAAAAATGATTTTGTCCATCCTCTCCCCTCCACACTGGAAGACTTAATCACTAACAGTTTCTAATAGCTCAAGGCAATACCCCTAGGATGACCCTTGCCACCCTTAAACAGCCTGTCTGAGAAGCTCAAGACTCCCAAAAGAATTTATATTTTGCTCTAGTCGACACCTGGCACTAGGACCTACTACCCTTTCTCAGAGCATTTACTGAAAAGCCTTTACAACTGTGAATCCTTCCTCTGTCCCTTTGGGATATACCTATATCTCCCGCAACTCAAGAGTGCCTTTCTTGAAAACCTGAAAGCCATTCCTTGAAATGTAATCATCAGGAAGGACAGGGCCTCTGTTCCCCTGTCTCCCCAGAAGAGAATCGTAACTTCAATAACTGCCAGCTAGTAGATACAGCTGAACTAAACAGCATTTACCTTGACCATTCGTTCATTATTTTTCACTTCCCTTTACTCTACCAAGCCCTCATCTTCCCCCCTCCCTTACCTCCTCATTCTTCCTGTAACAGACCAAGTGGCCTCTGCACAAATCAAAATTGAGTTCAGTTCCCACTGGACCTCCTTCCCCACTGCAGTAGTATGTTACTGATTAAAATCTGTCCTTATCATGTTAACCAGTGTCTGGCTTTGATTGCCTCTGATAGTAGCAAAGCTTGGAATGACACAGTCCATTGTTCTACAGCTTTCAGGAGCGGTCTTTATCTTTCAAATACAGTTGCACAGGTTACTTGGCATTTGAAGGCCTGCCTCAACCCCCACAAAAACACTTAGGAATTCTTCTTCACAGACAAATGCCTCTCCTCCTCTTCCTTTGTCCTCATCCTCCTTGTGAAAGGCTTCTTTCCACATCACACTGTATTTATGGATACTCCTATTTGACTCCTTTATTCCCTTATTCATATGTCAAACATACTCATTAACTCTTCATCACCATCTGTCAAGAAGTCCACTCACACTCCATGCCTCTGCCTTCATAAAACTTTGCCCATGCTTCCAGCCAGAAGCACTCCCTTTCCAAATTTTAGGATAGTGCGAGGACATTTAACCTACAGACAGAACATTTTTCTTCCATCATATCTTTGATTGTCACCCCTGCTGTATTTGTTGTAGCTTCTCCGTTAGGAATATAATATTTTCCATGTGTTATATCAAGCATAGACACACTACAGGCCATGGACCAGATCTGGCTCTGTTTTTGTTTCTGCACAGCCCTTGAGCAAAAAGTGGCTTCAATATTTTTTAATGGTTGAAAAAAAAATCACAAGAATAACATTTTATGACACAAAATTAATAGAAACTCGAACTTAAGTGCCCGTCAGTATAGTTTTTATGGAACACAACCATGTTATATACTGTCTATGGCTGTTCTTGTGCTACAGTGTCATGGGTGAGTAGATGTAAGAAAATCCTCTAACCCACAAAGCCTAAAGTATTTACTATTTGGCTTTTTACAGAAAAAGTGGGTCAACACCTAGGGGAGATCATCATCTGCTACAGTTGTGTTCACTCCAGTGATGGCTAAACCAGACTTTCAGATCTAGAAGGTAAAACAGCGTACAAGACCCTACTGCGGTTTCCAGTTTCTTCACAGGCATTCATTTCATTCAGCTCTGCGTCTGCTCATGCTGTTCCCCTCTTCTGCATATGCCTTCGGTACTTTATTCGTGAGGACTAAGAAGGCAATGGGTCATCACCAGCTCCGTGTCTACCAACACCCACACCATTTGGCCAGGCGTGTGAATTTGGTGATGGAGTCACTGGAGGGGACACAACATGGCTTTTCACTTTCCTTGTGAGCACAGCCCCTTGAGCAAAGGCACACAGGCTCCTGCGGTGGATTACAGCATCTGCCCACCTTTCTATGGTGTTTGCAGTGAACCTGTGTGTGTCAGACGTGAACTCCAGGTAGGTTTTTATCCAACAGGTTCCACCTACCTTATAATTAGTGAATATCTCTCCCAGATTTTAGACTGTTTTCCAGTGTTAGATGTCCATATGTTCTCAAGTTTTCATTTCATTTCAAGAAACACAATGGGGGACGCTTGGATGGCTCAGTCGGTTGAGCATCCGACTTCGACTCAGGTCACGATCTCACGGACTATGAGTTCAGGCCCCGCGTCGGGCTCTGTGCTGACAGCTCAGAGTCTGGAGCCTGCTTCAGATTCGCGTCTCCCTCTCTCTCTCTGCTCCTCCCCCACTCATCCTCTCCCTCTCCCTCTCTATCAAAAACAAAGAAATATTAAACATTTTTTAAATAAATTTAAAAAAGAAACATAATGGGAATTTTTTACTATAATGAGAATTGTTTAAAATCTTACAAATATTCCCAGAATGAGTCTTTACCTCATAAGACAATGCATCACTACTGTATTATTCACGTATCCCCTAGCATGTTGCCTCCTTGAGGGATTTCGATTACATCATCTTTGTCCTTTTGTATCACCACCCTTTCCTAACTGGGCAGCATCAATGTATATGTGAGACACTAAGAATAAATATTTCCACACAACTTACAAATTGTAAGTTAACAAATAGTTCCCCTCTGGCCATGATCTGCCAAAAACTTAGGCATCTTCTCCTAATGTTTCTGTTCTAGCAAAACTTTGTGTAAGTATGCGATCGTTGACCGTTCATTCTTTATAAACTGGATGTTCAAAATGAGGATGTTTCCCTTCTGCCACACCTACCATCTACTTTGTTCTCCTCTTAAAGTGGTGGCAAAGAAATGATTATATGATCAAAGCAGGATGATTCTGAGAAACAAGTATGACTACTGGTCATGTATATTCCTTCCCAACCACCCTGGCCTTTTTCCTTCCTTTTGCCCAAAATAAAATTTTATGAAAATCACAATAAAGTAAATAGAACAAAAAACCAATAATGCTAATATTTATTTTCCCTTAATTCTTGTATTAAGGGAGAATTCTTGTATTAATTATATTACTTCAATTAATTTTAAAAGAAACACATTGACAAACTACCATATTTAAACTGCCAAACTACCATGTTTAAAATATTTCACAAACTTGGGGTGCCTGGCTGGCTCAGTCAGTTGGGCGTCCGACTTCGGCTCAGGTCATGATTTCACGGTTGGTGGGTTCAAGCCCCACGTCGGGCTCTGTGCTGACGGCTCAGAGCCTGGAGCCTGTTTCGGATTCTGTGTCTCCCTCTCTCTCTCTGCCCCTCCCCAACTCATGCTCTGTTTGTCTCAAAAATAAATACATATAAAAAAATTTTTTTAAATATTTCATAAACTTTATTTTTAAAGTGAATCTTTCTTACATCATCCAGAATTTATTCCATACTGACATTTTTATTATTCAAAATTTCTCACTTGAATAAGAAGAGTAGTTCATCTGGAATATCACAACTATTATGCATCATTAATATCCTAATGCATTATTTATGACGGTGAATAATATCCTGGAATGAGAAGTCACTGAAGATAAAATATTGCTCTATCATGTTCCATTAAGGGAAGAAATACTTTTAATTAAAGTGATGCCACAGAAATTGGAGGAAATGGAAAGAGCTCTTGATATTGTTCTATCTACAAGGCTCAACTTGCTTTTTGGAAGCCTGATAAAAACAAACAGTGTTGTTTTATACATGCAGTAGATATGGACCAGTCTTGGAAATCCAGAATCACTGAAGTGTTAGGCTGAAACAGATTTTAAAAATTCTTCTCTCTCTCCTGAGTCCACAAAAAGTAACACCAGAAAACTAAGCTTGTAGCAGTAAGATCATTACATAAGAATTCTTTTTAATTTTTTTAATGTTTTTATTTATTTTTGAGAGAGAGAAAGAGCATGAGTCAGCGAAGGGCAGAGAGTGAGAGAGGGAGACACAGAATCTGAATCAGGCTCCAGGCTCTGAGCTGTCAGCACAGAGCCCGACGTGGGTCTTGAACTTGTAAACCACAAGATCACGTCCTGAGCCAAGGTCGGACACTCAACCAACTGAGCCACACAGGCCTGCCAAGAATCTTTTTTTTTTAATGAATTTTCCCTTTTGGGAGACTTTATTGATAAAACACTGGCCCCAAACTATTACTGATCCCTTTTCTAACTTAAGGTAAAGTTGAATTTGTATTCACACATGTGTAGATTGCATGTGCATATGAGGTATCACTCCAGACATGTACGTATATGCTTCAGTATACTTTCAAAGGGGTCAATATATAGAGAGGCTATTGATACCTTCATTTTATGACAAGCTATTTTACGGATTTCTCTCCTCATCCATCTTGCAGTTTTTCCACTGGTTCTCTTGCAATTCTTAGACTACCACCAATCATCGGCAATGATCTCTTCCTACCCAAGCTTAAGTTTCTATGTCTAATTACATCGGCTCAAACCTACAATACACGCTTGCACAAGAGAGATACTGACCATCCTTCTTTAACTTATACCTAATTCTGATCATGAGCATTTCCCTGTAAATAAAGTGCTCACTTTTTAATTGAAGTCTGTGTATGTGCACAAGTGTTTGTAAATAATGTTTGTGAGCTATCCATCAATTCTTACTTTATAAATTTCTGAAACATACACTCTGAATTTTGTTAATGACTTTTCCCTATCTTCAGAGATATCCAAAGGATTTTTCTCCTTAGGACAACTGACATGAAGAATATTATTAATGATTTTTTTTGGGGGGGGGGGGGCGGATACTGAGCCACTCTTGGATTCCTAGAATAAACCACTGGGTCATAATGCACATTTTAATGCAACATTGGTTTCTTTATTTTTTTATTGTTTTTTAATGTTTATTTATTTTTGAGAGAAAGAGAGAGATACAGAGTGTGAGTGGAGGAGGGGCAGAGAGAGAGAGGGAGACACAGAATCCAAAACAGGTTCCAGGCCCTGAGCTGTCAGCACAGAGCCTCATGCAGGGCCCGAACCCACAGACTGCGAGATCATGACCTGAGCCAAAGTCAGACGCTTAACTGACTGAGCCACGTAGGTGTCCCAACATTGGTTTCTTTAAAAAAATATTTTATTTCAGATTTGTGTATCAATATTCGTAAGTGAAATTGATCCATTGTTTTCCAAAATAATTTTTTAAGATTTTGGAATCCGTGTTATACTTACTTGAAATAAACGGGAAGTTTTCTTTCTTTTCTTATGTTTTGGAATAATTTAAGTAGTATAGGTAAGTAGGGATTATCTGACTCGGTGCATTTCTTGTCAGGAAATTCTTTTACTGCCTTATTTTATTCAATAATTAGTCTGCTCAGACTTTCTGTGCTAAATTTAATTTTTTCCTAGAAAATGATTCATTTCATGAAGATTTTCAAATCCACCTGCATATAATTGAGCAAATGGTCTCTTATGATTTAATTTCCTCTGTTTTGATCATTATCCCCCTCCTTCCTTTATGTAACTTTTAATATTTGAATATCCGTGCTTTTTTTCTTTGTATTGATTGGATTAATTAGCAGTTTGCCTGTTGATTTTTTCAAAGAACCAATTTTTATTTTTTTTTTAATTTTTTTTTCCAACGTTTATTTATTTTTAAGACAGAGAGAGACAGAGCATGAACGGGGGAGGGGCAGAGAGAGAGGGAGACACAGAATCGGAAACAGGCTCCAGGCTCTGAGCCATCAGCCCAGAGCCCGACGTGGGGCTCGAACTCCCGGACCGCGAGATAGTGACCTGGCTGAAGTCGGACGCTTAACCGACTGCGCCACCCAGGCGCCCCAAAGAACCAATTTTTAAATTAACTCATCCATTTCCTTCTTACTCTGTTAATTGCATCCTATCACTTTCTTTTGCTTACTTTATTTTCTAGTTTTTAGGTGGTTGTTGAAGTCATTTGTGGGTTTCTTTTCTTTCATTTTCATTACTTTATAGATTTAATGCTAAAATTCTTATCCTCAGAACTTCCTCAGCTGTGTCTCACATATTCTACATGTCACAATATCATGTATTCATTTTCACTCTGTTCAAGAAATTCTTCAATTTTTATTTGAGGCTCCTACCTTCACTCAACATTTATTTAATAGTGTGGCTTTTTAACTCTTAGGTAGAAGGGACTTTGTGGGGATTTGTCTTTTTCTTTGAAAAATTACTTCTGGTTTTATTTCTGTAGAGTCATGTTTGTATTACTGCTGCTCTTTGCAATTCACTGTGGTTCTCTTTATGTGACCTAAGATATGGTCAATATTCTTTAGTGTTTTTTTTTAATTTTTTTTATGTTTATTTATTTTTTGAGACAGAGACAGAGACAGAGAATGAGCAGGGGAGGGGCTGAGAGAGACCGGGAGACAGAATCTGAAGCAGGCTCCAGGCTCCGAGCTGTCCAGCACAGAGCCCGACATGGGGCTCGAACTCATGGACCATGAGATCATGACCTGAGAAGAAGTCGGATGCTTAACAGACTGAGCCACCCAGGCACCCCAATATACTTTACTGTTTTATGTGAACCTTTTGAGAATGTATACTCTCGGGACACCTGGGTGGCTCAGTCAGTCAAGCATCCCACTTTGGCTCAGATCATAATCTCAGGATTCGTGGGATGGAGCCCTGCACTGGGCTGCGCACCCACAATGCAAAGTCTGCTTGGGACTCTCTCTCTCCGTCTCTCTCTGCCCCTCCTCCACTCATGCTCGTGCGTGCTCTCTCTCTCTCTCTCAAAAATAAATAAAATTTTTTAAAATGTATACTCTCTGAGGTTCAGATTTTGACAAGTCTTTATAAGGTTGACCTCATCGACCTTTTATACGAAGCATTTTACTTATTTTTTCCACTTGAAGTGTGTCATATCTCCTCTTAGTACTGAGTTTCTCTTTCCTCTTGGCACCTGTAGTTTCTGGTTTCAGGAAGTGGTTTCTGTTACTGGGTGCGTACACCTACTTCGTCTTCATTGTGAAGCATACCCCTTAACATTGGTTAGACAGCCCTCTTTGTCTCTTTTCAAGGTTTTTGGTCTCAATTACACCTGGTCAGAGAGTTGAGAAAGTCACTTTATTTTTACTTGTGCTTCTTAGTATACCCCTGTCCAACCTTTTATCTGTACTTTGTTTATCTCTGTTTTAGTATACAAAATGTCGTATTTGGCTATGTTAATCAACCTGAAAATCTTAAGGTCTTCTTATTTCAATAGGTTAAGTCCACTTACAGCTATTGATATGGAAGTTTAATATAATTTTTATAAAGTCTCCCCATTTTTCTCCCGTGTTTTGGTCGTATACCAACTTCACAGTGTCAAGCATGGGACCACTACATGTGATGCTCTCTCCTTCAAATCATCTGGAGTCTCGGCTTCCTGAGTTGCTTCTTGAGCACGTTGCTTGCTCACAACCAGTCCTCATGCCGGAGTCTCTACTGGAGCTCATTCTCCAGTAAATTCCTAAGGAAGGGCTCATGGAAACAATATCCCTAATTTTTTCCATATTCATAGCAGTTTGTTTATAGCTTTTCCACAAAAAGTCAGTTTGGCTGGAATCCTTGACTCCTATTTCCTTTCCTTGAGTTTCTTAAGCATTGGTGTTAACAAATCTGATGACACGTGACCTGCTTTCCTTTAAAAGTGACTTATCCTTTTGCCTGGATTCAACAGATTTTTTCTTCTTTACCTTTAATTAATATACTTTATGAGAATATCTGTCTTGAACAACAAAGAAATTGATTTTCCAAAGTATGCACCATGCTTTGCAATGTGTAGTTTCAAGCAAGCATTCCTGAGTTTTGGTATTTGCCAGGATCTTTTATTTTAAGTACATTAGACATTCTTCTAAGATGTTCTGTTGTGCTTTTTTGAATAGACAATTTTTTTACAGCAGGTTTAGGTTCACAGCAAAACTGAATGAAAGGTACAAAGATTTGCCCATACACTCTCTGCCTGCATAGCCTCCCCCATTATTAACATCCCCCACCACAGTGCTTGGGACATTTGTTATGACAGATGAAACCACACTGATGCATCTAATCATCCAAAGTCCATAGTTTACATTAGGTTCCACTCTCAGTGCTGTGAATTTTATGAATTTTGACAAATGTATAATGACATATATTCATCACTATACTATCATACAGAATAGTTTTGCTGTCTTAAAAATTCTCCATGCTCCACCTATCCATCCCTCCCTTCCTTCCTAACCCTTGGCAACTACTGAACTTTGCACTGGCTCTAGAGCTTTCTCTTTTCCAGAATGTCATATAGCAGGAATCCTACAGTATGTAGGTTTTTATATTGGCTTCTTTCACTCAGTAATATGCATTTAAGTTTCCACCATGTCCTTTTGTGGCTTGAGAGTTCATTTTCTTTTAGTGATGAATACTATTCCATCATCTGTATATACCACAGTTTATACTGTTCATTTACTGAAGCACACCTTGACTGCTTCCAAGTTTTGGCAATGATGAATAAAGTTTCTATAAACATCCATGTGCAACTTTTTGCATGGCCGTTAAGTTTTCAACTCCTTTGGGTAAATACCAAGGAGTACCATTCCTGGATCATGGTAAGGTCATAATTAGTTTGGTAAGAAACTGCCAACCTGTCTTTCAACATGGCTGAATCATTCACCATCGTCACCAACCAGAAATGAGAATCCCCGTTGCTCCACATCCCCACCATCATTTGGTGGTGTCAGTGTTCTGGAATCTGGCCAATCTAATAGAGTTAGTGGTACCCCATTGTTTTCATTGTCACTGCCCTGATGACATATCATTTGGAGCAATTTTTCATGTGCTTATTTGTCATGTGGATATCTTCTTTGGTGAGGAGTCCGTTAAGGTGTTCAGCCCATTTTTTAATCCATTTGTTTGCTTTCTTACTTCTGACTTTTAGGAGTTCTTTCGATATTTTAGGTAACAATCCTTCATCAGATGTGTCTTTTCCAAGTTTTTTCTCCCAGTCTGAGGCTTATCTTCTCATTCTTATGACACTATTTTTCCTCAGACCACATGTTTCTAACTTTAATGAAGTCCAGCTTACCAATTTATTCTTTTATGGGTTGTGCTTTTGGTGTTATATGAAAAAGGCATCACCATACCCAACATTCCCTAGGTTTTCTACTATGTCATTTTCTAGGATTTTGTAGTTTTACATTTTAAAATCTGTGATCCATTTTGAGTTAATTTTTGTGAAGAGTATAATGTCTCTGTCTAGATTTACTTTTTTTTTTAATTAAGATGTCCAGTTATTCCAGCACCTCTTACTGGGAAAGACTATTTTCCCTCCATTGTATTACTTTTGCTCCTTTGTCAAAAATCAGTTGACTATATTTGTAAGTCTACTCCTGGACCCTCTATTCTGTTCCACTGATCTACTGGTATATTCTTTCACCAATACCACACTGTCTTTAACATTGTGGCTTTATAAGGAAACTTTGTTTTCTCCTTCAATATTACTCTATTCTGGGTCTTTTGCCTCTCCAAATAAACTTCAAAACAGTTTGTCAATATCTGCAAAATAACGTGCTAGGATTCTGATAGGGATTGCATTAAATCTATAAATCAAGTTAGACGAACTAACATTTTGATAACATTGAGTCTTCCTATTCATGAACATAGAATATCTCCCCATTTATTTAGTTGTTCCTTGATATCTTTCATCTGAGTTTTTATTTTGGATCTTATGGTATTTTGTTAGGTTTATACCTAGGGTTTTTTCTTTTTTTCTTTTTTTTTTTTTGCATTCTAATATAAATGGTATTGTGTTTAAATTTCAAATTCTACTTGTTCACTGATGGTACATAGGACAGCAATTGAGTTTTGTATATTAGAATTGTAACCTGCAACCTTGCTGTAATTTATTAACACTAGAAGGTTTTAGTTGATTCTTTCAGATTTTCTACATAGATGAAAAGATCATCTGCAGTTTTATTTCTTCCTTCCCCAGCTGTATGCCTTTTTTATCTTTCTTGTCTTATTGCATTGGCTAGGACTTCTAGGATAATGTTGAAAATCAGGGGTGAGAGGGGACATCTTTGGCTTGTTACTGATCTTAGTGGGAAAACTTCAGCTTTCTCACTATTAAGATGTTAGCTATAGGTTTTCTATACATAGTTCTTGGGAAGTTGAGAAAGTTTCCCTCTATTCCTGTTTACTGAGAGTTTTTATCATGAATAGGTGTTGGGTTTTGTCAAAGGCTATTCCTGAGCCTATTAATATGATTGTATGACTTTTCATTTTTTCTCAGTTGATGTGATAAATTATACGACTTGATTTTTGAACCTGAACCAGCCTTTCTCAACTGGGATAAATCTTATGTGGTGATAGCATATAATTCTTTTTATACGCTGTTGGATTCAATTTGATAATATTTTATAAGGATTTTTGCATTTGTTTATGAGAGGTATTTACCTTCAGGGTTTTTTTCCCTAGTAATGTGTTTGGTTTTGATTTTAGAATAATTTTGGCCTCAGAGAATGAGTTAGGAAATATTTCTTTTGCTTCTGAAAGAGATTATAGTTAACTGGTCTAGTTTCTTCTTTAAATGCTTGATGGTTTAAATGATTTAAATTCACCATTCATCTGGGCCTGCTGCTTTTAGTACGGAAAGTTATTAATTGTTGATTCAATTTAATACCTATAAGCCTATTCAGGTTGTCTATATCTTCTTGTGTGAATTTTGGCAGATTGTGTCTTTCAAGGGATTTGTCCATTCCCCCAATATATCAAATTTTGGGGCAGAGAATTATAGTATTGTTTATTATCTATTTAATGTCTGTGGGACCTATAGTGATGTCTCTTATTTTTGATATTTGTAATTTGTATTCTCCTTTTTTCTTAATTAGCCTGGCTAGAAACTTACTAATTTTATTGCTCTGTTCAATAAATACAGCTTTTTAAAATTGATTTTGATTTTCTGTTTTCAATTTTATTGATTTCTGCTCTAATTCTTTTCATTTCTTTTCTTAGACTTACTTTGGATTTAATTTGTTCTTCTCTTTCATGGAAGTTTAGATTATTGATTTTAGATCTTCCTCTTTTTTAATAGATGCACCCAGTCCTTTAAATTTCTTTAAATTTCTAAACATTGCTTTTGCTGCATCCCACAAATTTGGTAAGTTGTGTTTTCATTTTAATTTAGTTCAAAATATTTTTAAATTTATCTTAAGATTTATTAACCAAGTGTTATTTAAAGGTGTTACTTAATCTCCAAGTATTCTGAGATTTTCAACCTTTCTGTTTTAATTCACTTGTTGTCTAAGATCAGACATTGCATGATCTCTGTTCTTTTAAATTTGTTAAGTTGTACGTTATGGCCCAGAATATGGTCTATCTTGGTCAATGGGTCCACATGAGCTTGAGAAAAATATGCATTCTGCTACCGTTGGATAAAGTATTCCATACATACCCATGACATCCAGTTGATGGATAGTGTTGTGTGGTTCAACTATGCCCTTACTAATTTTCTGCCTTTTGGATCTCCCCATTTCTGATAAAGGAGGACAGAAGTCTCCAACTATTACAGTGGATTCATCTATTTTTCCTTGTAGTTCTATTAGTTTCTTCCTCACATACTTTGATGCTCTGTTGTTACACGCATACATGTTAAGGATTGTTATGTCTTCTTAGAAAATTGATTCCTTTATAATCATATAATGCCCTTCTTTCCCCCTGATAATTTTCCTTGCCCAAAAGGCTGCTATTCCTACTTTTTCAATTATTTTTAGCATGATATAGCTTTCTCCATCCACTTACTTTTAATCTATGTGTCTTTATATTTAAGGTGGGTTTCTTGCAGGCAAGAAATAGTTGGGTGTCATCTTTGATCCACTCTGACAATCTCAGTCTTTTAATTCGTGCATTCAGACCGTTGATGTTCAAAGTAATTCTTGACACAGTTGGATTAAGATCTACATATTTGTTTCTGTTTTCTATTTGTTGCCCTTATTCTTTGCTCTACTTTTGTCTTCCATTCTTTTTCTGCCTTCGGTGACTTTAATTGAATATTTCATATGATTTTACTTTCTCTCCATTCTTCACATATAAGTTATACTTTTTCTCTTTTTTAGACAGTGTGAGCAGAGGAGAGGGGCATGGGAGGGGTGAGAGAGAGAGAGAGAGAAAGAGAGAGACAGAGAGACAGAAAGAGAGAGAGAGAGAGAGAGAATCTTAAGCTGGCTCCACGCTCAGTGCAGAACCCAACACGGGGCTCAATCCCATGACTTTGGGATCATGACATGAGCTGAAAGTAAAAGTCAAATGCTCAACCAACTGAGCCACCCAGGCATTCCCCCCCTTCTTTTTTTTCTTTTTACTTTTTTAAAGTGGTTTTCTTAGAGTTTGCAATATACATTTACAACCAATCTGAGTCCACTTTCAAATAACATTATATTTGCTATTCCACGGATAGTGAAAGTACCTTTTAACAAAACAATCCTAATTCATTCCTCATCCTTTGTAGAAATGCTATTATTCATTTCACTTACACATAAGCATACATAGGCAAATACAGTGTTGCTGTTACTATTTTGAACAAACTTTTATCTATTATATCAATTAAGAATAAGAAAAATTAAAAAAACTTTAATTTTACCTTCACCAATGCTTCCTTCCTTCCTTTATGTAAACTCAAGTTTCTGAGCTTCCTTCTTGCTGAAGAATTTCTTTCAATGTTTCCTATAAGCCAGGTCTACTGGCAAAAAATTTCTTCAATTTTTGTCTGAGAAAGTCATTTCTTCTTCACTTCTAAAGGGCAATTTTGCAGGATACAGAATTCTAGGTTGATAGCTTTTCCCTCCCAACATTTTAAATATTTCACTTTATTCCCTTCTTTCTTGCATAGTTTCCAAAAAATTGGATGCAATTCTTATCTTTGCCCTTTTACAGGTATAAAGTGTTTCTTCCTCTGGCTTCTTTCAGGATGTTTTCTTTATCTTTAATTTTCTGTACCTTGAAAATGATATGCCTACGTGTAGTGGGGTTTTTGCATTCACTCTTCTTTGCGTTGTCTTAACTTCTTGGACCTGTGGTTAGATATTGTAGAATAACTTGCAGAAATTCTCAGTCATTATTATTTCAAATATTTCTTCTATTCCTTTCATCATGGTTCTAGAATTTTTTGGTAGTTGTCCTACAGTTCTTGGGTATTCTGTCCTGTTTTTTTTTTTTTAACGTTTGTTTATTTTTGAGAGACAGAGAGAGACAGCAGCAGGGGCAGAGAGAGAGAGAGAGAGAGAGAGAGAGAAGAGACACACAATCTGAAGCAGACTCCAGGCTCCAAGCTGTCAGCACAGAGCCCAATGCGGGGCTTGAACTCACGAACTGAGATCATGACCTGAAGAGAAGTTGAATGCTCAACTCACTGAGCCACCCAGGCGCCCCTGTCCTGTTTTTTTCCAATCCAACTTTTTTCTTTGCTTTTCAGTTTTGGAGGTTTCTATGGAGATATCCTCAAACTCACAGATTCTTTGCTCAGCCGAGTCCAGTCTAATAATAAGCCCATCAAAGGCATTCTTAATTTCCGTCAGTGTTTTTCTGCTCCAGCATTTCTTTTTTTCTTTCTTTGAATTCCATCTCTCTGCTTGCATTGCCCATCTGTTCTTGCAGGCTGTCTATTTTATGAACTGGAGCCTTTAGCATATTAATCATAGTTGTTTTAAATTCCTGGTCTGGTAATTCCAACACTGCTGCCATATCGGAGTCTGGTTCTGATCCCTGTTCTGTCCCTTCCAAATGTGTTTACTGCCTTTCAGTACTTGGGTTTTTTGTTTGTTTGTTTGTTTTTTCTTGATAGCCACACACGAAGTACTGGGTAAAGGGAATTGCTGTAAACAAGCCTTTAGTAACGTGCTGGTAAGGTACGGGAAGAGGAAGTGTTTTCTGGTTCTGTTATTAGGTCTCAGACTTTCAGTGAGCCTGTTGTTCTGGACTGTGAATTTCACAAGTTTCTCAGTATTCCCCCTCTTAGGTGGCACGGGATGGCTAAGGTGGGCTGGAGTCGGGAATTTCCTTTCCCCTGGGTAGGTCAGTCACTGACATAATTGCAGCAGGTAGAGCTCTGGTAAAACAGGTTCTCCAGAGGGCATATCTTGTTAAAAACATAATCCTCTGGAATATCTCAAAACGGTTCTTTTTCCCTCTCCCTGGCAGAAGCACCAGGGAATTTTCCTCCAATATTCACTGTGAGAACCGGGGGGAGCCCCAGGAGGGAAAACTCCCAAAAGTGTGGGGCCCTGGGATTTTCTAAGGCTTAGAGCCGTCCACACGGAGCCCCCGGCAATTTATCAGTTCAGTTCAGGTTGTCCCATCAGGCACCGGTTCCTTAGAGGTCACTGCTCATGTGAGCTGTGATTCTGTGCACCTGCCTGTCGCTCTCTCCGATTTGGGGGCAGAAGTTTGCCCTGTGACCTCACTGCCTCACGGATCTAAGAAGGGTTGTTGGTTTTTCAGTTTGCCCAGCTTTTTACTTATTGTTAGGACAGAGTGGCAACTTCCAAGCATCTTACGTGCTGGACAAGAACCTGGAAGCCTCTCAGGTGCTTTCATCTCTTTCCTCTAGTTTTGGGTTTTGTTTTGTTTTTTTAACAGGTTTTCACTTTTCCCTCTTCTGTTACTCTTAAGGCATTACCATGGGTTTATACGCTCTGGTGTCCTTTCCAAAAGTTAGTGTGTCTGTGATTTACAATTCAGTCCTGTGATCTTTCAGCTCTTTTCAAATCTTTCTCTTCTCTACTCACCTTTTTTTCTGAGTTTATAATCTATGCTGTTGTCTCTGAATTTCTTTAGTTCATTTTGAAACATCATGTAACAGTTTTAAGTCTGGTGGACCTGACTTAAAATTATTCTGCTCTTTATTCTGTCTCTTTAACATATAAAAGCATGCATATATATATATATATATATATATATATCTGCATATATACCTGTATATATATATGTAATATATAAAAGGTAACTTCAAATAACTATGTAAATAAATATAAACTAGATTACTCCACCCATTATTATAAATTACACATAATTATATATGTATATATACACATATGGTTTTATATAAATTATAGTTATATGTATATATATATATACATATATATATAACATATATCTTTATATAAATATAAATACATAAATTACATGTAATTTATATAATTATGTGTATATATAACTGTTTTACATATAGCATAATTTTATGTACATGACATAAATGGTATAATTACACATATAATATATATGTGCACTATACATTTATGCGTATATGTATATATAATGTAATTTATATATAATTTATATATAAAATAATTTATATGTAAATATTTATATATTTAAATATATGAATATAGTATATATCAATGTATCATATATTTCTATATTAAATATAAAAATAATTATATAAAAGAACATATATGAAATAAATAACATATAGAAATATTTTTATATATTTATAAATATATAATAAAAAGAGAGACACCAACCAGGAGCAGAATTATGTCTACAGGTAACAAAAACATTTCAGAAAAACAGATAAGGCTGGAAGGAGCTTCTTTGGACAAAAGGAGAATGGGTCAGCTTCTCTAGCGGCACGGCTCTAGGCAACTTGTTCTTCTGTTTTTACCCAGTATTTAAAACACAGCCTTTCTTTTCTGAGATCTGGTGGCTCTGTTTCCCTCCCTCCCTTTTACCTGATCCCTGTCTGTTCTTTGCCCCTATCACCCTGCTCGATCCATATTTGATTCTCAAAAGCTTATTCTCAAAGTAAGGCTTGTCTGAGGGTGCCTGGGTGCTCAGTCGGTTAAGCATCACAGTCCATGAGTTCAAGCCCCGCATCGGGCTCTGTGCTAACAGCTTGGAGCCTGGAACCTGCTTTGGATTCCGGGTCTCCCTCTCTTTCTACCTCTCCCTGCTTGTGCCTTGTCTTTCCCTGTCTCTCAAAAATAAACAGTAAAAAATATTTATTAAAAAAAACATAAGGCCTATCTGGAAGGGGTTTTACTAGATTAGCTTCCAAAGTCATGGGCCAAGATTGCTCCAGAAATACCCGTTCTTACCATATCTCCTTTGCTCCCTCTTGGTTTCAGCTGCTGTTTCCACACTGGCCCACTATGCTCTCCATGAGTACTTGTAACTGATTTTTGGACACGACAGAAATGGTGCTGTCTTTCCTCCACTTCCTGTCATTCATGTCCCAACACATACGTGGGGATAACGTGTCACCTAGTAACGCGTCACTGTATTGTGTGTGTACGTGAAGTTCTGCTCTCTTCCAAGCTCTGCCTACTTTTACGTAAAGACTCGCAGAGATGAAACCCTCTGCCTCTCTGAGAGCTTCTCATTTCCCCTCAAAGTGAATGAGAGCAGGTGGGTCTATCTCAAAGTGACTGGGTTCCTAAAAGCAAAAGCCTGACTTCTCAATCGTAAAACAAAGAAAATGAAAAGTCATTCATATAAAGAATGTGCAGTAAATATCCGTGATTCTAATTTAGGAATGACTAAGCTGAGGTAGCATCAGATCTGACGTTTGCATGTTCTTCAGGAAAACCTATGCTGCAGTTCCGAGCCATTCTCTTTCAGGCAGAAATCAGCATGCAGAGATATCCTAGCAGCATGAAACAGTCTTCTGGAAAAGAGAGCCCTGTCTTTGATTAAAAGATTCTGCAGCTTAAGACATTTCTGGGATCATTTCCAGGAACGCATATATAATTTACAGTGACTGACTCCTTGCTCACTGCCAATGATAACTTTGTTCTCTCCACTTTTATAATCAATACAGGAGACAACAAACTCGAGAGGGGGAAAAAGGACCATCTCCCATTTTCCACCAATGAAAGTCAAAACCAGATACACCTGCACAAACCACATCTGTACCCAGGCTTACATACTTTAAACACGAACGGAGATCCGGAGCTTTGACTCCGTTATTACTGAAAGTTAAAAGTCTATAAAAAATATAATTGGCCTAAGATCAGCGGTCTCCCCTCAAACTTAATGGTCCGCTAAGTTTTGTGGATCACTTACTAGGTCAAGGCACTGTGCTCGTTACCGAGCAGTAAGAGTTAAGAAAATAAATCAATACGCTCTGGTCCTCAGGGAATTCAGAAGCTGGTCTATGTGTCTGGGAGCATACATACATATGGATATAGTCAGGGAGAGAAAGTGGTGCAGATATTATACAGAATGAATCCCACTGGGCAACAAAACAGAAGTATAAACAAAGCACTTAAGAAGCACAGAGAAGAGAATTCAGGAACTTGGGAAAAAGCAGCCCAGAATAAGGACTATTTGAAATAGCTCTTGAAAGACAAGCAGGATTTCAGCAGGCAGAAAAGTACAGGAAGGATATACGAGAACAAAGGCAAATGGAAACATGGGGGAAAAAAACAAAACAAAAACCTGACATTGCAGCAGGTTTTCAAGTAAGACTGTACTTATGTTGTAAGAACTTAAGGGGCGCCTGGGTGGCTCAGTTGGCTTAGTATCTGACTTTGGTTCAGATCATGATCTCACCGCGTGTAAGCTCAAGCCCCGCATCAGGCTCTGTGCTGACAGCTCGGAGCCTGGAGCCTGCTTTGGATTCTGTGTCTCCCTCTCTCTCTGCCCCTCCCCTGCTCATGCTCTGTCTCTGTCTCAAAAATAAATAATAAAAAAAAAAATTAAAAAATTTGAGGGGCACCTCGTGGCTCAGTTGGTTAAGTGTCTGACTTTGGCTCAGGTCATGATCTCTTGGTTCATGAGTTTGAGCCCCGCATCAGGCTCTGTGCTGACAGCTCAGAGCCTGGGCCTGCTTCGGATTCTGTGTCTCCCTCTCTCTGCCCCTCCCCTGCTTACATTCCGTTTCTCTGTTTCTCTCTCTCTCTCTCTCTCTCTCTCTCTCTCTCTCTCTCTCTCTGTCAAAAATAAACATTAAGAAAGATTTAAAAAAAAAAGTTCAAATTGGTTTACTGGACTTCAACTGCTACTTCATTCTATGCTTGATGAACAACCTCAGTATCTCATCCTTCAGGCAAATTTTCAAATACACGAGCGAAGAATAAAACAAAATGACAACAAAAAAAGGTTCAGGCGGTCAGTTCACTAGGTCATCAGTTAACAATGAGATAGTTAATGCCTCCGAGGAAGTAACCAGTTTACATGGATTAGTGCCCTGACTGCCACAGGAGATGCCCACTGCCGAGTAGGAAGCATTCATTTTTAGTGCTGGAAACCAGCTCTTCCGTTAAAGGAACAAGAAAACAATAGCCAGTACTGTGTTCCACACAAGGGAAAAATCAAGAACCAGCTAACTAAATGGTGTGCCTGGTTCCAGCCACTACAAAATAGCAGAAACCACAGGGAACATCCTAAATGTTAAAATGCTTAGTATTTTCTTTTTAAGAAGACCATTTTTCACGACTGACAAGTGTCACAGTCATTAATACAAAGAGAATGCTGAATAAACACTTGTAAAATTAAAACAGATCTAAGTAACAGGGGCACCTGGGTGGCTCAGTCGGTTAAGCAACCAGCTCTTGGTTTCAGCTCAGGTCATGGTGTCATGGTTCATGAGTTCAAGCCCCGCATCCAGTTCTGTGTTGACAGCATGGAGCCTGCTTTGGATTCTGTCTCCCTCTCTCTCCGCCCCTCCCCTGCTCACTCTCTCTTTCTCAAAAATAAATAAATAAACATTTAAAAATAAGTAAATAAATCTATGGAGAGCTATAAAATGCACCATGATCACGTTTTGCCACCGACTATTAAAATGGTAGTAAAGTTACTAACATTGAATTATTATAATTCAGTTATAATTTAATAATTATATTATTAAAATTGTAATTTATTATTATTATTATTATAAATGAATCATGTGTACACAGTGCTCAGTATTATTTCACAGAATTATAATTATTTCACCAGAGAAGTACTGTGGTATAAAGGAAAGAATGAAGCATTTGAAGTCAAATGGCCAAGGTCAAAGCATGGAAGAATCGTTCCTGACACTGTTGTGTCAAGGCCCGGGACCTGGCCTCTGTTAGCTTTCCAAATCCTCCCCTGTGCAGTGAATTTGAGAGCAACAGCAACACTCTTACCACAACAACGGAGTAAGACTGCCCGTCAAAGGGTTCTGGACGTCAGGAAGTACTACGCAAAAAACGACTACACTGACCAATTTCTGGTTGACTTCCCACCCACGAGACATCTTCATTTCCTCTTTCCCTCATTCGACACAATCTAATCTTTCAGCACATGGTGCGAGTCCCGAAAGCAAGTTCTCAATCTCCCCCTCCAGATCCCCCACCATTGCTGTGGTCCGAAGACCCAGCAGCTCGCGTCCAGACTTCCACAGACACCTTCCAACCATCTCCCTGCTTCCATGCTTGCTCTCTCAACACCCTCCAAACCCCACGAGAGCCAGGACGATCTTGGCAACGTCTACATCAGATCGCATCACTCACCTGCTCCAATGGCCTCCCTTCATCCCAGGGAGAAACCTCAGCTCCTGGCTGTGGCCTGGAAGGCCTTCCAAGACCGGGCCCCAGTGACAACTCCTCTTCCTAACCAGGGGCCCCTGCATCATCTGGTTCCTCTTTCCGGAATGTTCCAGAGTACTTAGTACTGCTTACTCTCTCACTTCACTCCAAACTCCTCAAATGTCACTGCCTCAGCAAGCCTTCCCCAAACACCCTTTGTGAAAGGGCGAGTCCCTGCCCCATTAATCTCTACCCTATCACTCCACATTCTCCATAGCGCTTTGTTCTGAAATCACACCACTTATTTACTTGTTTACTTGTCCGCGAGGATATAAACACCACGACGGGGCAAGGGCTTTGTTTGATTCTTGCCAACAATCCTATCTGACTTCCTTACAAAGAGTGGGGGTCCAGCTAGAAACTTGCTTCGTGAAGAGTCAAAACATCTTCCACACCCCCTCTCGTTTATTCTGCTCCACAGACAATTACAGAGGGCCCGTCAATAACTTGACTGCCATGAGTAAAACCCCAATATCTGAACAGCCTCCCAGGGCTTTATCCCACCTTGGAATTCGAAGTAGACTCCAGGAAGCAAAGTCTGTTGCCAAACCCTTCCGCTGCCAAGCACAGTTTCTGTTGTTCTTTGTGGATGGTCGCGGTGCACTGTAGGACCACTTCATCGTCCTGCAAAAAGAGAAAAAGGAGAAAAAGTTAGAGATCTGACATGACAAGGCGGTCTAACTCTGATCTTGGACACTATTACTTTAGTGCATATTAAAAAGCAGAGACAAAGGGAACAACAACTCGCCAAAAAGACCCACGAGTCAATCCCTAGAGAATGTCTACTTGTAAAAAAAGGTAACGGGGTGGCAGGAGAAAGAGGGTGCAGCCACTCAACTCAGCCAACAGTTCTCTCACTCTCATTGCTGATCCCCAGAGGCAACCCACACGAGGAAAGGTAAAATACAAAATTCCCACGTTAGCACTCTTACACGCCGCTTTAATCATCCAAATTACAAAGAAATTTCCTGACACACGCCTAGGACATCACGAATCATCAAGAACGACATGGGTTCCAACAGCAGGCACACACATCGCTCCAAAACCAGCAGAGGAAAACAGGTCAAGAATGGACCAACCCAGAAAGTCACCCCAGTTCATCCACACACCGGCTACTTGTCCATGTTTGAAAGGACCCTTGGTTGCTTAGAAATGGGCAGAGAGAGGATTTGCTAGTTCAGTCCTGTGAAACCCAACACTGGCTTCCAATTAACTAAGCAGCCTTACAGGACAAGTTATACAAGGGGGAAGATGGTAAATGGGACGACTCTGTGTAGGCAACATGAGGACTGCAAGAAACACAGGCCTGAGAATTAGCCATGGCTGGATTCCCATCTCAGCTCTGCCATGCACAGGTTAGAAGATCCTAGACAAAGTATTGCATCTCTAAGATGATAAGGTAATGGAGTCACACCATGACCGACCTGCAAAAGGCACTAAATAGACAATAAATGGGAGATACCATTGTCATTTTTTTAAGATTATTTATTTTGAGACAGAGAGACATCTCGAGTAGGGGAGGGGGGTAGAGGAGGAGGAGGAGGAGGAGGAGGAGGACAGGGGAGAGAGAGAGAGAGAGAGGGAATTCCAAGCAAGTTCTGCACTGTCGGTACAGAGCCTGATGCGGGGCTTGATCTCACAAACCGTAAGATCATGACCTGAGCTGAAATTAAGGGTTGGACGCTTAACCAACTGTGCCACCCAGGTGCCTGATACCACTGTCATTTTTAAACAAAATATCTCACCTTAACAAGTTCTAGGTAGCAAATACCTAACAAGTCTAACCACTTACATTTTGACACTTCAAACACAAGGCAACGAGACACTTAACAGAGTAGTAAAAGGATATACTCACTGACCCTTTTAATTAGAGTCCGAGAAAAGGAACAAACAAGTATATCCTAGAAGACCCTCACCCGGGAAAAATGGCAGAGTGGGGGGTGATGAGCTGTGATAAAAATTCAAAAGCAGAAGACAAGCCGTTTGGGTTAACCCAAAGAATCTGCTGTATCAATTGGAAAAGTACAACTCTAATTTGCATTTAAAGCCTTCATAATCCTATGCATTTGCTTTATTTCCTATATGGTGAAGCAATATCTAATGACTGGCCTACAGCTCTAGTCACAGGCAAAGTCCAATTTCTTAATAATTTCCTCCCGACTATCCCTCCAGGTGCCCATTAATTTCCAGTGAACATTCAATTGTTACAACTTAAAAGTCATCTGCTAAAAAAAATAGCATTATTTTCATATAATGAGTACATCTGAATATTAATTCATGCTCAGCATGGCTATAATAAAAATAATGAAGTGTTTCTGTTGGTTATATAATCTGCAAAACCAAAGATATATTGTGTTTTCCAAAGAGGCAGTGTCATAACAAAGACCTGAATTGTGCTGATGTGCTCAGTGCCTTACCAAATCCCCATAGCCTTTTGCTATCTGGTCCCACTCACACCCGCTGGAACTAACTTCAGCATGCAAACTGCACTCTTGGGTAAAATGGGCTCCTTTGGAAGTTGGAGTCTATCTAAGTACCATTTAGTAAATAATTACTTTGATGCACTCATTAAAGACACTTTGGGAATGAGAATAAGAAAATGGAAAGGTATAGGTGAGAATAATAGTGCTATTCAGTAAGCCACACAAGAAAAGAAGGCACACCATATTTACCAAAAAGAACAGTCTATGTCAGTCCTGGCATTAACTTACTTATTCTCCACATCTCATTATATAAAGATTATCCACAAATACACAGATGAGGACAATGAGGTTCAAAATAACTTGCTGCTGACAGAGGGCTGGTCATACCTAGTTCTAGGAACTGATCATTAAACCTAACTGATCTGAATCTAAAAGTCCTCAGCCCCATGTTGCTTCTAGAGGCTCGATTGGTTTTTTACTACAATCATTATCTAAAAAAGTACCTCTCAATCTTTAATGCACATCTTAGCACCTGTGAGTCTTGCTGAAATGCAGATTCCGGTTCTATCAGTCTTGGGTGAGGCTGAACCTATATTTCTAACTAGTGGATCCGAGGAATTAGGATCCCAAACGGGTCCCAGAAAGCATATAAATCCCAGGAGACATGTGAGTAGTCTCTTAGAAGAGCTTGAAGGCAATCAATAACAGATGAATATTAAAACAAGTACATATACTTTGGACAGAACCAGAAATGAGAGTACATGTGAAGGTGCTCATTAATATGTGGTCCATACCAAAATATCAGGGAAAGGAACCAACTTAAATAATATATGAACTACCCTACTAAGTGTATAAAACTAACTCACTCATGCAAAGCTTCCCTTCCACCTAGTGCCTTAACACTGTGATGGAGCGCCTGGCCACGAAGCAACCTTAAGTTCAAAAGAGTTCGGCCACCCCACCAAGGAGAGAGGCTGTTGCTACGACGTTAGATCACGGTTCCACTTTGAATGACAGAACCTAGCCTGACTTTTGAGGCTTTTCCAGTTTACCTGGCAGCTGTTTTCATTTTATATTCCAGTAAGCACAGGGTTCCTTTCTGACAGAAGGTAAAATATACTGAGCATGGATGGACCAAAGACCAATTCATAAATACCTGCCAGTTCCCTTTAATTTACCCATCATTCATCTCAAAGCATAATTTTTCTCCAGAACCACTGTGGTTTGAGAGCCTACTGACTATGCATTTGAGAAGTCTCAATAAGTAGCTTTATTTTTTATTTATTATAACCCATGTGCAGTAAATCTGGTTTTTATCGACATATACATGTGTGCGTAAGGATATAGGTACGCACACGCACGCGCGCGCGCGCACACACACACACACACACAATCCATTTTCTTTTCCAAGAACAAACCAAGCACAGCCTAATACTGATGGGATCTAGAAAGTTAATACTGCTAAGGTAACAGAACAATAAGGCTGTAGTGAAAGGGTGTCTCTTGTGTCATAAGGCTTCGGAATTAGTCTTTGCTACGTGGTCCTGAGGTCCAGGCTCCTAACTCTCATCACTGACCTTTACCTTTTAGCTGCATGTGCCATTGGTGTACCCGAGTGCCTAAATGCACACTGTGACCATCACTTTTCCCGCCCGAGCCCATAACAACTAAAATCCTCCTTAAGTATTTGCCTTTGGGTATTTTTGGTTTTCTGAGTTCCCATGTCTCATTCCTAGGACTTAGTGCAACAAATTTTGATTCAACTCACAGCAACTCATCTTCCATAATCAAAACACTACAAAAGTGCATTCTGCTCATATTATATCATTTCATTTTTTAAAATTTCAAAGTCTGTTCATTAACCGTGAATGTCTAGCACAATAATGAGATACGAGTATCATGCCTGTTCCTGGAAACACTTGAACTGACACCATTTCCCATTTTAAATAAAACAAACTTGAAGAAAACAAAACTACTCCTCTTTTTTCACAAATTTTGAAAATATGAAACTGTAAAAAACAAATATTCTAGGAGCAACTTCATGAACTTCATGAAGATAAATGGCGCTTCTGTGAGAGTGATATCCAGCTTACAATCCCCAAGTCCTATGGATTCTACGTCAAATCCATCCATTTCTCACCACACCAGCTACCATCTTGGTTAGTCATCCTCAAAACCCACTGAATAGCTTTCCATACTGCAAATTCGCATCCAACGGCGCTTCAACTTGAGGACACAACCATCAACCAACTGTAATGTTTCCTGGCTTCAAATCTATTAATGGCCTCCCGCTGCTCTAAGGAAAAACACCAAAAGACTCTTTTAGTGTGCAAGGCTCCACGCTGCACAGAAGAGTGCCAGCCCAACACTTCCTCCAGCCAACCTTCCTTCATTCCTACAGGAGTTTGCACATGCTATTAAACCCTTTATCTCTCTCTAGTTAAGACACATTTATCTTTCAAATCTTACTTAACTCAAGCACCCACTCCTGAGGTGAGCCTTCCCCGACCCACCAGGCTATGTCACTTCCTTTGTTTTGGGCTCCTATACCACTGTATTCCCTTTAGTTGTCATTATGCATTCACTTATGTAATTATTAAATTACAGCATCTAACACTGCACTGGGAAAATATACTCAGTAAATGATCATTTTAATCCACTTTATACTAGCTCATGAATAAGTGCTACCATGCTGACAAATAGGGATGCTTTTTAGAATTACCAAGGTAAGATCCTACCTTTCCAATTAAAGACAGCATTACAGGCTTCCATTAGGTGATTTTCTGGTTATATTCAGCCAGGAAAAAGGGCAATATTTGAGGAAAACTGCTGATCCTACTATATCTGTGACAAATGTTAATGTATCATAAGCATTCGTAGCGTCAATATAAAACCCAATGAGATCACTGGATTTAAAAAAAAAAAAAAGCAGTCCAGTCCCTAATTTCCCCATTTCCAAATAAACATAATAAAACTTCAATTACAACTGTTTTCATATACAATCTAAGCAAATCAAACATACTGCGCCCTTGAAAAGTCAAAAAAATGTTCTTCACAACCCTGGTCATTAAAAAGTCCCTCACATCACACCAGGTGTTTTCCTTAGATGCTTACAATGCTTGTCATCTTGAAATGTTTATCCAGGTCTAGACCTTCTGTAACTGGTCTTTGTTTTTCAGTTATGTCTTAATAATTTTTCCACAACTGGCTCCAACTCCAAAGGCTACATGCCTTGTATCCTACGGTCAAGCAGGGCAGACTGAATTTCATAGAAACCAGGTGTCCAATCAAATAACTTCTTTAATGAAAACAGAGGCAATCGCATCAGCCAATGTAGACACAGTGAATGCCTCATAAGTCTATGCTGGATTGAATTCCTTTTATTAAATGCTCTTGTAGTCTTCCTGTGACCTGACAACTCTTTAGAACAGAGATTATTTGGGGCGCCTGGGTGGCTCAGTCGGTTAGGTGTCCGACTTCGGCTCAGGTCATGATCTCACAGTTTGTGAGTTCAAACCCTGTGTCGGGCTCTGTGCTGACAGCTCAGAGCCTGGAGCCTGCTTCAGATTCTGCGTCTCCCTCTCTCTCTCTGCCCCTCCCCTGCTCGTGCTCTGTCTCTCTTCTCTCAAAAATAAACAAACATTAAAAAAAAAATTTTTAATAAAAAAAAGAACAGAGATTATTTGGGGGCAGGCAGGGATGAGGGGTGGGGGTGGAGCCAGCACCAGAATGCTGCATTCCAGGCAATTCTGTGATGAGTAAATAAGACATGATTTCTCTAACAAATGCTGCCAAGAGTGCTGAAATAGTACAAAATGGGAAATAATTACCAAACAACATCAACAGCTTCTTTCAAACATTCATTCGTCATTGAATAAATATTTACCGAGGATATATGTGATAGGATATCCCCTAAGCGCTTGAGATAAACCACTGAATAAATCCAAGATCCCTGCACTCATTAAGCTTACATTTTGGCAGGGGAAGAGGGACAATAAACAAAAGCACAGTCAATTTGTCAATCGTGTTAAAGGTAAAAAGTTCCATGGAAAAAAAATGGAGCTGTGTAAGGGGGATCAGGAGTGTTGCTATGGGTGGGAAGCATAAAAATATGAACACAACTGTCATGTATTGTTGAGGGGATGAATTCTGAGCAAAGACTTGAAGCAGGGAAGGAGAATGGACACATGACTATCTTCAGGAGGAGCACTGCCTGGGGGGATGGACAATGAAAGTCATGTTCATTGAACACCCAACATGCTCAGGGAAACAGAGGATGGCCTTGTGGCCGGAAGATGGTGGGAGGTACTGGGTGGGGCCACACCATGAAAGACCTTGAACCCAGCATGTTCAAGGAAACAGAGGACATCCTTCTGGATGGAGCAGAGTAGTCAGGGGGATGTCCTTGGGGCTGAAGCAGAGTAGTCAGGGGGAAGATGGTGGGAGGTAGTGGGTGGGGCCACACCTCGAGAGACCTTGAGCCTAGTGTCTGAACTTTAGCTTCTACTAAGGAAATGGGGGCCAGTGGGTCCTGTACTAAATGCAGACCACAGGGAGGCAAGAAAGAAACAGAAGGATCTAAGGGGAGTGACTTCAGCCATTCAGGGAGATGAAGGTGATCCAGACCAGGGTGTAGCAGTGGAGGTGGACGGAAGTGAGCAAATTCTAGATACATGTTACATTCATCGAGTGCTTCCTATGTTCCGGGAACTGTGATAAGCGGTCACTGGTCTGTCTCCTTGACGTCATCATCACTTCTAGCTTTTCTGGAAATTGGCTAAATAAAATGCTATCTATACTATTGGTTTTTCTTACAGCAAATATGTGGTTATCAGAGCAAACGAGCTGAGACGATTAAAAAAAAAAGAAGCCCATATTTCTGGTCTTGCACGGAGTTTACAGTCATTTGTTTAAAAAATACAGATAGTCCTCAGTTCACACAATGGTACAACCAGAAAAATGTGCAAAGCAAATCTTTGGGGAAACTATTTACGATTGTACCTTTGAAAATTTTGGTCCAGACATGAAAAACTCTACCAGTTATAAAAGTACAGAGAAATGGAAAAAAAAAAAAAAAACAGTAAAATATTTAGCTCCCTATAATTTTAAACATTAAGAACACTGAGAATTAAAGTATTTTTGTTCTTTGTAAAACACTCATCAGGAGCAGTCTGAACGGGGCCTGCCTTATCCTGCTGGTTATGTAATTTTCCCTGTGGAACGAGCACCCCCCTCTATGTCTCAGCAAACTGTCGCACTCCTACATTTGGCTCATTCTCCAGCATCTTCAGGGCTCTAGAATATCTCTGAGAGTTCCTCTAATGTGAATTTCTTTGCCAGTGTTACTTCCTCGGCAACAATCTTCATCCTCTGTGTCACAACCACATTCCTCATTTGTGGCGATAAGCTCGCCTCCGCTCGGTCCCTCTGGCTGCACATCCACGGTTTCTCAAGTGGCAGCTGTGTCTGCACTCCCACACTCAGACTCAGCATCTACAACTCCTCTTCTGTTCGATGCGAATTTCATTTCCAGGTTCCCCACTTTTCGTTTCTTTACCGCACCTCCATTTCCGTTAGCCAATTCCCACTCACCCATGTTCGCAAAATGTCCCATGCCTTGATGACAGGGAGACGAGGACGTAACTAACGCACCTGCACGCCTACGGTCTTTGCAGAGCACGAAGAACACACGGGTGGTGACCGATCCCCACGGACTCGGGAAGAAGCCACGTGACTGGTCACTGATCACGCTGTGCGTCTGGTACCTATCTGATGGTGATTCGTACACCGAAGAGTGACCAGTGACGTCTGTATTTGACACAGTTACTCATAAGCTATCGTGGTAAATGAAATCTGAACCATTATGTTGGGGTACGGATGCCGTTTAACTAAGCCATGCCAACAGAAATGGTGCCTATCACAAGGATGCAAAGCCCAGGCCACCTATGTTTAATTGAGAACCTACTAAAGACATAGCAACTTGAACATAGTATATTTGCAAGGTAGAATTGGCAGAATTTGCTGACAGATTGTAGGAAAAGAAACCAGAAACCTACTATTGAATAAATTTTAGCTGTACAACTGAAAAAAAAAATCATCACACTGGAGAGAAACCCTATAAATAAAGTGAAGGGTCCCCCGCCACAGATTTAACCTTTATGCCCATCTGGAAATTCGAATGGAGAAACACCCTATGACTATATTCCTAGTATAAGAGCCTTCAGTCATCATTCAGCCCTTAAGAGTACATTTTTTTAATCCACACTGGTTTAAAAAAAAAAAAAAGACACACTGAGTACCTTCTTTGTGTGGGAAAGCCTTTAATGCATACTCTGTCCCTAGATAACATCGGAGAGTTCACACTGGAGAGCAATGCTGTAAATGCAGTGAATCAGGAAGAGCCCTCACCCAGACTATATTACCTCTATGGACGTCAGAGAATCCACACAGAGGGAAAAACTGTATGAATATAATGATTACAGGGAATATTTCAGCCAGAAGGCTAGCCTTTTTTCACACTAAAGAATTCCTATGGGGGCGCCTGGGTGGCGCAGTCGGTTAAGCGTCCAACTTCAGCCAGGTCACGATCTTGCGGTCCGTGAGTTCGAGCCCCGCGTCGGGCTCTGGGCTGATGGCTCAGAGCCTGGAGCCTGTTTCCGATTCTGTGTCTCCCTCTCTCTCTGCCCCTCCCCCGTTCATGCTCTGTCTCTGTCTGTCCCAAAAATAAATAAAAACGTTGAAAAAAAAAATTTACAAAAAAAAAAAAAAAAAGAATTCCTATGATAGATGGGGCGCCCGTGTGGCTCAATCGACTGAGCATCCGACTTCGACTCAGGTCATGATCTCACAAGTTTGTGAGTTTGGGCCCCGCATCAGACTCTCTGCTCTCAGCACAGAGCCCGCTTCAGATCCTCTGCTCACCCCCACCCTACCCTCTTTCTCTTTCTGCCCCTCTCCTGCTTCTGCGCACGCTCTCTCCAATAAATAAAGATTTTAAAAATCTTAAAAAAAAAAAAAAAGAATTCATATGACAGAGAAACTCTGTGCCCTTCGTCTGTGTGGAAAGGTTTTAATTGAAAAACACGAGCAAATTTGCACTTGAGACAAGGTCTATCTCTGTGATCACTGTAGAGGGCGTTCAGGCGAGCTCCAGGCCTGGTGTAAACAAGATTATTGTCCCCAAAAATCATAATCTTTAAGAAAGAGGGCAAGATGATGTTTACCAGGAGGTGCAACTCTCTTGGAGAATGCCAGGTAATACCTGCTAGAAAAGCAGATCAATGGGGCGCCTGGGTGGCTCAGTCGGTCGTGCATCCACCTTCCACTCAGGGCATGATCAGACAGTTGGTGAGTTCAAGCCCCGCATCGGGCCCCGTGCTGACAGCTTAGAGCCTGGAGCCTGCTTCGGATTCTGCGTCTCCCTCTCTCTCTGCAGGCTTGCACTCTGTCTCTGTCTCGCTGTATCTCTCTCTCTCTCTCTCAAAAATAAGTAAACATCAAAAAAACTTTTAAAAGAAAAGCATATCGGTGAAGAAAGCATCTGAAATCCACTACTCATAGAGCAACACTTGTAAAACATGGATGGGCTGGGGCTCCTGGGTGGCTCAGTCGGTTGAGTGGCTTCGGCTCAGGTCACGATCTCGAGGTCCGTGAGTTCGAGCCCCGCATCGGGCTCTGTGCTGACAGCTCAGAGCCTGGAGCCTGTTTCAGATTCTGTGTCTCCCTCTCTCTGACCCTCCCCTGTTCATGCTCTGTCTCTCTCTGTCTCAAAAATAAATAAACGTTAAAAAAAAATTAAAAAAAAAAAAAAAACCATGGATGGGCTGGCAAGGCACACGACCACCTCAGTGTCAGGAATGAAGAGCAATCTTCGTTCCTTAATCAACATTTAAGATCTCACCTGAGGAGACACTGATCCTAACATCGAGTCTTCAGCTGGAGCTCACAACAGAAAACCCATCCAGGGAAGACACTCTATGAAGAACCCAGTGCTACCAATAATTGCTGAGTGACATATTACTGCAAAGATGCAAAATAAAGACAAAGGGCTCTAAGAAATGTTGAGTGTGGAATTTGGTAACAAATAATAATAAAATTATAATAATATTAATTAAGTAATAATCAATTAAAAGCACGCTCCGCAATAAATTGGTACTCTAGGAAGGCAGTAAAAGTTGTTGAAACCCTAGTATGTTGCTTTTTATTCTGATATAAACCATGAAAATATGCTGAGTGAAAATGGGCCATTTTTTCCATTAATAATCCCTCCCTGTTGATCAGCTAGATGGCTCCTGCCGTTTACGCAACACTAAACATAATCATAAATACTTAAGTTAATCGGAAAATGACTCTTTGCAACTGAAAATGTAGAATACAAAATAATGCACTTTTATTAGAGAAGGGCTAGAGTAGTAACATAAGAGTGACGAGAAGCCTAGATAAATACATAATTTATTTAAAAAACTAAATTGGATTCCTATATCATGTCATACACAAAAAAAAATCAGTTGTAAGATTTAAAGATTTCTTTTTTTAAGTTTATTTTTTTATGAGAGAGTGTGAGCAGGGAAGGGGCACAGGTGGGAGGAAAGAGAACAGCAAGCAGGCTCCGCGCAGTCAGCACAGAGCCCAACGCGACCCTCGATCCCGCAAATTGTGAGATCACGACCCGAGCTGAAATCAAGAGTTGGATGCTTACCCCATTGAGCCACCCAGGCGCCCCAAGATTTAAGATTTAAATTGTGAAGGCAAACTTTAAGACTTCAAGAAGAAAATACAGGTGAATATCAGTATAATTTTATAATAAATGAGGATTTCTCAACCAAGACAAAAATAACACAAAAGAAGAGATTAAGAAACTCAACTTTATTAAAATTAAGAACCTGTATTCAATAAAAGTCACCATAAAGTAAAACAACAACCCCAAAACTATAAGAAGACTTTGGAAATTCATACTGGAAACAAACTCACACATAAAGGACTTCTAAAAATCACTGAGGGGAAAAAAAAGAGAAAAATAGGCCCAAAACACGAATAGCCTTTCAGAAGATGAAATACAAATGGTGAATGACAGGACAAGAGGTTCAACCAAGTGGTGGCAACAATGTAGAAAAATGGGAACTCTTATACATGTCTGGTGGGAGAATAAATCGTTAAAAACCATTTTAGGAAACAATTTGGCAATGATGTTGAAAACACATGCCTTGCAACCTGGCAGCTCCATTCCTAAATAAATTCCCCAGAGAAGAACTTTATTTATTCCTCTGAGAACGCACGCATAATAATGTGCATAACAGCACCAGAATCCTGAATGAGAAATGGCACCAACCATCACATTCGACAGAAGAGGCAAGAAGAGGAACGGAATCGGCAATAAGATGGGAAACCAAGGTATTCAGCCGCAAGGAATGGGTTGAGGTAGGCACTTCGGAACGAGGTCATCAACGGTCCACGTGTGCTGGAAAAACTCTCTTCTGTGGGGCCTATCGTGAGATTCAGGAGCAAACATGGCGATCTCAAGGGGCCACACTGAGCTGGACATCAGTAAAATGGTCACAAGTCTTGGAAAAAGAGAGGAGCCATCACATCGAATGCTCCTGAAGGACGCCAGATTCCATACACGACTAGTTATGGATTCCTGGCCACAAGACATATGCTTTGTACTAAAACTGAAGTCACTGAAGCAAAACTAAAGACCCACAATCTCTCACACACGCAGAACGTGAGGGTGTGTCAAAACCCAATGAGCCATGGGAAGCACCAATGACTCAATGCTTCAGAAGCTTTGGGAAAAATCTCTTCTCCTGAGTAATAGTTTAATTTGCAGCAACAGGAGCCCTTTGGCACTGCAGAATGACTACGCGATCCTCCGTTCCTTACGGGTAAATGAACCAAATGTCCTTCAAGGACCCTTCCAGCACTCACACTTTATGGTTCCATGGAAAAGATGAAACAGAGAAAAGAGAATTCCGCTCTTGTAGAAATTCAAAGACAGAAATGAAGCATACCTTGTACACTCTTACCGCATAAATTATCACTAGCTTCCTCTTTTTTTTTTTTTCTTTTTATTTTTTTGGTAGAGGAAACTAACAGATACCTTGTTAACATCCTTAACTGTTCAGGCTGCGTGTGTGGTTTTATGCAAGATGACAGTGACGCTTTGTTTTTCGTCTCTGTGACCTATTACAGAAGTCGTCTGTTGCTCAGTGCTAATGACTGTCGGGCCAAAGTGCATACATCAAATGGCACGTCAGAGCTGATGAGCCGTGAGGGCAGCGTTAGCATGTGCCTGGGTAATGTCAGCTGAAGGAGAGCTGGACAGAAACACCCAGATACTGGAGACAGTCAAGACATGAGACCTTTTCTTCATCTCCGAGTCACTAGGGGTACTATGTAAACAGAAGGCGCAAGGCAGCATGTTTCCTCTGAATATATAAATATGTCACCGACGCCTTTCTGGTCCCAGTTTGGTAGAAATAAACACTGCTATCGGAGAGGAACTTTACCTTTTTCATCCTGATACACTACAGCAGGCCGGCCATCGGTGCGGAGTAAATTTGGTGCACCAGTAAGCTCTAAGGAAACCATCCAGTTTCTCCAGGACCTGCACTGTTGTAACCAATGGAGACTCTGCTGGTCTCACAGGCCATCAGCAAGCCTTGATGACACGAAGTTTCAGCCTCCTACGAACTATGACTTAGCAAAAATAAAAGCTGGAATCATCTACAGAGCTCTTGAATGCCTTTCTTAAATGCCGCAGAAATGAACAGAAACATCAAACAAGGTATAGGTAAGCCTTTACCCTTAGGAATAGTCACAAATAATGAGCACATTGCAATAGGTCTATGTGCCCCTTGGAATTTAGCATACCCAAAACGTAAATCTTTCTTAAATTCCCCCCAGTTTTTGCCATCCCCCATTGTTTCTCATCTCCGTAAGTAGCACTGTCCATCAAAGTAATTAAAAGCAGACACCTAACTTCCTTCTACTAACTCCTGTGTTCCTTCAACCTGCCCTCCCACCGCCCAGGCCTTACACAAGTCAACCCATTCTCGTGATCTCACGCCCTGCACCCTCGATTTTCTCCACCTCTACCACTCTCTCTCATGTCTTTCTCCACGTTGCTTGTTACAATCCAGCCACACGTCTCCCTTCTATTTCTCAGACGTGAAAAGCCCTGTTCTGCCTTGCCTGTTTTTCCCTTTGCAGAAATGTTCTTCTTCCAGACCTTCACAAAGCCTGCTCCTTCCCATTAGCGAGGTCTTACCTTAGAGTCCTCTCCGTCCCTTCCTACCCAACCCCCAGGTACACGACTCATGTTCTGCGATTGTCTTATTTAACTGTTTTCTTGCTCATTGTCTTCTGCCTACCTTGTTTATACTGACCCCCAGTGCCCAGCACATAGTAGGCATTCATAAAAGATATCTGAAGAATAAAAGAAAGAATGGATTCTTTCTATGCCTTCAAAAGGAAAAGGAACTACCATGTATTACCTACCTCTTCCCGAGGGGCACCTAACGACCGTGAAGCACCTACATCCCAGGTACCGTGCAATTCCTCAGTGACGCATCAAGGCAAGGCATATGTCAGTTCTACTTAGCAACTCTACTCATCACAGAGCACAGCATCTGGCTCAGAACACAGTCAACCAATGAGAAAAGGAAGAGCTCTAGGAGTTAAGTACTATTATTATGCTCCTGAGTATGAGTAAGTGCTATTAAGGCAGCTACTTTACGGATAAGAAAAAGGCATCCTGACGGTAAATCGCCTGCCCGCGGTTACCCACCCTGGGGTGTGGTGGAATGGGGCCCAAATCTGGGTCCGCCTGACTCGAAAGCCTATCCTCAAACTTCTGCATGTACCGATGTAAAATCATCGCACCAAGAGTCTGGCTGGGCAAGGGAAGGAATCTACCAAGAAGCTGAACCTAATCCTCCAATTTCCCTTTTATCAAATATGTCTGGAGGTGCCTGGGTGGCTCAGTCAGCTGAGCGCCTGACTCTTGATTTCGGTTCAGGCCCCGTGTCGGGCTCTGCACGGACAGTGCAGAACCTGCTTGGGACTCTCTCTCTCTCTCTCTCTGCCCCTCCCCTGCTTGTGCGCTCTCTCAAAATAAATAAACTTTAAAAAATATGTATGTCCGATGATGTGGCTATAGGTAAACTGAACAAAGTTATTATACGCAGACTGAACTGTGTTAGAAACAAAACCAAATGAAAAACGTATTGAAAGTAACAGTTTGAATGGAGGAGTGGCAGGAAGCGATGAGAGGCAAAAGAAGACTGGATGTATCATTAATAAGTAATTAAAAGCCAGTCAATAGTCAGAAGTGAGACTAAGAAAGGGCAGTCTAAAGTAATGCCACTCAATAGATTTTTAAGAAAGGACAGAGAAAAGAACAAAGTAGAAGACAGGAGGACAGAAGAGGAAAATGGACCTGTTTAACTTCCACATCGGAGATGGAATAATACTAGTTTAACACTTTTTCTGGGCTACTGTAGAAAAAAAATAACGTACTGACATTTGCCATATCCTTTGGAACTCATCAAAATACGTGATAAAATAAATTTGTTGGCTTAGGACTCAGTAGAGTCCCTTCCTCTTCAATCATCACTTGCCTCAGTTTCCACACTATCCTAACACCCAGC
The DNA here is from genome assembly GCF_022079265.1 of Lynx rufus. NCBI lineage: Eukaryota > Metazoa > Chordata > Mammalia > Carnivora > Felidae > Lynx > Lynx rufus. The sequence goes on from NW_025814840.1 coordinate 11,588,775, forward strand.
AGAGGGAGTAAGAAGTAGGAGCAGGGCACCTGGTGGCTCAGTTGGTTAAGCATCCAGCTCTTGCTTTCAGCTCAGGTCATGATCTCACGGTTCATGAGATCAAGCCCCTACATAGGGACAGATCTGTCTGTCAACACGGACCCCGCTTGGGATTCTCCCTTTCTCCCTCTCCCTCTCATATATATATATATATATATATATTTCTCTTCCTCAGAATATATATATGTATATATTTCTCTTCCTCAAAAATTTTAAAAAAGAAAAAGAAATAGCACCAGTGGCAAACCAAGATGGGGAAGGTCACAGGCACAGTCTGCCCCAGGAGCAGAGAAGAAGGCAGTACTCTCTATAGGGAGCTGCAACACTGTAATGAAACCCAGCAAAAGTTGGCCTGATTTTTATTATCGCCCTGCATAAGCGATTCTCAACAGTTAGGGAATACACTCCCTCCCTCCTGGTGACTGCTCCTTCTACTACATTCCCTCCTCGCACAAGGTGGGTCACGGAATATTAGACCTGCTGAATTACTAGAGGAAACACACACACACACACACACACACACACACACACACACACACGGGCTGATATACTAAACAGCACAACAAGAACACCTCACCAATAATTTATGGACACAGATACAATCCTATCATCAATCAGATCCCAACTACAGAAGGACTAAGGTAAGTCAGGACCTATTCACCCATAAGACCACATGAAAAATCCATTCCAGTATCCTGATACGACGTATCCCCTCTATTCTCTGGTGAAATTTTGTTTCAAAATGTGTGTGTGTGGGGGGGGGGAACATTGAAACTACCCTTACGAATATCACCTAGAAGAATAAGAGTTTCTGAGAAACCATGCGGTAAAGAAAATTTCTTTGTTCCTGTTATAGATCTTTGAAAATAAATCTCTGAAATATTTCCAGAGCTGTGATAGAACAAAAATTGGAATTAAAAAAAGATAAAGGAAATTAAAGAGGGTCTAACATGACCTGGAAAATATATGAGGTCATATATGTAGAATCCTAACAGTAGAAACCGCTCACAAAAATTTAGCATTTAATTTAACGTTTATCATAAGAAGGCTGACTTGGAAGTAAAAAATTAGATCTGGAAAGGCAACATATTTCAGACATTCTCAGTGTCTGTTTCATGCCAGATAGAGACTGGGTTTGACAGATATATTCACCAACAGTAACGTCAACAAAAATGTATCTGTTTCTCTTTTCCACTTAGAAAATAGCATGCATAAAGTCGAAGCCTACGTTCTCAGCTCTGAAATGATCTGAAACTTCTCCTTGGCATTGAAGATTGCCACATATAGAAAGATCCCTGTTAAAATGCATCTTAATATGTGTGCTAAGTGTAAGAATGTTATTCTCTGTCACACCTATACATGGGTTTGGTGGAACACAATAAAAGAAAGAGCTATTAAAGAAACGAGAGCTCCTATTTGCACCTAAAACAGGAAAATCAAACACGGAGACAAGCAGAGTAATTTAGCACTCAATAATGTCTCCCTGTCACCTGGCTGGTGCTGAAGCATAAAGTATTAAGAGACCAAAGAGAGCGCCCCATGAGCTGACCCCTTAGGATTCATTCTGCAATTATACCAGAGTGTTCTACCTACCGTACAAGCCATTGATGAGACGTTATGCCTCTATGAAAAATTAAATATATTTATTCAGTTCTACTGGTCTGAAATATTTAGTATCTATGCAGAGCAGATGAGACCCATATAGAAGTATAAATATAAGTACACATCATGCATAATAGACTGGTTGAGATTGCGTGCATATTTGAGAATATTCGAAGTCTACCTTCTCTTCTCTGAAGAATGGAAGAGGCCACAGTGAGCAAGTGGTACAGATTCTCACAGATCCACACTAGACTCGGATTGTATAAACCACATTAAGACCCTGGACAGACAACTACTGGGTACTAATAATCCCAACACTAAGGAAGAATACCAAAAGATGGAGAAGTAATTTCAGAGGCAATTTTAAGATCTGAATCTACATGCCCACTATACACACACACACACACACACACACACACACACACACACATATATACACACATATACATACATATACACATGTATGTATATATAGTAATTATATATTATATAATAACAAATATATTATTTCAAGATAAGGAAATTTCAGACACTATGCATTCTTGTGTGCATGCAATCACTTGCTCTCTCTCTCTCTGTCCTTCCCTCCCTCCCTCTTTAGGTGTTACACAGACATTTCTATGACCTCCAGTAAGTGCATTCTTCCTGTACTGCACAACCCAGGACAGATTTTCCAGACTGATCAAAAAAAGCTAACAGCAGGCCGGACAGACATATTGAACGTAAACCACCCAGAGGAGAGCAAAATGACGGAACATGTAATAATATGATTCATAGAAACTATCTCAATCTTGTTTCTGAGATATGTTTTGTTTGATATGGACCTCGCCACCTGCACGTTTATACAAGGGCTCATAGTGCAAAATGTATAGGTATCACATTTTTCTACAGATTTATAGATTCCTTTTGGAAAACAGTGAAATAGTAGTTGACAGTTTCAGCCTCCGATTTATGTCGGTAATTGGCAAACCTATTAAATTCTGTTCTTGCTGACTATAATAAATGTAAGCCTTTAATGAAAACAGAGATTTCCATCCAGCGTAGCAGGCCCCCAAACCTCTCTATTTTCATAGGCTTCCAGCAATCTATCTCACTTTTCTTGCAATCAGTGAATATCTCAGCTGAGAGCTCTTCGTTGACCTGGGAATGAATCAACGATCCAGTAAATTCAACCTGAGCATGAACCTCTTCGCGGTAAGAGTCCAGTATATCCGTGCTGTAGAGACTGAGTACGCATGAAGTAGCAAACGTCAGCCCCGGGGTTGTTTTCACGCTGTGTACACAAGCATCATACCGATCGGCAAAAGGTTAACGTGCACATGAAGCAAATTCACGATGTAAGTTTTCGGGCTAGATTTCGGAAGGCTTAGCGCTGAACTCGCAAATGCCAGTTTACAAAGGGTCAAGCATGAGAGGTGGCAAACAAACGCTCCCTGGATAAAGGGAGACACACAAAATGCCTGTCACAGACACCAGCTGCACAGGAAGAGCCCGCTGGAGTCTAATCAGACACCCAGGCTGGGAAGCCCTTGTCCAGAGCACTTCTTGGCTGCACGGTCGCCGGTGATTCACTACCCTTCATCCTCAATGGTTTTCATCTATGAGGTGCAAACAATAACATTACCGAATGGTCAGTTATAATAAGTTGTCCGAAACACACAATTTAATTTAGAATAATAAAAAATGTAAGTGGGAGGAGCATTACTTTTGGGCCAAACTCAGAGTTTAGGGGCGCCTGGGTAGCTGACAGTGCAGAGCCTGCTTGGGATTCTCTCCCCCCGCCCCAACGCCCCTACCCTGCTTCTGCTCTCTCAAAATAAATAAATGAACTTAAAAAATTTTTTTAAATAAATAAACTCAGAGTTTAAATGCCAGTTACCAGCTCTCTTTACTAGTCATGGTGACTAGTATTTTCATCTACGAAGTGAACGCCCACCTTAGATGGCTGTTGCGAGACATTAAGTTAATCAAAAATATATTTACAAACTACCCAGGAGAGAGTACTCGGAATATAGAAGATTATTAATTAATAGTTGTTGCATCAGGGGCACCTGGGTGGCTCAGTCGATTGAGCGTCCAACTCTTGGTTTCAGCTCAGGTCATGATTTCGCACTTTGTGGGTCCCAGTCCCACATTGGGCTCTGCACTGAGCATGGAATCTGCTTGGGGTCCTCCCTCTCTCTCTCTCTCTCTCTCTCTCTCTCTCTCTCTCTCTCTCTGTCTCCTCTCTCCATCCTTCCCCCATTTATGCTGTCTCCAGCTCTCAAAATACATAAACATAAAAAAATACTTGTTGCTTCATCCTTTCTATTTTTGTAAGGATTAAGTTCACTCACTCAAGACAGGCTTCCGTCAACAAGACAGAACGAGTTCTTGTACCTGCAAAGCTTACGCTCCTCGGGGAATAATCAGCAGATGAGCCGTCACAAAAGTGAACACCAGGCAGTGATAAGAGCCAAGAACACAGAAGGACAGGGATTGACGCCCTGAGTAACGGAGGGGGTCGGGATCGGCCTCTCTGCTGAGAGGACACGGAACCGAGATCAGACAGTTTCAAGTTAGCTCGCGGCACATTCGCGGCAGAGATTCCAGGGCAGCAAATACAACAAGTCTGCAATGGGAAAGGGTTTGGCGAGCTCAGGAAGAGCAAGGGGGCCGGTGGGTGGAGAGGAGGAGACGAGCACAGGGACCGGGCGGAGCACCCAGAGGGCCTTGCCGGCCATGGGAAGGGCTTCGGTGTTCAGTCCGAGCCCCTGGAGGGCTGTGATCCGGGGAGTGACATGGCTCATTTCGCTTGAAAAGAAGCACTCCGGCTTCCGGGCTGGGAGCAGCACTACCAGTTGAGAGTTATTACTGAAGCTGAAGCGAAAGAGGATGGAGTCCTGTGTCGGGGTGCTGCCTGTGTAAACGGGGGGAAGTGGCCACAGTCAGAATATAGGAAGGTAGCGTCGACAGAAAGTGGGATGGAGACGGTGAAAAGAACGATTACAAGCTTCTAGGCCTGACCGGGGAATGCTGGGGGAAAGCCTGCCAGACGGCAGGGAAGACGGGTGTCAAGTCAACTTTGGACACGTTGGGTTTGGGAAGACCTTTATCCGGATGAGACTTCAAGCAGGCAGCTGGAGAAAGGAGTCTGGAAGTCAGGTCCTATGTGACAGCTGAAGATAAACACTTCAGAGTCACCTGTACGACAAGGTATTTAAAGACCCTGACGCTAGGGGCGCCCGGGTGGCTCAGTCGGTTAAGCATCTGACTTGGGCTCAGGTCATGATCTCATGGTTCGTGGGTTCGAGCCCCGCGTCAGGCTCTGTGCTGTCACCTCGGAGCCTGGAGCCTGCTTCGGATTCTGTGTCTCCCTCTCTCTCTGCCCCTCCCCCATTCATGCTCTGTCTCTCTCTGCCTTTCAAAAATGAATAAATGTTAAAAAAAAAAATTTAAACATGAACCCCAAATCCTGGGGCTCGCCAACACCAGGAACTTGAGAGGGGAACATGAGGTGGGTGGGAAGATGGAATTTGACAGACTCCTAGGGAATCAGGGCCATGGGCTACAGGGGAGGAGGAACACCAGGACTCAGCCGGATAAGTGAGTTGCAAAGCGGAAGTCAAGCACCAAGTGAGAAAAAGGCTAAAGATTACCATCTTGGGATTCTCTCTCTCCTTCCTCTGCTCCTCCCCTGCTTGCTCTGTCTCTCCCTTTCTCAAAATAAATAAACTGAATTAAAAAAAAGGGGGGGGGGCAGCAAATGGTACAGCAGCAGAAAGGGAATATGGAATAAAGGAAGGAAATATTTGGGGCTCCTATAATATTTCTGGCATTCTTCTGGGCACTGTGGAGAGAGGTGATCAAAACAGACAAAACTCCTGCGGTCCGTCAGTAATGTCGGGGAAATGATATGAATACAACAAAGCAGGCGAGGACAAAGATATAACGGGAGTTGATATTTTATACGGCCACATAGGGAAAAGCTCTGTGATGACATTTGTCTGAATGAAGCCAGGCCATGATGATATATATCTACGAGAAAGTTCTAGGAGAGGTACTGTTGACATGTTTGAAAACTATATTATCAGCTGTTTGTAGGACGGTGGGAATAGTCCTGAAAACACCCAACAGAGGAAAAAGCTTGTGGAGAGAGGGGACACAGGCGCACGTCCACGTGTCGAGAGCACAGGTGGAGAGGTCATGGCCTCAGGCAGGGGCAAAGGTGGAGTTAAACATTCTGACAATGTCTGCAGCCAGCAACCTCAAAGCACTCAGAGTCCACTGGGGAGACAGAAGGCAGAACAGGTAGGTGTGTGATTACATGGGAGCATACCTGTGCTCGGGCATCATGACCAAACAAGAAGAGGACAGAGGAGGAGCAGAAAGGGGTGAGCCACCTGCGAGTGTAGTCCCGGCCTGCTGCACGTGTAATAGACTTCTGTAGAGCCCTTCCACACCTGCTATCCAGTTTAATTCATCCCAATACTACTTGAGACATACTGGAAAGGCTGCTACATTCGCCTATTAAAAAAAAAAAAAAAAAAAAACTAGGGGCACCTGGGTGGCTCAGTCAGTTGAGCGTCTGACTTCGGCTCAGGGCATGATCTCACGGTTTGTGGGTTCGAGCCCTGTGTCGGGCTCTGTGCGGACAGCTTTCTCAGAGCGTGGAGCCTGCTTCGGATTCTGTGTCTCCCTCTCTCTCTCTGCCCCTCCCCTGCTCATGCTCTGTCTCTCTCTCTCAAAAATAAACATTAAAAAATATCTTTAAAAAAAAACGTACCTCCACAGGGTCAAGGTATAAACTACAATGTAAATCTTGAAGTAGACTGACAGAAGTCCTCACTGGGACCGTGATTCACAGAATCCATCACACCAAAAGGGCCTATGCCTCTCTTTTCCTAGACTACACTCTTCAAGGGCAAGGACGATGCCTTATTCTTGCTGCATCATACCTGGAATATTACAGATTTTCTCAATAAGTGATAGACCAGCAAATGAGTAAAAAGGTGTCAATAAAAAATAAAAATCAGGGGCACCTGGGTGGCTCAGTCAGTTATGCATCCGACTTTGGCTCAGGTCATGATCTCCTGGTTCATGGGTTCAAGCCCCATGTCAGGCTCTGAGCTGTCAGCACAGCTGAGAGCCTGCTTCAGATTGGGTGTCTCCCTCTCTCCCTGTGCCTCCCCCATTCGTGCTCTGTCTCTCTCTCTCAAAAATAAATGTTAAAAAAATTAAATAAAAATTTAAAAATAAAAATAAAAATCAGGGGTGCCTGAGTGGCTCAGTCAGTTAAGCGTCTGACTTCAGCTCAGGTCATGATCTCATGGTTTGTGAGTTCGAGCCCCGCGTCAGGCTCTGTGCTGACAACTCAGAGCCTGGAGCCTGCTTTGGATTCTGTGTCTCCCTCTCTCTCTGCCCTTTCCCTGCTCGTGTTCTTTCTCTCTCAAAAATAAATAAACATTAAAAAAAATAAATATCAACAAAAGTCCAGTCGAGATTAAGTTAAAATACCAAGAAATACCAAATCTCTCACTTTCTAGCTACTTAATCTTAGAATAATTCCCTTCAATGAGACTCAATTATCTTATTCATACAAAAAAAAAAACCCTACCCTTGCTATATCGCAACGATTATCATAAAGATAAAATTAAACACATGAAGCCCTTTGTAAACTGGGAAGTACTATATAACACTTGGTTATTACTAACATCCACATAACTGGTAACTCAGACAAGCAACACAGGTCATGAACAAGGTCACGCACAGTTTTAGCAGTGTGGCAAACCAACTAGAGGTGAGATCTGATCACCTGTAAGAGCTTAGTCTGGGTCAATATCATCCATGAAAGACCGAGGTGTTAAGAGAAAAAAAAAAAGCTTAATAAAAAATTAAAACCATATTATGAGGAATACAAATACCACACTTGGCTTGGACAAAGAAATTATGAACCTGCCAAAGGTATTCCCCAATACTTTCATCTGGAGGTACCTGGCACTTAAAGCTTCACTGGTTTCTAATATCCTGTCAAGGATGCTCAATCAAAAACTATCAAAAATGCTCAATTCAACAACTTTTTTAAATATTTAGGTTAAAAACTTGCCTAAGAGGACGTTCGATGTCTACCGCCTTTGTATGTCTTTTAAAAATCCAAATTGGGGGAGGGGGGGGCTCCTGGGTGGCTCAGTGGGTTAAGAGTCTGACTTCAGCTCAAGTCATGATCTCACGGTTCATGAACTGGAGCCCTGCATCAGGCTCAGAGCTGACAGTGCAGAGCCGGCTTGGGATTCTCTCTCCCTCACTTTCTGCCCCTCCCCAACTTTCTCTTTCTCTCTCTCTTTCTCTCTCTCCCTCCCTCTTCTTCTCTCTCTCAAAAAAAAATAACATTAGAAAATATTTTTTAAAAAATTAAAGTCCAAATGGAATTTAGATGGTCTCTTGACTAGTTTCTTAAGTCTCTTTATCACGAAAATTGGGTTCATTCCTTCTTGCTTTGCATGCTCCTTAGAGCAAATATAGATATATTAAAACATCCTTTTCTGTCCTTTCTAGCAATCAAAAGGTGTCAAGGGCATATTACAAGCAAAAAATAAATTTCATGTGAATAAGGAAAAAGAATTTCCTGCCTGGGATTCTTTGGATTATTACTGATATGGAAAAATAAAAACCAAGAAAATACCCTCCCCCCCCCCAGTTCATGTTGAAGGTATCTTCACAAAAGATGATTTAGCCAAACGATAACTGAAATACAACCTGAAGCAGTATTTCTCTTTTGAAATAAACGGATTTTCCAAATTATGTATCATCTTTGTGCTAATCTAATCAGATTCTGCAAAAACCCAAAGCATCATGATTTCTAGTTGACAGTTCAAGGTTACAGAAACCTCTGAATCCTTTGCTCTGCCCCTCTGTGGGTCAATTACAGTTTAAGTTGTCAACTCTAAGACCCACCTAAGATATCTTGGACTCTGCCTTTTACTTTTGCTGTTAGCATAACCAGCAGCAGGTTCTCTTCTTGAAACTATCTTTTCTCCCCTCCATCACCAGAAGGTTCTATCCACCTCTCTCCTGCTACCCAAACACCCCGTGGCACAGTCTTTGTTCTACAGAATGTTTCTCCTTTGTGTGTTCTTCCCATGGTGCAGCACGCTTGTGACTTATCTACAATGGCCAGCAAGGACAGCTTATTAAGCTGTCATGTGAGTCCCTTTTCCTAATCAGCTCTGAAAAGAGGAAGTCTCTTGTGCAACAGAAAATAATGAAGCTTCCAACCCAGCAGCACCTTGAAGGTCTGTGACATCTGAGTGGCCTCCATTTCTAATGTTTCCTTCACCTAGTAGTTATTGTAACAACCTCTTTCTTCAAAGATTGCCCCTCACAGGGGCCCTTCCACAATAAATGGGCAGGACAGGAAGAGTGGGCACTCTGAATATGAAAGTCTGTATAATTTAAAACTCCATGGCAGATGGAAATGACAAGAAAAGTGAACCTGTAACTAAAAAGCTCATTTTAAAGAAACCATTATTTTTTTTTTTCAGAAGCCCAAATGCTTTATTCTTCCTGCACTGTTTAATAGTTTTGAGGGCTTTTTCTTTTCCCTTCTTCTCAAGAAATCTCACAGAAAAATCAGAAAAAACATTTTGTGGAACTATTTATGACAAATTGTGAATCATTTAAAGATTTTTCTCTTCCAGGGCATCTGGGTGGCTCAGTCAGTTGAGTGTCTGACTCTCGATCTCGGCTCAGGTCATGATCTCACAGTTCATCTCCCACTGAAATTGGCAATCAAATATTTTAACTTTTCCATGGCTTGGCTGAATCAACAAATTAAACCAGTGGTCATTAGGGGTGCCTGGGTGGCTTAGTTGGTTAAGCGTCCAACTTCGGCTCAGGTCATGATCTAGCGGTCTGTGGGTTCGAGCCCTGCATCGGGCTCTTTGCTGACAGCTCAGAGCCTGGAGCCTGTTTCAGATTCTGTGTCTCCCTCTTTCTCTGACCCTCCCCTGTTCATGCTCTCTGTCTCAAAAATAAATAAATGTTAAAAAAAAATTAAAAAAAAAACCAGTGGTCATTAAATCATGGAAACAAACCATTAAAAACAAATAGCATTTAAAAAGTAAGAATTATCAGGGTACCTGTGCGGCTCAGTTGGGTAAGCATCTGACTTCGGCTCAGGTCATGATCTCATGGTTCATGAATTCAAGCCCCGTGTCCAGCTCTATGCTGACAGCTCAGAGCCTGGAGCCTGCTTCGGGATCTATGTCTCCCTCTCTCTCTGCTCCTCCCCCATTTGCACTCGCTCTCTCTCCCTCTCTCTCCCAAAAATTAATAAAACACCAAAAGACATTTTTAAAAAATAAAAAATAATTATCACGTATAATCCTATTTCTGAGCAAAAACCAAATCTAATATAATAAGCCAAAAGCCATAAACAACCAAGCCGAAAAAAAAAAGTGAGGTTCAATTACTTTCATTAATGTTCTTCTCGAGGATTCAAATACTTCATAAACAACACTGGTGTCCAGAAAGTGATTATAACCGCCTGAAAACGAACAGCACTGGCAAGGTCCAGATAATTCAGTCATGCTGGCACACATAGGGGCCAACTGGAGGGACAGAACAGCAGGCAAAGAAGGAAAACAGACTAAAACACTCCGGGTGTGATGTGACTTCCGATTAAAGCTGCTTCCAAAATTAAAGCAAATGGTCAACAGTGTTGACGGACACACCTGTTTAGACCCCGAGAAGAACGCGAACAGGGATTTCCCAATCCAGAATCCCAGATCAGCTGGAGGTTCAACCAGCCCCGTGCTTTCTCAATAGTCTCTTGGTTGAGTCTTCCCTCCCACTTTGACACAGTATTTAAAACTCCTCAATTGACTTCAAACCTGAGCCTCGATTTGTACAAGTCTTGATTCTGGACGGTCTGTGGCCTCCATCTATTTATATGTTTTAATGGAAATGAACCTCTGCCTGCATGTGCTAACGGAGCCTATATCCTTACTGTTCCACACTCCTGACAGGTCCGCCAATACAGCTGAATTTTACTTCCACATTAACAGGAGCGTGTATGCCTTCAGAAGCCCATGTAGAAACTGCCCCATGCTGCTCCTCGGTGCACGGTGAGCTGTGCCCTCTCCAAGCTCCAAAGTTCAAAGAGAAGCATTCCAACAGAACCAAAAAAAGGGTGTCTAAGTGGCCCTGTCATAAAACATACATAAATTATCTTTAGTGGTGATAAAAACCTAAAAATAATGAATTATTTAAAAACTATGTTTAAAATATGGGACACCTGGGTGGCTCAGTCGGTTAAGTGTCTGACTCTTGGTTTCAGCTCAGGTCACCATCTCACGGTTCGTGGGTTCGAAACCCCACGTCGGGCTCTGCACTGATGGTGTGGAGCCTGCTCAGGACTCTCCCTCCCTCTCTCTCTCTTAAAATAAATAAACTTAAAAAATGCATACTTCCAAAGCTTCACTATGGATGGCTTTCAAGGAGGGAGCCCCCCCCCCCCCTTGAACTAGTGGAATCAGACTGGAAGCACTAAACATGGAAAGGTTATTTTTTCTTCTAAATTTTCAAACACCACCTTGCACATGAATGCAAAGGGCGGTACATTTAAAGCAGAAGGGAGTGGCCATCTGTCATCTGGATAGCCCAGTAGTCGCTGCCCCTTCTGGGGAGATACCTTGATATTCCTCTCTGGAGCAAACTTCTCCTCCCAGATTCTCAGTCTAGGTGATCTGGGTAAAATGAATTATGCACTCCCACGCCTCTGAGGGGCCCACTTGTGACCACTGGCTTCCATCCTAGTGACATGACCCAGGTTGGTGCAATGAGACTCAATCACGGCAATGAAATATTAGGAAGGAAAAGCTCTCTCTTTCTTTCCAAGTTAGTAGAACGTGTGCCTGGAGCTGCTGGTGACCATCCGGCCGTGTCAGAGGGAAAACCTCTCTGAATGTGAAACCAATACTAAAGAAGACATAGCCAAGAACCAAGGCGACTTGTCCTAATAGCATCACTCGGGTCCCTGGAAATGGCCATGCGTGAACTGAGACCTGCCCTGGACCTTCCAATCACACGAGTCAGCCACACACCCTCCTTTATTTATTTCTTGGTACCAATAGGAGTTGGGTTTCTACAGATACATCCAAAAGAGTTCCACCAGCAACTTGAGTAAATCCCTCCAGTACTGGCGACATTAGAACTTCAAATTCACAGAACCTCAAACCTCAAACCTTTTCAATGAAAGGAGGTCATTTTCTGTAGGAAATGTCCACGGGACCTTGTACTAAAGTGATTTCCATAAGGTTACTGCTCCTCTGTAAGAATCTATGTTCTCTATTTTCTTGATCCCTTACCCTTCATAGTAACATGACAGCGGTGACCTCTTAACAGCAGGAGAACTTCCAAACCTTTCAAAACATCTAGCATTCAATGATTTTAGGACACTGGAGAACTAAATCCAGATGAAAACAACTACATACAGCAAAAGCCTATGACTTTCTGTTGTGCTTAAGCATTAATGGCAGTCTTAATGAGCAAACCAAATGATCTCCTCTCATGATACAATCCTAAAAGAGAAAGAAAAAGATTTTCTTTATCCAAGCTCCCTCCCTCCCTGCTGGGAATATTTAAATCTTAATTATCCCTCAGAGTCTTTGCGATCTTGCAGGGTAAACTGCCGATGAAAAAATGAGATGCTTTCTTGGCGTATATGTTACAGAGTGCAGCAACTGTTAAGAAAGAAAAATTACGAGCCTGGCTCAAGTGCACTGCTCTAGGACCGTCAAAACCTGGGCACGCCCAAATGCATAGGTTCAGAAGCATTTTTCAAAAGAACAACAACAGCAAAAATACACACATTTCCATTTATAGGCAAAAGTTGACCCATCTTTTAAACTATAGTATTTTTAAGTTTATATGTGTCTACTTGAAAGAGAAGGCAAGAAGAGAGTCTGACTGGGAAAAGCGCTGAGGCTGAGTGGACCCAGGTAGAAGGATCATTCACCTGAATGCTCCCAAGTCACCCTGATTGGTTTAGTGCCCTTTTCTGTTGTTTTTCACAACCCGCTTACAAATGCTGGTAAATATGCTATAGACTACGTCATTATCCACTTCAAAACAAAGTCAAACCATTAACTGCAAAAGGTCAACTGTGAATCTCTTCTAGATCTGAAGTGAGTCTCAGGTCTATTATTAACCTGGACATACCAGGCAACTACAGATGAAAAGAACAGAACCCCAGGACCACTGGTCTCGTGGATGGTTCCACAGACCTCATCTTGGCTTCACATAGTGGAGAAAGAGGCCAAGGCCAGGGGACCAAGGGAAAGGTTAGAATTCTCAGTATCTGATTATCAATATTTTCCTTTGCTGAATTATGGGATCTTCAGAGAGCACGACAATAAATAAAGGACACTGACGAGACCTCCAATCATTTCCCTCCCACCCTTCAGGAAAGAACCGTACCAAACACATTTTCTATTACAATATCTCAAAGCACCACATTCTATTAGTAAAAACTTCTACTGTCAAAAACTCCATATTAAATTACTTAAATTCAGCGTAAGTTCTTTTTCTCTAGTTTACTGCTCAAAGGATAAAGAGCTTACTGCCTGCTATCTTCAGAACTTTTTGTTACTTATTCTTATCACTCAGAAGAACTTCAGACTTTCTTTCTTTACCAATAACTATCTTTTACAATCTTGGATAAACTCTTTAATCTTCCTAGACCTAACTTTCCTCCTCTGCAAACTAAAATGTCACAACAAACTTGTGGACACCTAAGGCTTTTACTAAGTTGATGTTCATCCTGTAACTCTCGCTTGGTTTCTTAGACTCTATTCTAGCTCTTTATTATTTTTTTTTTAATTTTTTTTTCAACGTTTATTTATTTTTGGGACAGAGAAAGACAGAGCATGAACGGGGGAGGGGCAGAGAGAGAGGGAGACACAGAATCGGAAACAGGCTCCAGGCTCCGAGCCATCAGCCCAGAGCCTGACGCGGGGCTCGAACTCCCGGACTGCGAGATCGTGATCTGGCTGAAGTCGGACGCTTAACCGACTGCGCCATCCAGGCGCCCCTATTCTAGCTCTTTAAATATGTGCCCCACGTGCATTTTTCCTAAATTCCTAATTCTTTCCTGGAACTTTGCAAGAAAAAAAAAAATGATAACGATGCAAGTAAAAAAAATCAAAACAAAATTTCAATGTCTTGCACTGACCTATTATCTTATAATAACCACTACAAGTGAATGGGAGGTGAGCAAAACGGCAAGTCCTAAGTGTCTGAGACATGGAGGGGACATCCTTGTATCAGGGCTAATGAAAGCCATCAACTGGTCATTAGGAATAAACCTTTCCAATTTGTAAATCACGTTTTTGGTTTTTTATTCTTTTTTTTTAACGTTTATTTATTTTTTTTTAATTTTTAACGTTTATTTATTTTTGAGACAGAGAGAGACAGAGCATGAATGGGGGAGGGTCAGAGAGAGAGGGAGACACAGAATCGGAAACAGGCTCCAGGCTCTGAGCGGTCAGCACAGAGCCCGACGCAGGGTTCGAACTCACGGACCGCGAGATCATGACCTGAGCTGAAGTCAGACGCTTAACCGACTGAGCCACCCAGGCGCCCCAACGTTTATTTATTTTTGAGACAGAGAGAGACAGAGCATGAACGGGGGATGGTCAGAGAGAGAGAGAGACACAGAATCCGAAACAGGCTCCAGGCTCTGAGCTGTCAGCACAGGGCCCGACGCGGGGCTCGAACTCACAGACCGCGAGATCATGCCCTGAGCCGAAGTCGGCCGCTTAACCAACTGAGCCACCCAGGTGCCCCTTTGGTGTTTTATTCTTAATTTGAAAAGCTAACGGATGACAGAACACCACGGAGGGGAAGAGAGAGGTTTGTGCACGGAGACATGCCATATTCATTCAGAATATGCGGGAGTGAATGCAGGTTTGAGAAAATTCCTACTCAAAATGCAAAACAATAGTGGGATAAAGTATGGAGTGAACACCAAGGTTTGTTTGAAACGCTTTCCTCAAATATACATACACATGACATGCTGAAAATTAGCACTTGCCTATTAAATGATGGCACATCTTTACCCTCACCTTTGCCCTAAAAACTATTTTAATGATCACGGTGTCTAGCCCTAAGGGATGATTGGAAAGCATCTCAATGATCTATCCTTCTCTTAGATCTCTTGTTACTTAGATGATATGAATGATCAAAACGTTGCTGTCTTCACATATGCTTGGGGAACAAATCAATGTTGCAACGGCAGTGGACAAACCCAAAACTTCCAAATGTTTGATAACCAGGCAATAAATAGGTTCACTTCATCATCTCAGCTTTGCTTGCTAGTGAATAGAGAAGGAACTGTGTCATGTATTTAAATTGAAGCTTTGAGGGGCGCCTGGGTGGCTCAGTCGGTTGAGCGTCTGACTTTGGCTCAGGTCATGATCTCATGGTCAGTGAGTTCAAGCCCTGCATGGGGCTCTGTGCCGACAGCTCAGAGCCTGGAGCCTGTTTCAGATTCTGTGTCTCCCTCTCTCTCTGCCCCTTCCCCACTCATACTCTGTCTCTTTCTGTCTCTCAAAAATGAATAAATGTTTAAAAAAAATTTTTTAATAAAAATAAATAAATAAATAAATAAATAAATACATCCATACATACATACACAAATTGAAGCTTTGATTCTCAGAATTCCTAAATGAGATATATTAAAAGGGCATATCCTTCCTAAGGAACACTCCAAGGAATGCATAAGCAAACAAAGAAAAATAATAAATAAGTGTAAGAATACCAAGCTAGGAATAGTAAGATAAATAGCCACTACACTTGACTGATATATGCACAGGCCCATTTCTAGCCACGATACATGCATAAAAATACAGTAAATGTTAATCAGAAATTCACTCAATGGAAATAGAGTATAAAAGGTCACCAAGAAGGGGTCCATCAGTAGCTAATACAAAATTACTGGATAAGACCAAGAGAAAAATAAAAAGCTACCTAAATACCTAAAATGATTATTTACACCATAAACCTCTCTCTCCAAAAGAACAAAAAATTCTGTTCAACTGATGGGCTCAAGGTTCCATAAAGAGGAAGTTGAGATGGATAAAGCAATCTGCAAGCCTCTAAGAACAGTCTAGGTTCCAATTCAGCAATGTGTTCTCAGAATTAAAAGCTTTGGGGCATGAAAATTTGGAGACCCTTACCAAAGGGGAATTTACAATACTCATGGAAATACAGGAATTATCTCAGAGTACTTCCTCTAAACAAATATGCCTTGCCTAACAACAAACTGGTGTTTCTTCAATCTTCACATCCTTTTCCTATAGGCTTCCCAGATTTCTCTCTCAATATCCTATCCTGCTATGCAAAGCTCATAAAAATATCAGTTACGCAGGGCTTATCGGAAACGCCCTATGGATGATACAGTGAACAAAAATGCCTTTGGTCTTGAAATACATTCAAGCAAAATTTCCTATCATCCTGGCATCCAAAACTTTCTCTTCTCCGTTCACATTTTATAATGTGCTAGGGTCTGAATGTTCAGGTCTCCCAATATTCACACATTGGAATCCTGACACTCAAGTGATGGTGTGCAAGGTGGGGCCTTAGGTCATGAACATGAAGTCCTCTTGAATGGGCATAGTGTCCTTATAAAAGAGACCCCACAGGGGCGCCTGGGTGACTAAGTCTGTTGAGAGGCCAACTCTTGGTCTCGGCTCAGGTCACAATCTCCCAATTAATGGGATCGAGCCCTGTATTATTGAGCTCTGTGCTGACAGCATGGAGCTTGCTTGGGATTCTCTCTCTCCATCTCTCTCTGCCCGTCCCCTGTTCATGCTCTTTCTGTCTCTCTCAAAAATAAATAAACTTTAAAAAAACAGAGACCCCACAAAGCTCCCTAGCCCTTCCCCTATGTGAGGACAGAGTGAGAACTCTGTGACCCCCCCAAGACGGCCCTCACTCGACCGTGTGGGCACCTTGATCTCTGACTTCCAGCCTCCAGAACCGTGAGAAATAAATTGTGGGGCTTATAAGCCTGTGGTAATCTGTTACAGCAGCCTGAACAGATAGGCATCACGTAGCATACAGAAGGTGCTACCTACCTAAAATTAGAAAAACAGTAATTAATTAGAAACAAGCTACAGAACACTGGGTCAGAAATGAAAAGGCCTCATCTTATTTGGCAGCTAGTGGGGAAAACAGGCGTCCTCATCCCCTCAGAGCAAAATCCCATGCGAGGCCTAGAAATGCTAAGAGATTTGTCCTTCACCACCCTAATCCACGGCAAAGAAAATAAGTATTTATGGCATCTCTTTTAAAAAACAAAGTAGGGGCACCTGGGTGGCTCAGTCAGTTAAGCATCCAACTTGGGCTCAGGTCATCATCTTACAGTTCACAAGTTCGAGCCCTGAGTCAGGCTCTGTGCTGACAGCTCAGAGCCTGGAGCCTGCTTCAGATTCTGTGTCTCCTCTCTCTCTGCTCCCCCCCATTCCCTCTCGCATATGTTCTCTCTCTCTCTCTCTGTCTCTCTCTGTCTCTCTCAAAAATAAACATTACTTTTTTAAATAAAAAAATAAAACATAAAAAACAAAGTAGTGTAAGATTGGGTGGGAGGGCGTGGGCAGGTGGAAAAGGCTGGACAACACACAATGACCTACGTAAGCCATAACCGCAGTGTTGCAGACATAAACCTCCTAGAAGCCGGTCAGGTCCTGAGTGCCTGAATGCGGAGTCTTCTAGCACCATATACAATCCCCTTCGTTGGGGAACATGAAAAAGCATCTTCTGTATTCATAACCATGTAGTGGGTTATGCGGAGATTAACCAAGTTTTGGCCTTGGGAGAAATTCATGTCAGTAAAACAATACAGAAGAGGTAGATACATATTTTAACGAGCCATGTGAACTGCTAAGTCTGGGCTCTCCATCTTAGATTCACATACATGTCATCAGCATCAACTAAATTTTGGATGAACTTTTAGAAAGCTCTAATTTGCTTTATACACCTCTGCTCAGCAAGGAATTTAACTGGCTTAAAAAAAAAAAAAAAAACAAAACAGGGCCTGGGTGGCTCAGTTGGTTAAACATCCGACTTTGGCTCAGGTCATGATCTCGCGGTTTGTGAATTCGAGCCCCACATCGGGCTCTGTGCTGACAGCTCAGAGCCTGGAGCCTGCTTCGGATTCTGTGTCTTCTCCTCTCTCTGCACCTCCCATGCTCATGCTCTGTCTCTCTCTGTCTCTCAATAATAAATAAACATTAAAAAAAATTTTTTTTAAACCAGGAAGAAACAGATGCAAAAAATAAAAATATATAGTTGACCTTTTTTTTTTGATATAAAGCTGCTACAGACAAAACAATCAGCTATGCAAACAAATCTCATAATCCTCACTCGTTACGCTAAAATCATGTTCTTCTGAAATTCACCAGATTAAACTTGCGTGTAAGGAAAAGTACACTTTAAATTACAACTAGTCATAATTTTAGGAATATCATTTAAAAAAAAACATCCCACTATACAACTGACTTCTATTAAGCCATCTATCAAGGGGCAGAACAAATCTACAGTTGGTTAACAGACAGGCATTATATTTGTTTGTTTCTTTTCAGGGTTTGTTTTGTTTTGTTTTTGTTTGTTTTGGGGGGTTTTTTTTTGGTGTAAAAAGGTGATTTTATTATAGCACCAGGACAGGACGCATGGGCAGAAAGAGCTGTCGACAGACATGTTTTTAAAAAACTGAATGTGTCTCCACTTTCAAGGACAATTTTTTAAAATACCTCCATTTGGAAAAAAATTAACATAATTTTGAGACTTATTAGTCAAGTGATTGTTGGCTGGTTTTGTCCTTTTCTAAAGCTATTTGGCATTAAATGACTTGATAACAAGTCTCAAACTCTATCATATAGAAGAGAGGTTTAAGTCAACATCCTATTTTAAATAAATCAAGTAGCCTTAGGGATAATATTAGAAATATATATTTTTAGACGTATTGAAACTAAAACTTGGCTGATTTTCCCTCTCTGTTTATGTCAACCACAATTTGTTTTTTTTTTCCATTCAGTGCTTCCCCCAGTCTAAATAAAAGATAGTTGCTTTTCATAATTAATTGTAGTTTTCTTAGGGTAATGTAGTATTTCACCATTTTATTCACCTTTCAGAGTAACAAGATATCATGACATACAGAAAAGCATCTGGAGGACACGGTTGAGGCAGACGGCAGAGTTCTATTTAAAAAAGGAAGGGAGGGTTGCCTGGGTGGCTCCAGTCAGTTAAGTGTCCGACTTTGGCTCTTGGCTCAGGTCATGATCTCACGGTTGTGCGACTGAGCTCCTATCGGGCTTTGAGCTGACAGCACGGAGTCTGCTCGGGATTCTGTCTCCCTCCTTCTCTGCCCTTTCCCCGCTTGCACGTGCAAGCTCTCTCACTCTCTCTCAAAATAAATAAACTTAAAAACTTAAAACAAAACAAAAAAAAAAAAAAAAGGAAGGATGTCTTCTGGTACGCCTGGGTGGCTCAGCTGGTTGAGAATCTGACTCTTGATTTGGGCTCAGGTCATGATCCCAAGGTCATGGGATCAAGCCCCACGTTGGGCTCCATGCTGAGTGTGGAGCCTGCTTGAGATTCTCCCTCCCTCCCTCCCCCTAAAAAGAACAATGAAGAATGCCTTTGTAGGCTGGAGTTTTTCTACAGGGGCCAACAGGGATGGTGCTGGGGGCAGCTGATCCTCAATACCCTTCAGTGCCCTGGGAGCAGATGCAGGGGTGGTGGGGGAATCTCGTCACAGCTAGAACCCACCAAGGTGCGCTGAGCCACGTTAGTCGACAGCAGGAGCACGGTGAATTTCAGTCCAAAGCCTTTTGGTTTTTACTTCAATGTGTTTTGACCACCAAGCTAGAACAAAAGCCTCTCAGCACATGAATCTTAAGAAGTGAACTAAATGGGGACGCCTGGGTGGCTCAGTCGGCTGGGCGTCCGACTTCGGCCCAGGTCACGATCTCACGGTTCATGAGTTGGAGCCCCGCGTCGGGCTCTGTGCTGACAGCTCGGAGCCTGGAGCCTGCTTCGGATTCTGTGTCTCCCCCTGTCTCTCTGTCTCTCTCTGAACTAACTGGCATAAAACACCACCTCCCGAGCCCCAGGCAGGCATGCTAGACCCAATGTGCTGGAGCACCAGAATGCAGGCAGATTCAACACCCTGATGAAATCCTAGCATGCTCACGACTGAGCCCAGCTTACAGCATTACCCCCAATCACCTGCAGGCCCGTGCAGAGCTAACTTCACTACTGCAAGCCCGAGATTCTGCATCTGCAGCAGGGTAAATGCCTCCTAGAATTCAAGGAAGCAATGATTAAGGTGGTTAGCAGTCCGTGGCATGCTGTCAAATGCAATAAATGTTAGCTATCACTGTTCTTTTTTCCCCCCGCCTCCCTCATATCACTGCAGGCTTCTCGTTCAAGCTCCACACCAAACAGCATTTGAAAACCATGAAGAGGGAGAGAATGGCTGCGATGCGTTTTAGAAAACATTTTATAGAAATTCTGGACAGTACAAGTCAGTCCCCACTGTTTACACATAATTTATTATTAAATGCCATGTGACATACACACCTCCCCCACTCCATTCTAGAGGGCACCCTACAAAATTAATATCTGGCCTCCTACACTGTCTTGTCACTCTGAAGAAACACAGATCTCACCACGAATCCCTTCTTGTCGATACCGCAAAGTAGCACTGGAGTTTTAAACACTCCTAAATGGTTATGACAACGGGGAACAAGTTAAAGTCTAATGATCTATTAAGTTCTCTCTCACAACCATCTATTTAGATGCTGCTTCCTGAGTTCTCTACAGTGCCTCGAGAGCTGAGGTGTTTTTCCAAATGAATAGAATTACTATTTATATCCTAACATTCACTAAGACAGTAATGCCTTCTAAAGCCTAAGAACTGGTCACGTCGGTAAGAAAAAACAGGTAGGCAATGCCTTTGAAAACAGAAGGGAAAAGACAAAGCACTTCAAGGACCACAGAGGAAATGAAAGGACATGGGTCCAGAGGGATACACTTGTAGTTCCAGAAATCAGGGAGAGGTGAAATATGCAGCAATTTAATACGAGCTCAGGAGGATTCCACCTATATTTATACCATCGTGCAATTTTTTTCACCAAACCACAAAAGTATTACTTGACATCACAGCAACCCCTCTACCGGTACTGTTAACCTTCTGCTAGATTCCAGACTTGATCGACTCCTAACTCTGAGGGCAGAAGGGAGACCCTTCTTACCACCCCTGTTTCCATTAGGAAGGATCCTCTCGAGCCTCTTTGTGTCCCTTCCTAACCTAGCCGATTGGTGCACTCAGGACTCAGCTCTGGCCTTTCCTCCTCTTGGGAACACGCTGCCCACAAGAAGAATGGGCCACCCAATCAGTAATAAATGTGATGTCATAGTCTCTCCCCCTCTCCTCTTGTATTTCCCAAGGTCTTTGGAACCCAAGCAAGAAAATGGAGTCTATTGGCTGGGCCTGCTCACAGAGACTGAAACATTACCACCTTCTGAAAAGACTCAAACAAAATCTAACCTTAGGAAACACAGCCCAGTGGTTAAGAGTAGAGACTCTGACATGGAGAGACAAAGTTTGAAACCCTCTCTGCCGACTACAAGAGTGTGCACAAAATTCTTAACTTTGCTGGGTCTTAGTCTTCTCATCTGTAAAATGGGGACAATAATAGTAACTCATAGGACGATTAATATATGTAAAGACCTTAGAACAATGCTTGGACATAATAAACTAAACAAATTTTAGTGTCACTAATATAAGCATTTTTTTCTTATTATCACTATTATTATTACCTCATTGCACAAGGTAAGACTTGCCCATGTTAGGTTAGATTCCATTTTATGAATTCATGTCTCCAGTAGGACGCCAAGAATGATGAACTAACGATAATGGAGAAATGTGGGAAAATGAATCAGTTGGCCCACTGTGGGCACTGTCACCTGAAAAAGTGGTCTTGCCTTTCAACAAGAAGACGAAACTCCACAAGCATACACACACACACACACAAAAGATCTTTGTGTTTCTGTTGCTGTCCTTCATGTCAGTAATCACACATCACCTGGTCTCCAAATTTTTGATGTGCACGAATCTGCCCGATGACAGAACAATGGAGGCCAACCTGTGGCCCCATCAAATGTTTTTGGGTAACAGAAGAAAACCCAGGCGTCCTTTTTGCCCAGGGTTTTCTATAACCCACAACCAGTTATTTCTCCCCTTTATCAAGTACCCTTAAAAAAAATCAGGAGAGAAGAAAATTTTGTTATTTGACATACCAGAGTGCATTTAACTGACCAAATATGCCTACACCTAAAAGGCTAACCGGGCTATCAGAGACCTTTCATCTTATTAGTAACTGAAATTGATTTTATGCCTTACCTTAGCAACACTGGTGACTTCTGCCTATCACAGAGCCACACAGAGCATTGGTAATGGGCTCAGATGAGTCCCCAGCACTCGCGTTCAGGCTACATGTTACCTTTAGGGCTCAAACTGCTCTATGACAGGCAAGGGCCACTGTTCAAATGGAAGCTTGGGGATGCACCTCATTTTGAGAAAAGCACAATTAACTTAGGGCAAGCCTGCTCTCACATGTACCCTTAAAATGGTATAATGAAGAAGAAACGTTAAGTGTGGGGTTGGAAAATGCTGCTGCTACTGGGCTATGAAAACATTTTCCCCAGCTTGGCTCTACCTACATCACAGCTACTGTCAAAACCCTAAATAAAGACTGAAAACTTCAAGGAAGAAGAGAGACATTTCTTTCCAGTGTGCTACCAAAACTCCAAGGAAAAAAGGGACAGTAACAGCAAAAAGCTAGGACTGTGGTAACCCAACAAGTTTAGAGTATGGTTGAAGACATACTATGGGCAGCTTCTCTCTAGCCTACTAATTACACACCAACTTATTATGCACCAACATATCCCCAACACCGGCCCCACACCTCCATTTTCATACATCTGAAAGAGGACAGAAAACATCACACAAATGCAATATTCCTGGAATAATACAGGTCTTTCCAAAGTCCACTGCCTTCTTCTGTCCATAGTATCTGCTAATGGTTATTCTCAAACCTCTCACATCATCTATTCTGGACAAAGCTGTTCCTTACAGTCAAAACATTTGTGAAAGGAAAGGACAGGACAGGACAGGACAGGAAAGGAGGGAAGGGAAGGGAAGGGAAGGGAAGGGAAGGGAAGGGAAGGAAAAAGGGAAGGGAAGGGAAGGGAAGGGAAGGAAAAAGGGAAGGGAAGGGAAGGGAAGGGAAGGGAAGGGAAGGGAAGGGAAGGGAAGGAAAAAGGAAAGGGAAGGGAAGGGAAGGGAAGGGAAGGGAAGGGAAGGGAAGGAAAAAGGGAAGGGAAGGGAAGGGAAGGGAAGGGAAGGGAAGGAAAAAGGAAAGGGAAGGGAAGGAAAAAGGGAAGGGAAGGGAAGGAAAAAGGGAAGGGAAGGGAAGGGAAGGGAAGGAAAAAGGGAAGGGAAGGAAAAAGGGAAGGGAAGGGAAGGGAAGGGAAGGGAAGGGAAGGGAAGGGAAGGGAAGGGAAGGAAAAAGGAAAGGAAAGGAAAAAAGAAAGGAAAGGAAAGGAAAAAAGAAAGGAAAGGAAAGGAAAAAGGAAAGGAAAGGAAAGGAAAAAAGAAAGGAAAGGAAAGGAAAGGAAAGGAAAGGAAAGGAAGGAAGGAAGGAAGGAAGGAAGGAAGGAAGGAAGAAAGAGAGAAAGAAAAGAAGGAGAGAGAGAGAGAGAAAGAAAGAAAGAAAGAAAGAAAGAAAGAAAGAAAGGGAGAGAGAGAGAGAGAAAAGAGGGGGGTCACTACCCATCCCATTGAAAGACTATGATGCCATCGACAAAATGGAAAACATCAGTGCAACATTCCCCCTAGGCCCAGGGCTGATACTGGCCCTCTGGCATGGAAAACAAAATTCATGTCTGTGCCGACCACTGCTTGGACAATGTCACTTCAGTGAGACACCTGATAAAGAGACAGAAACACCTCCTTCCTTGTTAAATCAGACAGATGCTTTAAATGTGCCTTAATCCAGAAACAGGTTAAGAAACCAGTTACTAACTCTACTTCTGAATATGTGCTGAATAAAGCAAATATTAGAAGAATCTTCTTGGAAAGCTGGCAGTACATGTGACTAAATTAAATACAGGCGCTATCAGCAGAATGTCTGAGAGGTCCTGAAATTTCCCAATAGTCTTGTGCCCTTCGCTTTTTAAAACCAATTCTTTCCCTAAGATCTTAATTCCTGGAAAGTCTGCTGTGTTAGAAATGTCATGCTTGTGACCAAAACAAAGTCAATCAAGTCATTATTACTAACACGGACTACTTTCTGCGGAAAAATCACTCTGCTTCTGGCACATTGCAGAGGCTAAATTTAATGTCTTAAATACGCAAAAGTGAAGATGAGCTGGTGCGGCGTTTCACCAAATCCGTGTTTTCATTCAAGTCTTTTACTAACCATAATAATAAGTTAACAGAGAAGCAATACATTTCAAGGGATATAAATGTGTGAGATACTTCAGCCACCCGCTCTCAAGGTAAGCAGACAGATCTCCAATGTCTATTAATGGAGAGCCAGGCAGACTTGAACTTCCAGGACTGCTTCAAAACAATGAGTAGTTTTGACCCCTCAGGTGGTTCCCCAACCAGCGCCTGATGATACAAGCTTGACATCCCCACTTGCATTTCCTCAATTGTGAAACACCTGCTCTGAGAAGCAGGTGTGAGGACCGTGGATGATACATACGATGTGTGTGTGACAAAGGGTAGGACATGATAGGTGTTCACTAACCATCATCCAGACTATGTAACACATAGTCATAGCTAATAGTACACACGTGTACACACACACACACACACACACACACACACACACACACACACACACGGCAGGTAAGTCCTGTGTGGTTCCATGCACAATGCCTGCCACACGGCAGGCTCTCAAAAGATAGCTGTTGAGACAGTTTTAAAAAAGGAGACCCTGGGGCACCTGGGTGGTTCAGCTGGTTGAGCATCCGACTTGGGTTCAGGTCATGATCTTGCATTCGTGGGTCCGAACCCCGCATGGGGCTCTGTGCTGACAGCTCAGAGCCTGGAGACTGCTTTGGATTCTGTGTCTCCCTCTCTCTCTGCCCCTCCCCTGCTTGTGCTCTCTCTCTCTCAAAAAAAAATAATAATAATAAATAAAATGTTAAAATTAAAAAAAAAAAAAGAGAGAGCCCAAGATTATTTAAAATTGCACAGCTTTCAGTAAACAAGACTAAGCAGAGGCTGGAGGGCGGCCCCGGTCTCCCACACCTTCAAATTCATGGTAATCCCTTGTTCTGATGCTGGTCTCACTTGAGAACCATGTGAGGTAAAGGTTAGCCTCCCTCATTCACACGTGAGGAAATCGAGACTTAGCAGATCAGCATCCCCTCCCTCCTTCCTGTCTAACGGGATCTTAGCTTTGTGCAGTTACCCACTCCT
The DNA here is from genome assembly GCF_022079265.1 of Lynx rufus. Lineage (NCBI taxonomy): Eukaryota > Metazoa > Chordata > Mammalia > Carnivora > Felidae > Lynx > Lynx rufus. Next base: position 11,613,952 of record NW_025814840.1, read on the forward strand.
CCCCCACAAAGCACTGTGCTCCAAGGGGACCCACCCCACTCTGAGCTGCAGAGGTTATTTTTACTTGGTGAGCAATTTATTTCAGAAATGGGCATCGGACCCACCTCTAGTTACTGAGACACAAGAGAAGCCGGGCTTCTGGAAAAATATTCCTCTCTGCTGGGAAAGGGCTCCCAGAAGAAAGAGCGTGTTTTCTTCCTCTGGACAGTGCCACATCTGCACAGCATGACTTCCAAGTCCTTCCGCCATCGTGCTGGGAGTTAATAGACGGATTAACATCCGATGTAGCAGAGCAGAGAGATGTATCTCCTGGAGCATCCAGTTCTGGGCAGGCTCTACCTCTAGACTTAAGTGAACAAACCCCCTTTGGTGGAAGGCAATCAGAAATAAGAGTCTCTTACTTGCAACCGAAAGCAGCCCCAAGTGGTCTCCAGCCCAAAGTCAGAGCGTACCATACCCAGACCCAGGTCTGTCTGACGCCCCAGCTTGCTTTCTTGGCAGCTGCATTCCAGCAGACCTCAAAAGGTCCCACGGGAGCCTCTCCCAATGCTAGAGACCAGGGTAAAGATAGAGCACCGGGGCTATGTGGCAGGTGCCCCCTGGATACTTTCTGTACATTATTTAATTTAATCCCTGTAGCTCAACACTGGCCTCTAGGACTCAAATGCCAAATTCGCCACAGTGAATGGACTCCTATGGAAGGCTAGACTTTATTGAAGTTAGAAACAATGTTTATAGGAAGCAGTCAATTGTATCAAGAGCCTTGATTTGCAAAGTATGGAAGAAAGAAAATGAAGTTAGGAGTTGAAATCCGTAACATCCTGAGTCAGTTATTCCACCTCTCCTAGCCTGCATTCCCACAAGTATAAAACACCTACTCTGGGAAATTTAGGTGAGATAGTAGGTGTTCAATAATCAGTACATAATCACAATATTCCCGAATCCACCTCCGGTAATGCTAGAAAACAATCGCTGAGCACTGAAATATTTTGAGTGGTCTCGTTAATCCTGTGATCGTAATCCATCAGTTCCCATTCAGCAAGGATTCTTCTTAATGTTTATCCACCGTCAAGATGAAAAATGACCCTTAATAATCTATAATCTGATTTATCCTTCCAGAAATGACAAGGAATTATTACACCCTCCTGGTATTTCCTGAATGGAAGCGCAAAGATGAAAAATGAACGTGCAACGAAAACCATCCAGCCAATTTCTAAATAGCTTAGAAATGTTAACAGGATAGTGGCCCCACCGCCATCTAGGAGATACAGATCTCCTAGGCCACCATGATATTAGTCACTAAGTGATTTTAAATCTTGCCATTAATCCCCTTGTCCCCATTATCTATTATTTCACATTCCGAAACCACAGCAAGAGCCCTTTGGGCAAAACAAATACAGCAAAGCCTGCAAATGCAGACCACAAATCCTAAGTACAAATCACTGCTCTCTCCTAGTGGGGACCCAGGGTGCAGGGGAAGAAGCGGAGGTCCCCTCGGGGGCGCACAGGGGACGGGGGTCAGCAGTCACGGCTCCCATTTAATCACAAGGCACAAACCTCTTGGCTTGGAGCCAGCATGACACCTTGCCGTTGGCACGCCCACTAACATTCACTGAGCTGATTCTTACGGGGTCCCAGCCTCTGCTTAAGTACTCTGTGTGCAATCCTGGGCACGAGGTGCTGTTGTTTCCCCCACCTGACAGAGGACAAAACGGAGGCACAGAGAAGTTACAAGCCCAGGGTTGTGTATGCGGGATGCAGCCAGGATTCAGTCAGGCCCTCTGTCACCAGTCTCTACTTCTAGCCACTACTGAAAGCCCCTGGAAACAGTTGCTATCCAAACTAAACTTGCCCAGATATTCCTATGGCTATTTTATTTTTTTGATATAATTTATTGTCAAGTTGGCTAACATACAGTGTATACAGTGTGCTCTTGGTTTCTGGGGTAGAGTCCTGTGGCTCATCGCTTACATACAACACCCAGTGCTCATCCCAGCAAGTTCCCTCCTCAATGCCCATCACCCATTTTCCCCTCTCCCCCACCCCCCCCGTAAACCCTCAGTTTGTTCTGTGTATTTAAGAGTCTCGTCTCTCAAAAATGAAGGGAGGAGTTGGCCTCCCTCCCTCTCTGTTTGTAACAATTTTCTCCCCTTCCCTTCCCCCATGTTCTTCTGTTAAGTTTCTCAAGATCCACATATGAGTGCAAACATATGGTATCTGTCTTTCTCTGACTCATTCCACTCAGCATAATACCTTCCAGTTCCATCCACATTGCTGCAAATGGCAGGATTTCATTCTTTCTTATTGCCAAGTAGTATTCCATTGTATATATAAACCGCATCTTCTTTATCCATTCACCAGTTGATGGACATTTAGGCTCTTTCCATAATTTGGCTATTGTAGAAAGCGTTGCTATAAACATTGGGGTACAGGTACATCTCACTTTCCACCCATGTTCTTCAGCAACAATAAAAAAAGTCTTTTAGATTCGAACATCAAGAGGACAAGTAGATAAACGAGCCACCTGAAGCTCAAGTCGCCAGAAGGAAAAGAAATTATTATAATAATGTCACCAGGAACTAGCATTACACAGAGCAAAGGATCATAAGGGATATCTTTGAAAGAAAGACCAAGTAAATTCCACATGCCAGAACTGTGACAGACAGTGGGGCCAACCTCACCTCCCTTTTGGAGACCACTTCTCCACCCGGGAGGCTCAGTGACCTGGAAGTCAAGGTCCCCATGGGGAAAGCCACCCCTAGCCTCTCCTTGGGCAGAGTGCAGAAGGTCTTTTCTCATCAGCCTGGCCCCCAATGTATCACAGCCCTACTTTTTATTAGAAACCAAATACTATGCAGTCCTGGAGTTGGAATTCTAGGTACTCCTGAGGGGCAGGAAAGATTTGGGGAATAGTCCTTCACTTACAAAAACATCAACTGAATACCTACAATGCCCAGGGCACTGCGCTAACCATTCATGAGTATGTGGTACACTGGGCCCTATACTGAATGATTTTTTTTTTAATTTTTATTTTAAGTAGGCTCCATGCCCAACGTGGGGCTTGAACTCATGACCCTGAGATCAAGGGTTGCATGCTCTACTGACTGAGCCAGCCAGGTGTCCTTACATTGAATGTTTTAAATTGCACTATCTATATAATGTATTGAATACATTACAGTTTCTGAAAGATACAATCATTTAGCACCCAACATAAGGCTAAGAATCTTCATTTTTCTAGGTTTTATTTTAGGTTCCTAAGGTATTTTATTATTTTATTGATTTTTTTACTAAAGCATAGAAATTTTTCTTTTAAAATCTAATATTGAAGGCTGAGTATGACTGGCATTTAATGTACCTACTGAAACAGATATATAGGAGAAATAGAATTACAAACTCAGACAGTCAAATGTCATATGGAATCTAAAATTCATCTGTGAACCAGAAAAGTCTTCAAAAACCAGAACTGAAGTTAAATTTGAAGGCAAGAGGCTCCAATATTTGATATTATTGGACAAATATTTTTCATTCCATATTTTATTACAGGATTTATATTGAGAATGATATAACATGTTCCTTCTTTAGCTACATAGTTTTTTCTTTTTCTTTTTCTTTTTTTTAATTTTTATTTATTTTTGAGAGAGAGACAAAGAGCACAAGCGGGGAGGGGCAGGGAGAGAGGGAGACAGAATCCCAAGCAGGCTCCATGCCATCAGTACAGAGCCCCATGTGGGGCTTGAACTCACGAACTGTAAGATCATAACCAGAGCCAAAATCAAACAGGCGGACACCTTAGTGACTGAGCCACTCAGATACCCCTCACTACGTGTATTTATTCATGGTCATCTAAACTTCAAATATTGATGTATTAACTTACATAAACCAAAGTGTCAGTAACACTGGCATGAGATGGCATTATACAGTTCTGTGTTTGTAATTCCTTAAACTTTGCGACCTAATACAATTTTAATGATATAATTACGAGATTTTAATAGAAAATATGTGGACAGCTTTCAATGAATAATCTGTAACATTCCATCCATACTTCTATTAAAATGTTAATCTATTAAAATATGAAACTTTGGCAACACAGGACTTCAGTAGACAGATGAGAATATAACAATTTTCCAAGGTTATAAGACTAATAAACTGGCATCCACTGGTCTTCAAAACATAGTCTGTTTCCTCCCTTCTTACCCATTTTTGTGCGAATCCCATAAAAGTATTTTGATGTGTTTAAAATGATTACCACTGAGCCAAAACACCCAGTTAGAAGGAGAATATAAAGGAAACATGAAACAATACAGGGAAATTTACACACACAACTACATGAAGAAAAATACTCCATATGATTCCAGGACTACCAATAAAAAAGAATCCTCATGTAGAGCATCTCAATTTGTTTTAGAAAAGGAAGAATGATAAATAATAAACCAACGTCCTAAAAACAAGGTGTAAAAACCCACAGTCATACCACTGCTGCTAATCAATATTTAAAGAGCTTAGAACCTGCAAAGATAGGATTCTGCGAGATTCTAAAATACGTGTTGGTTTTCTGTACCAAAAATGCTTCTGACTTGTAGGCTTATGAAATATCAAAAATAATTGTGAGGCTGAGGTTGAGCTGAGCCTTTGCTATTTCATTTCCCAAATTTAAATTCTACCATATTTTCTCTCTCTGGTTTTGATTTCATTTATACGAAAAAATTTTAAATGGCAACAATATTGTAATCCTAAAGGAAAAAGAATGACAATAAGAAATAGTTGTCTCATCTATTAACTTCTAGTTAAATTTTTACACATTACACGCAAAACACCTAGAAGATATTTTAAAACTAAAAGTGTTTAAAAAAAAAAAAAAGTCAGACAAGGCAGCTAAAAAATATTAACGGATTCACAGTAACTTCACAAACGGTAGGACCTAAAAGGAGGTGAAAGAAAGTGCAGTTGGAAGATCTGACAAGATAGTAACTTACTAGAGGTGTTAGCTTAATTGCAATTACTTAGCAGACCTTTCTTTAAGCGTGATGTTCTTTTTTAAGCACTGACTTAAGAATGCCTAGGAAACCAATCAGACCCTGACACTGAAGGCTGATGAATGGGAGATACTACCTTTTCATGAGCACCCTTACAAGGAGAAAGCAGTATTTCACTCAGATCTTGCCAACGCTACAGATTTTCCTCCTGGGAAGTTTCTCAAATGATTGTGGGGAAAAAAAAATTAAGGTCGCTTTACCCACGGATTGCCGGCTCAATTCTTGGATCAAACGAAAGTACCATGGGTGTCAGAATTCAGTCGCCATTTCTTGTTGACAGAAGAGAAAGAACTTAAACCGCATGGATCCTCATGGCTGATATCATCTCATGTGAGGAGCGCGGTCCTTGGGCCATTTTCTTTTTCCCTGCTCAAGAACCGCAATCTCTTGCCAAGTTCTAAAGTCATTTTCAAACTGCTAGCTAGGCATGTGCTCCAAGATGCCTCTAGTATAAGAACACTGTCTAATTCCAAGTATAGTTCTCACATTTATTTTGGGAATATATTCAATGAGTATTTTATTTATTTATTTACTTTTAGAGAAAGAACGCACGAAGGGATAGAGGGGCAGAGAGAGAGAGAGAGTGTGTGGAGCTCAATCCCCACAACCCTGGGACCATGACTTGAGCCAAAACCCAGAGCCAGATACTCAACTGACTGAGCCACCCAGGAGCCCCAAATATTTTTATTCTTAAAGTTCATCTTTAAGAATGATTAAATTAACGAGAAAGCAAGAAGAAAAAACCAAACACCATACTGGAAAAAGAACTGTCTTGAATGAAGCTAGCTCTACTCCTGCTAGCTTAATTTAAAGTTAACTTAATTTAAATTTAACTTAATTAAAGAAATATGTTTAAAGTTAACTTAATTAAAGAAATATGAAAAAAGTTTATAAGTTTGTGCATAGACATGAAAGCAGTGAAAATCAATGAGATGATGATTGGGACAATCAGCTAACTAATGATCTGGAAACAAAATAAAGCTCCACCTCAAGCTTTGCCCGAATAAATTTCAGATGGACTGAAGATGTAAGTCCTAAAACTTGGAGAAAAGACAAAGTATTTTAAGAAAAGATAGACAAGATAAAAACGTGACTACACAGTAATACAACAAAAGTTCAGCACCATAAGTCCAATTAAAGGTAAATTACAGGGGCGCCTGGGTGGCGCAGTCGGTTAAGCGTCCGACTTCAGCCAGGTCACGATCTCGCGGTCCGTGAGTTCGAGCCCCGCATCAGGCTCTGGGTTGATGGCTCAGAGCCTGGAGCCTGTTTCCGATTCTGTGTCTCCCTCTCTCTCTGCCCCTCCCCCGTTCATGCTCTGTCTCTCTCTGTCCCAAAAATAAATAAACGTTGAAAAAAAAAAATAAATAAATAAAGGTAAATTACAAACTGGGAAGAGCAGTCATATATGATTCACTGAGGATGAATATTGTCATATAAACAGCTCTACACGCTGAAGAGTTTCTCAACAGAAACATTGGGTAAAGAATACTAAGTAGAACATTCACAAAAGAAGCAATACTCTCAACGATAGAAAGGGCCCAACCTCACTACCGAAATACAAAACTATGGAAATAAACCAATCAAGCTTTGGTTTCTTTTTGTAGCCTATCAGGCTGCCAAATGAAAAGGAGTAATAATAGCCAATGGTGGTTAAAACAAAGGAAAATGAGCATTATTTTACCTGGCTGGGACCGCACATCAAGGTTCCTTTTTTTGGCATGATGTTTCAAAAAAATTTTTAACTGTGCATACTGGTCTGGCAATGCTATTTCTAGAAATTTTCTTAAAAATTTAATAAGGTACCTGTAACAGGATATTCCCTGTAACATTATTTATAAACCTAAATGTTCATTGAAAGTGTTGGTGGGTAACTGATTTTATTAACATCTAGCCAGGAAACATGTCCACAATGCAGTTTTAATTGAGAAAAAAATTAATATGCATAGTATTAAAAAAGAAACACGGAGGTACTTCTCTCTGGATTATAGGGTTCATAGTGAGCTTAGTTTTTTTCTGTTATCATTTTTAATATTTTCTGAACTTTTTTCAAAGAAACTTCTTTGTAAACAACAACGCAAGAAAAAACACTGCAGGGAGCAGGCAGAAACAAGACAGGTGTCTGCAATTTATTTTAATGCTTGGTCACCTGCCAAATGGACTTAACGTGGCACTATCATAAAATTTGTAGATATCTTCATAGCTCTGAGCAAATCTGACTGCAAATATCTTATTTATCTATTTAATTTCCCTCATGTAATTAACTTCATTTGTTTCGATCATCAATTTTATCCTAAGTATGTCCCACATAAAAGGTGACACTTCCCTCAAGTGGGTATCCTACTTATCATCCTTCCTCAGGTGCAATAAATCATTCTAGCTGGAGTGAAATTGAGGGGGTGAGTATCCTTAATAAGGATATTAAGAATAACCCTTAAACACACACCACAATTATTCACTACCCACTGAAAGCGCTTTGGCATTCAGGTAAATCAAGCATGGCACTGTTGATATTTCTTAAAAGTGGGCCTGTCTTGGTTCAGAGACCTGTCAAATGGATAAATGATAAAGCAAAGAATAAATCCAATGCAATGAAAAATGCCTTCCCCAAAGCAAATGATTCAGTGATTTGGTTTAAGAATCGATACAATGGTAGAAAAGAGCACTAGACTTGGAACAGGGAAAACCAGGTTTTCATCCCAAATGGATCACCGACTAGCAAGGAGAATTCTTGCAAGACTATGTCTAGGCTTCATCTCCTTGCCTGAAAGAATATGAACTCTGAAAAACTATCAGGATTATCTGGGGTACAAGTGAAAAAATCATCATGCCAGAAATCATGACTCAAAGATCATAACCAATCCCTACAAACTGTAGCATCATTACCATCATCACCAAGCAAACTGATTGGTTGCATAGATATCAAATAAAAGTGTGGGCGTGGCCCAAGCTCCGGAGTCCATGCCATGGGACGGCACTGCATGCCTGAAACTGGGGCTAAAGTTGAGAGTTTCTCTGCCCTGTTCCAACAGGGAAGAAATGCACACTCATCCACATCTGTGTCTTCATCCAGGAATGCCGTCGGAGGGCCCCAGCAGTATCCAGGGCCATGGCTGAGAGGGAACACTGAGCTGGATCAGACCCACCTCCCAGCAGGTACACCTCTGTTGTGACGAGAGCCAACTCACTTGGCTTCATTTGCTCTCCCACAACTTCTGACAGAAATATCCATGACAACACATAAGAGTTGCCAAGAGAGAACAACACTGCAAATTAAAACAAAACAAAACAAAAAACACATCAATTAAGTAGTTACCCATCTCTGAGCAATTACTCCCACCTTTGGCCCAGGTGGCCTCGTCCTGCCTCCTGGAGGAATGGAATGGAACTACTGACCCTAGAGCCTGCTTTCAGAAGTGGGGGGAGCACGGGGCGCCTGAGTGGCGCAGTCGGTTAAGCGTCCGACTTCAGCCAGGTCACGATCTCGCGGTCCATGAGTTCGAGCCCCGCGTCGGGCTCTGGGCTGATGGCTCAGAGCCTGGAGCCTGTTTCCGACTCTGTGACTCCCTCTCTCTCTGCCCCTCCCCCGTTCATGCTCTGTCTCTCTCTGTCCCAAAAATAAATAAACGTTGAAAAAAAAAAATTTAAAAAAAAAAAAAAAGAAGTGGGGGGAGCAGTTCCCTCCTTCCTCATAGCTCTGGCTGTCAGCACAACCTCTCTGCACCCAGGAATGCAAACCCAGGGGAACAGAAGTCTATTTGCCCCATATCATGGTGGAGACAAGGAAAAAACAGGGTCATACCTGCATAGGAGGATCAAGGGGAAATGCTGACTCAGTCCAAGGTCAACCCCAGACCCACACACGCTCAATATCAGAAATCAGCCAGGGCTAGGCATATCAATTTGACCTCTAGACCTGAGGGGAGGTTTTAGGAGCATTCAAGAATAAAGAGCTAGGCACCTGGGTGGCTCAGTCCGTTAAGCATCCGACTTTGGCTCAGGTCATGAACTCGCAGTTCATGGGTTCCAGCCCCTCATCGGGCTCTGTGCTGACAGCTTAGAGCCTGGAGCCTGTTTTGGATTCTGTGTCTCCCTCTCTCTCTGCCTCTCCTCCAGTCACTTTGTCTCTCTCTCTCTTTCTCTTCTCTCTCTCTCTCTCTTTCCCTCTCTCTCAAAACTAAATAAACATTAAAAAAAAATGTTTTAAAGATACAAAGAAATGGAAATGCATCCCATGTTCATGGATTAGAAGAGCAAATATGGTTAAAATGTCCATTCTACCAAAAGCAATCTACATATTCAATGCAATCCCTATCAAAATACCAGCAGCTTTTTTCACAGAGCTAGAACAAACAACCCAAATTTGTATGGAACAACATAAGACCCTAAATAGCCAAAGCAACCTCAAAAAAGAAAAACAAAGCTGGAGGCATCACAATTCCGGATTTCAAGTTATATTACAAAGCAGTAGTAATCAAAACAGTAGGACACTGTGGAGGCAGCAAACTCCAAACCCGTTTTTCGTCACAGGCTCAGTGGTTGTCAGAGATAACTCTGAAAGGTTTAGCTACTCTACACATATCTTCATCTGCCAAGATAAAAGTCATTACAAAATGCACGTATATGTTGCCCTCGTGCTGGTTGCAATAGAGCATTTATGCCCTAGTAGTGTGTGAGCTTTTCCCCATGATTCTCACTGGTTAACTTAGTGTCAGCCCATCCCAGGTGTTACAGTTGGCTATGGCCACATGGGCCTCACTGAGCAAATCTGAATCCTTAAAATCTTTCTAGAACCTCATATACCTCAACTACTTTCAAAGATCCTAAGTTGCAAAATAAGAAAAATTAATATGCTACTATAGATTTGTAATTATGTACAAAGTCAAAAAGGATGGAAACCTTTAAAATTTTTTTTCAATGGTTATTCAGTTTTGAGGGAGACAGAGCATGAGCAGGAGAGGAGCAGAGAGAGAAGGAGAACACAGAATCCAAAGCAGGCTACCCGATGCAGGGCTCGAACTCGTGAACCACGAGATCATGACCTGAGCTGAAGTCGGACACTTAACCGACTGAGCCACCCAGGCACCCTGTGGATGGAAACCTTTTAGAGTCTTGCATCCTACCAGTGGATAAATGAATTTTTTTCTGTGGTTCATCTTAGGAAAATTTAGAAAAAATAGGCATTATATGGAGTTAGGCAAACTAACAAAATATTTCACAAAAACAACTTTTCCCAGAAGAGCTATACCACCGGCGACTTCATCACCACTGATCTTTCAAATATTTGGCTTCTTCCATAAATATACAATATGCCCAGGAAAGTGTCCAACAGTAGACGGATGGCTGCTTAGACAAGCGTTTTCTGAATAAACTAATTTTCCTTGTTTGAAATAGCTACAGAACATACGTGATCTAAATAGCTCACAATAGGGGAATAATTTCCTAAGTTAAGGCACACCTATGGGATACGATCTTATTGAGGATTTAAATCATGGGAGGAATATAATAGTATGACACGATATTAAGTGTACAAGTCAATATATGAAAATACATCTATTACTGTAGCTATATAGACTATAATTAAACACACATGCAAATGTAGTTGGTGTATTAGCATGAAAGGGTGATGAAAAGCTTTCTTTTTTTAACTACAAGTTCTTTTTTTTAAGTTTATTTATTTATTTTGAGAGGTGGGGGGAGGACAGAAAGGGGGGGGAGGGAGGGAGGGAGAGAGAATCCCAAGCAGGCTCCACGCTGTCAGCACAGAACTCCACCTGGGGCTCGAACTCACAAACACTGAGTTCATGACCTGATCCAAAACCAAGGGCCACTCAGGCACCCCTGAAAAGCTTTCTTTAAAGAAAACTTTCATTATTTTACTTTAAAAAGTCAGTCCTGTAGTAGACATTTCATCAAGGAGGGGTGAGCATTCACAATGTGGCCCTCTTCACCCGCCTGCCACCCTCCTGCCTTCCCCACATTTCAGAGAAGAAAATTTGAGTAGAAGCAGCACTTAAAAGATGTCATCACCCATCTTCAAAATTTCTGAATGAATACTGTTCAGTCAACAAGTTTTCAGTCAACAAGTTCTTTTTCAAAGGAAACTTTTTTTAAAGGAAACTCCATGTGTCATCTGCAAAGAAAGGAAAGGGACCAGGATAAAATTTAAATCATGCTTAGAGCCCATCAAACCTGCTCCTGACGTGGAAATGCTCAGAATCGAAACCTGGTGGGAGGAAGTCTTGAAAGTAGAAATGAGTGACAAAGAGATGAGAACCGAGTATCAGACACAAAAACGTATCCGTCACATCACGCACGCATCTATCTTGAGGAAAATTTTATAAAGCGAAGTTTATAAGGAAACGCAGGATTTTGATGACGTGAAAATGAAAAGCTCTCCTTGGGTATAGAATTCACAAGAACCATAAGAGTTTCTGTGTAGGTCAGGCTTACTTCCCCAACTTGTGTATTACCGATGTTTTATAGCTTCCGCTCACACTCATTTGGAGCTGCCTTCTCTGAGAAAATCCAGCCGAGTCGTGATTGCCCGTCTTTCCGTCACCTGGCAGGTAAGTCAGCAAATCCATAGATGAGATGAAACAGCTTGGAAAGAACCAAATGGTGCTCATCAAGCAAATTCTGAATATACTCTCTCTCAGCCCATCACCTGCCAGATTGTGTTAGCAACCACAGGCTTATCAGATAAAGCTTCCCCACAGTTCAATGCCAGAGTCACGCGGCTAATGGAGGAGAGACATCAGCAGCCTCCAGGGCCTCCCATCCACTGAGAATTCCACACGCAAAGGGACCTTCCTTGAAACCTCAGTGATGAAGGTGAAGAACAGGGTGGGGGGCTAGGTGAGGAGGATACTGACGCTAGTTTATGGAAGGCGCTGGCCTGGATTCCCATCAACAATGAACCTACCAACCAACCATTAATTTCATACCTAGTGCACCAAGCTTTTAGGAAAAGAACATCTACTTGCAAACGTCTGCTTGCAATGTCCCTAGAACAGCCAGAAAAACACAGACGAGATTTCACAGCAAGAATCACAAAGCTATTTTTGTCTTAGGTGTGCATCTCATCTGATGCTACAAATCAACGTATCTGTCCAGAACTGTTAGGAGGAGGCGAAATGACAGCTGTCAAGACCAGTTCTCGCCGTAAAACTAGGCCTTGAGGAATAGCGAGGGCAGTGTCAGGACCTCAAAGGGACACTGATAGAGAGCAGAAGTAAACAGGCATCAAGTCGGGTTGGTTTTGTTCTTTCCTTCAGTGCCTGGCAGGCAAGGCTATGACAGCCTCAAGTCCAACATGTCTTGGGCCAGTCATTTTCAATCCCTGGCTGAAACCCACTTCTTTTATTTATTTCTTTATTTTTTTTAATGTTAATTTCTTTTTGACAGAGCATGAGTGGGGAGAGGCAGAGAGAGAGAGAGACACACAGAATCTGAAGCAGGCTCCGGGCTCTGAGCTGCCAGCGCAGAGCCCGACGCGGGGCTCGAACCCACAGACTGCGAGATCATGAGCTGAGCCGAAGTCGGACGCTCAACCGACTGAGCCACCCAGGCGCGCCGAAACAGATGTCTTTTAAAAACATAACTCAAGAAGATGATACTGTGATGTTTATCATTAAAATTATCATCTTCCCACAAATGCTATCCTGGATCATTAAAATCTAGGTGGGAAGGAATGGCAGGAGGGACAGAAATAACTAGATTGGGAAGCTTACAGTGATTACTCTCATATAAATGACACACTGACAGAGTCAGAGTCCTTAGTGGCTGCCATCCCAGCCCCATCACCACATTCCTTACCGGCCAAGACCCCTAAGCAATCAGGCTCAGGGAGTGAAAGCTCAAAGAGACGGTCACAGCACATATAACTTCAGCTACTGATGGGAAAAATCAAGGTTCCTTTGAACCAACTTCAGAGAAATAAGCACTCAAAACTGATATTATCGTTATATAATAAAATGTACTCGCTGATTTCTATGGCATGTTTTTGTGAGGGATGGAAGAGTTATAAACCTACAGCGTCAACATACTGGCAACTATTAAAAAGATGTCCAGAAGAGCAAAAGTAATCCCCCCAAATTTTCAAGTTTCCCACTTCTTTTCTGAGGAGTATCACTTCATTCACTAAAGGATAACAACATGAATAGGAGGTAAAGAATAAAACAGAAGAAACTAAAAGTAAAGAGGCACAGTGGAGCCCCACTACTGGGATTCCAATCCTAGCTCTGCGGTACGTACATTTGCTCTGTGACCTTGGGCAAGTTACTTCACCTCTCTGGTTTCTTTACATTTAAAAGAGAGAGGACAGCCACAGACCTATGGTTCCTCTGACAGGTTAAATGAGTTATCAGTTGTAAGGCACTTAGTACAGATACAGAATGAGTGCTATAGAAATATTTACTGTGGGGTGCCTGGGTGGCTCTGTTGGTCAAGCATCTGACTTTGGGCTCAGGTCATGGCCTCATGGTTCGTGGGTTGGAGTTCCGCATCTAGCTCTGCGCCAACAGTGTGGAGCCTACTTGGGATTTCCTCTCTCCCTCTCTCTCTCTGCCCCTCCCCCACTTGCTCGCACCCACGCCCACTCTCTCTCTCAAAATACATAAATAAACTTAAAAAATATTTATTGCAATAAACAAAAATCAGTTCGTGAATATAAATTTCTGAAATACATTCAAATTAGCATATTTTTGAATCTAATTACTATTATGGAAATATGGATATATCATTTCATTTTTAGTAGGAAACTCTTCTATACAGTTTTTTTCCATGCATCAGAGATGTCTACAGACATAATATTATTTTTCATAGATCGAGGGTTGAAAGAAGCCTAAAACTTAATGCAACCCTATGCTGTTCCAGAGTATTATTTTTAATCCAACAATATCTTGCCTCTATGACGAAAGTAAAATGGCCTTGAAGACAAAAGCCACGTCAGACTTTCATTTTATATGCTCTGCAGGACCCTGCAAACTATCTGGCATGAAGTTGGCACTTGTCAAGTTAACTGGATTAATCCTAATTGGATTAATCTAACAGTTATGGCACTGGCCTGAAATTTAATTAAGTTTGTTAAATTCTTACTGTAAATATGGAAAACCTGGCCAATTTGGTTACACTATAATCCTTCAAATTGTTGAAAATCTTCCTTAAGTCATAAATGAACTATCACTTCACAGAAAAAAAAAAAGCAAATATATTTCCAAAAAAACATTCCTTCCATGGTGACTTTCTGAATCCTTTTCTAGTTTTTCAAGAACCTAAAAATTGTGGATGACAAAATAAATTCTGGACACTGATTCTTTCCAAAACACCAGGAACAAACAAATCCATCCTCCAAGTTGAAAACCTTTTCACACTTAAAAAAAATTTGTTTTAAGTTTACTTATTTATTTTGAGAGAGACAGAGATAGTGAGAGTAGGGGAGGGGCAGCAAGGTGGGGGGTGGGGCACCTGGGTGGCTCAGTCAGTTAAGCTTCTGATTTCGGCTCAGGTCATGATCTCACGATTCGTGAGTTCGAGCCCCACATCTGGCTCTGTGCTGACAGCTCAGAGTCTGGACCTGCTTCAGATTCTGTGTCTCCTTCTCTCTATTGCCTCTCCCCTTTTCATCCTCTGTTTCTCTCTAAAATAAATAAACATTTTTTTAATTAAAAAAAAAAAAGAGAGAGAGAGAGAGGGAGAGAGAGAATCCCAAGCAGACTCCATGCTGTCAGTGCAGAGCTTGATATGGGGCTTGAACTCATGAAACCACGAGATTGTGACCTGAGCTGAAACCAAGAGTCAGACACTTAATTGACTGAGCCACCCGGGTGCCCCGCATTTTTTTGACACCTCTCAGAGCAGAAGGCTATTTGAAAAAATGAAATCTTTGTTTCTTCTTATTTATAAATATGAAAGGGATACAAACTAACACACAAAGAATTCTAAGGAAAAAGACCACCCTCCGCAAAAATATAAGTCAAAAATGTACTCAAACATCCTTAATAAAGAAGATTATAAATCTATGTCCTTTAAAATGCAAAGATTATGGGGCACCTGGGTGGCTCAGTCAGTTAAGCGTCTGACTCTTGGTTTTGGATCAGGTCATGATCTCACGGGTTTGTGAGTTCAAGCCCTACTTCGAGCTCCACACTCTTACGCTGTCTCTCTCTCTTCCTCTCTCTCTCTCTCTCTCTCTCTCTGCCCCTCCCCTACTCATTCGCTCTCTCAAAATAAATAAACTAAAAAACAAAACAAAACAAAACATGCAAAGATTAAACAGTCTAACACCACACTCCATTCCACGAAAACGTACCACAGTTCAGGTGATAACACATTTGTATGATGACAGAAAACCAGCTTGACACCTGTGAAGAGTTGACACATGAACGAAATCGCGCTGTGGTGATAAAAGTGCCTTTATCCTGGATGGGAACAAGTGGGCCACTCCTTCTGCAGACAAGCTGCAGAACAGACTCACCTACAGTGCTCTCTGGAAACCCCTCCATCATCAGCTTTGAAATGCACGACCACAGCCTGGCCTTGGTCAATACCTGAAAGCAGTCCTCTTTTAAGTCATATACTCTAATTTCCCCATCAGATAACAACCTCCTTCCATCCTTCCCACTGCTCCATTACCAACAATTTGTCCAGGAGTGTCAACCCTACTCCCGCCTTCTCTTCCTTCTTTGGTGCCGATCCCACCCGCCCAGGATGAATCAAATCAACTCCTCTTTTGGACAATTCCCTCCTGAATTCCCTACGTGCCAGTGCCATTATGCGACAACCCCTTTGCACACCCACATCTTTAGATCAGTCCAGCTACCTGAATTCCTGTACTCCGCCCCCAAACTCCAGCTATGGAGCACTGCAGCATTAAATTCAGAGAACGGCTGAGTAGCGCTACTAAAAAGGTAATTTTAACCTTAGCTGTGTGTTCATTTTACTTCCTGTTCCCCCAATTGCAAGTCTAAAAGTTCACCCCTTCTTCCAGCCCTCCACTCAACCCCTACCACTCTCATTTCCACAAGAAGACATCCCCTCCCGTCCACATCACTTCTGTGATGTGTCCACACCTACACAAATGTATCTTTCAGAAACCTGCTTGATTAATTATGTTTGTTCATTTTCCTGGTTGGGAAAAAAATAGCCCAGTCCTTTTCATCCAGAAAAGACTTGGCCTCAATATGGCTAGGTAGTTATATAATTAGGGAATACAGATAAGACTTGATTAAGAGACAGAAAAGTATGGTCAATCAATAAAAGTAAAAAAAAAAAGTACTTAAAAAATTCAGTATCAATTAAAAAAAAAAAAACTCCTAGTGAAAGCAGGATGGATGAGAATTTCTCAACTTGAGAAAATGTTATAAAAATCCTATAGCAAGCATCATAGTTAACACCCACTCTATACCACTTCTACTGAACTCTGTGCCAAAGATCTAAGCTATGCAATGAGACAAGAAAAAATATATATGAGAATTACAAAACACACTGTTCACAGACAATATAATTGACTACAGAATCTTCAAAATATTTGAGTAAGGGTTCAGCAAAGAGGCTAGTATCACATCAGTTGACAAAAAAACTCAATTTACTTCATACACACCTAGAACAAACAGAACATGTAAATGGAATCTTTAAAAGTTCCAAGAGCAAGAAAACATATAATAAGTATCTAAGAATCAAAGTGACCAAAGACATATGAGGCTTTATGAAGAGAATTATAAAACCTGATAGATATACATTAAAGGGAAACAAAATAAATGGAGAGAGAGAGACCATTTTTATGGATAGGAAAGGTCAATATTTTAAAGATGAAAACTGTTCCCAAGTTGACCCATAAATTCAATGTCATTCTAATTAAAATGTCAACATTATAGTTCATAGACCTTGACAACCTGATTCTTAAACCCATATCAAAATGCAAAGTACCCAGAATAGTTAAGAACGTGTTAAAAATGAAAAGATAAAGAGAGGACTTATTATAAAACCATAGTTAAGACAATGTGACAATGGCAAAGAATCGGAACAGCCTTGGAAGGACAAAATAAGACCCATAAGTATATGGAAACTTGAAATATACCAGAGCTGAAGTATCAATAATTGGGGTAAAGGTGAACAGCAATAAATCATTAATACGGGAAAAAAAATAAACTTTAAAACAAATTCCAGGTGAATTAAATGAGTAATTGTGATAAGCAACACATAGAAACTTCAAAAAAAAAAAAAAGACACAGGAGAAAATTTCATGAATTCAAAGATAAAAAGAATTTCTTAGATAAAAGAACACAAACCATAAAAAGGCTGAGAATCCTGACTTATTCAAAGTGCAAAAGTCTATACATCAAAAGATACCATGTTAAAAGACAAGCCAGAAACTGAGAGAAAACAGTCAAAATATGGAAGAAAAAATGTTTATATCCACAGCATGAAATAAACCAAGGAAAACAACCCAATGGTAAATGGACAAAGTATATAAATGGGAAACTCACAGAAGGAACCCAACGTCAAATAAATATACAGAAAGATGTGTGAAGTCACTAAGAGTCAGGAAAATGTAAATTTAAAACTTCAAGATAACTTTATTATACCCCTTCAGATTGGCAAAATAATTAAAAGTCTGGTAATAGAAACTTTGGGCAAAGATGTGAAGAATCAGGAATTCTTTCTTATTCGCCATAAATGGGGGAGTAATTAGCATAACCATTCAGGACAACAACTTGTAAACAGCTAGAAAAGCTGAAAACTCACAAGCTCAAATTTAGTAATTCCTGCACTGGGCTTATGCCCTAGAGAATCTCTCTACCTGTGCCCAAGGAAACGTGAAGGATGTTCACCGGAACGGTGTCTCAAGAAGAAAAAAGGAAAACACTTGAAAACAATATAAATACACAAAGACAGGCGAATGGATGAATAAACTGTGATATATATGCAATGTGCTTACAATGCAGAAATACCACACAATGACAAATCAGTGAGGTGGAACATCTGGACCAATCTGGAAAAATCTCCCAACAATATTAAAGAGAAATAGCACATTACAAAAGAATACAAAAAATATCATATCATTTTATCATGTTTTAAAACATGCAAAATGCCATATATTGCTAATGTATGGATACGTAAGGAAAACATGCATGTGAATGATAAACATCAAATTTAGGAGAAGGGCTTCCTCTGCAAAGGCAGGAGGGAACGTTATCTGGCAGGAGTGCATGGTAAACTTCAACCTTAGCTGTGAATCATTTCCTTAATCTGGGGAGTGGGTACATGAGTGTTTGTTTTAACAGTCTTGACACTATTTTGTATGCTTAAAATATTTCATTACTTTTTAAAATCTTTGAAAAAAAAAGGACAAATCTGAAGGTAAAATATGTTAAGTGGGGACTACAGTAACCAGTGAAGATTTCACTAAAAATAAAACCTGGATCTTAAAAATGAATACATAGAAGTTGCCCAGACTGACAGGAAGGAAGACATACTCTCGATCAGACCAAGGCTAACTATTTACCTTTTATGCTACAAAACAGAATCAGATTCAAACCTGTGTAAACATCTCCGCAATAGCAGAATCGGGTGGAAAAGATGTTTAATTATCCCTCACTGAATTTTTTTTGTAACGTTTATTTACTCTTGAGATACAGAGTGTGAGCTAGGGAGGGGCAGAGAGAGAAGGAGACACAGAATCCAAAGCAGGCTCCAGGCTCCAAGTTGTCAGCACAGAGCCTGATGCGGGGCTCAAACTCACAAACTGTGAGATCATGACCTGAGCCGAAGTCAGACACTCAACCGACTGAGCCACCCAGGCGCCCCCTCACTGAATTTTAATCAAAGTGGTTCATAAGTTTCCTTAAGACTGACTGAGCAGAGTGCCTGGGGGGCTCAGTCAGTTAAGTGTCTGACTCTTGATTTCAGCTCAGGTCATGATCTCACGGCTTATGAGATCGAGTCCCACATCAGGCTCTGAGCTGACAGCATGGAGACTGCTTGGGAGTCTTTCCCTCTCTCTCTCTCTCTCTCTCTCTCTCTCTCTCTCTGCCCCCCTCTCTCTCTCTCTTTCTCTCTTCCCCTCCCCACCCTCTGCCCCTCCCCTGCTTGCACTCATGCTCACTCTCTCTCAAAATAAATAATAAAAATAAACATTGAAGAAAAAAAAAAAGGATGAGCTCTTAAACAGTCAAGTGATCATAAAAAGGCCTGAAATTGTTCTGTGAAATACTATCAATGCAGCTTTGCCTGCCCATCAAAAGTAAGTTCTTCACAATGCAATTAGCCAGTTTTCCCTTTTTTCAACCCAAGGATATCTTCTGCCCTCCAACTCATACCATTTGCCGTTGCGATAGTTTTAGCTTTGTCACATCATCTATGGTCTAATCTGGAACAGAGGTCTCCTCCATCCTTTCACTCAACGCTAAAGGGTCTTCTCCCACTAAGATGTGGGAATGAAATTACAGGGACACCACTCAAGTTTAGACAGTTGAGCCCCAGGTTCAAATTATGAGAATATGGATTAAATGACTACTAAATTTACTTAAGTCACCCAGGCACACCAGGTAAAATCTTTTAAAATACTAAAAAGAGCAAATAATCCTTAAACAGAAAGCAGGAGTTCATTTCTAAGTCTAGAATTGGCTCAGTCGGCGAAGTGTCCAACTTCGGCTCAGGTCATGATCACACGGTTCGTGGTTCGAGCCCCACATCGGGCTCTATGCTGACAGCTTGGACTCTGGAGCCTGCTTAGGATTCTGTGTCGCCATCTCTCTCTGCCCCTCCCCTGCTCATGCTCTGTCTCTCAAAAATAAATAAACATTAAAAAAATAAATAGGGGCACCTGGGTGGCTCAGTTGGTTAAGTGTCTGACTTCAGCTCAGATCATGATCTCACAGTCTGTGAGTTCGAGCTTCACGTCGGGCTCTGTGCTGACAGCTCAGAGCCCCGAGCCTGCTTCAGATTCTGTGTCTCCCTCTCTCTCTGCCCCTCCCCTGCTCACACTCTCTCTCTGTCTCAAAAATAAATAAAAACACTAAAGAAAAAAAAATTTTTTTAATAAATAAAATGCCAGTAAAAATAATGTTATTAGAACATTAGTAGCCTACCAAAAGTCCATGTCAGTATTCTTAAACCGTAATATATTCAGTTGTTCCTTAAGCTGACATTTATTTGACACTTGTAATTAATGATTTCTTAGCTTATCATGACCTTTGCATTATGAAAAAAAGAAAGCACTTCTATGGTGCCCTGGAAAAAAGGTGATTCTTGAGATTGGAAAAGAAATGAACAGATCCCTTTCAGTATCCAAGGATTTCCACAACCTGCCAGACAAGTGGGTACTATTAAATAATGAGGTACTTGGGGTGCCTGGGTGGCTCAGTCGGTTAAGCATCCGACTTCGACTCAGGTCACGATCTCGCAGTCCGTGAGTTCGAGCCCAGCGTCAGGCTCTGTGCTGACGGCTCAGAGCCTGGAGCCTGTTTCAGATTCTGTGTCTCCCTCTCTCTAACCCTCCCCTGTTCATGCTCTGTCTCTCCCTGTCTCAAAAATAAATAAAACATTAAAAGAAAAAATATAATAATGAGGTATTTGAAGACTAAAATTATGAAGGACTTTTCCTAAAGAACTGTCTTATTTCCTCATTAATATTCACTACTCAATAATTATTAAGCAGCACAGTTAATATTTACTGACGGCTCGCTATTTCCTGGGTCTTATGCTAAGCCCTTCACAGAGCCTAATTCATTTATTCCTCCAATCTACACAATGAGGTGGGCAATACTGGGTCTCTCACAGGTGAGGAAACAACTACGAAGAAGTCAAACGGCTAACCCAAGGTTATGCGATTACTAATAGTAGACTTGCACCAGAAGGTAGGTCCCATTTGGTGCCAAATCTGGTATTTTTAAGCACTTATTCAGGATTGCCTCAATATATGGATTTGTGTGTGCAAAAGACAGGAGAGTACATTCCAATTACGGAGAGAAAACACTAAAGGAACCCAATGAGAGAGATTTCAATCCCAATACTGGCTCTTCTAAGTGCCGCAATGTTGGGTGATTTCATGTTTATTTCAAATTCAATTAATTTGAATAACTGAGGTTTTTAATTGATTTTCCTGTAGTTTCCAAAATTTATACAGTGAGCAAGTTCAAATTCTGTAGTACGAACAAACATATCGGAAAAATAACAAGAAAATATACCTACATGCATGAATCTAACAGCTTGAGTAATGGCTTAAGAGTTCAAAGAGTTTGGGGCACTTGGGTGGCTCAGCTGGTTAAACGTCTGACTCCTGGTTTCGGCTCAGGTCATGATCTCATGGTGAGATCAAGTCCCACATCGAGGTCTGTGCTGGTGGCATGGAGTCTGCTTAGGATTCTCTCTCTCCCTCTCTCTCTGCCCTTCCCTTGCTCACGCTCTCTCTCTCCTCTAAATAAATAAATAAGCTTTTAAAAAAAGTTCAAAGAGTCAGGGTACACGTTAAAATATCTATTCACAGTTCAGATTCAGTAAACGCTTCCTGACCACGGGAAAGGTACGAGGCTCTAGGTGAGGCCCTTGTGCAAACATCATCTCATTATGTGCCTGCCGAGAAGAGCCCACTTTCCCCGGGAAGAAATTGGGGTTCAGAGGATTCTCAAGGGAGCAGAGTTCCCCGCTCTTCCCACCAGTCCTCTGCCGCCTTTCATTGTATCAAGGAAAGCGTCAAACGGGGACAACCGTGACATCTGCAAACCAGCCGCTAACACCGATCCAGACTCCCGGCTCTTAGACCCAAGGGGCAAAGATGCCTTGTCAGCCTTCTCTCCAGCAACAGCTTGATTCTGGGGGCCCTGCTCTCTCCCTATATCAACCCAGAAGATGAGCGCAGGCCTGCCTCTGGGCCAGGGGATGGGGTCTGCATCAGTGATCAGTACTGATCTCCTTAACTCTCTGACCTCAGCACCTGCCCGCCTGATGCCATGGGCCCTGCCGGTACCTTTCTAGCTCAGCCAGCCACCCCTTACCCCCCACCCCAAACTTGCCATCAGCATTCGATGCTTCCAGAGGTACCTCTCCTGTGCAAGAATCTCAGGACTAGACGATTAGCACTACAGTGCCATGTCTCATTCACAGACAGTACACAGTGGGGTTCCATAAAGTACTTCGGAATAATCAATTCATTAATGACCTTGATTTTGGCCCTGAAAGAGCTGCAATCATCACCACAGAATCTCTTTTCTTCTCTGGATTTCTTTTTAATTTTTTTTAATGTTTATTTTTGAGAGAGAAAGAGAGAGAGACCAAGAAAGAGACAAAGCACAAGCGGAGAAGGGGCAGAGAGAGAGAGGGAGACACAGAATCCGAAGCAGGCTCCAGGCTCTGAGCTGTCAGCACAGACCCCAATGCAGGGCCCAAACTCACGAACTGCGAGATCATGACCTGAGCAGAAGTCAGACACTCAACCGACTGAGCCACCCAGGCGCCCTCTTCTCTGGATTTCTATTCCAGGTCCTAGCCAGCCCTGCCAGGGTGTCTAGGATAAGAAAAGGAAACCAGTGAATGCCAAAGAACTATGAAATCATATCTGTATTCTGCCAGCAACTACATCAAGGTCAAGAGAAGAAGAAATTAAATGCATTTATGCAAAGGAAATGCTGGGGAATGCAGAAGAAAGACATTTCCAAGCAGAATTTCTTTTCAAGGGCTCAATCAATGGCAAGTGCTCAAAGACATCAAAAGGATCCTGCTTCCTCAAAGTTTTGAGGAAAAAAGGAGAAGTTAAAGATGGAACAGCAGTTATGAGGCAATGTTTGACTCAAGAGAAAGACAACGTCCCCTTCATTCGAGTTTTTTATTAAACTACTAGAAACGCAGTGAGGAAGAACATGACAGAGATGTCACAAGTATATCCGTCTTGAATTTGGTCAAAGTCCTGATGCCTAGAATTTTGTTGTAGAGTTTTATGACAACTTTGTGCCTCTTTGTAAGGACTTCTCAGTTTGACACCAGTAGAAAATGTGCATATCATTTCCACAAAGTTCTCAGAGTTTTTAAAAAGAAATGAGTTATATAAAAATGAGATCCAAATTCATCTATAATTTACAACCACACCTTCCCCAGAATGCAATACTGAACCTCTAGTGCCAGAGGGAGTAAGGGTACTGATCTTTGGGGGCGGGGGGGGGGGGGCAATGAATTCCCCTTAAATAAATCATTTTAATATGTCACAGTGATGATGTGAACCAGTTAGAAGCCTCTCAAAACCATTCAAGATCTTTTTCAAAGGCAGAAAAAGGTCATTTTCAGAGAAGCTCCAAACAGGTGTCATGGTATCCACAGCATTTGGATTTGAGAGGGTACTTAACGGTCATGTCTGCTTTACCATTATGTTTGGGTTCTAAATAACATAGAATAAATTAATGACATATCATATCTAGAATACTGTTACAGGTAATGCATTATCAATGGTTATGTGGTTATTCCTAATTTGAAGAAGCACATTTAAGTGGAGTAAAACAAAAATCAAGAAAATTGGCTTTTAGTAAGTTATGTTTAAAAGTCTCATGTCTCTGGTTCTTGGGAGGTGAAATTACTGCCCTCTGGCCTCTTCACTTTGTTAGATTTTAAAACGATTAACGTCTCCCATGAGCTTTTGACCTCCATGTAAAAGCACTGTCCAAAGGCTAATTAATCAGCCTAGTAGTCAAATGCATGTTTCTGTTATCGTTTCCGTTACGTAAGGGAGTTCGCAGAATTTGAGATTACTAACTAAACTCACCAAACACCATCTGAAATGACAGGCGTGGGATCACGGAGCATGGGTCAAGTCTTGGCTCTGCCCCTCAGGGCCACCAGGTCTTAGACACATCACCCAAATCCTACCAGTCTTGTCTCCCTCCCCACACTGAATGTTTTCTAGAAACTTCTGTTCTGCCTATCTCACTGTGGGTGTTAGGATGAGACCATGGAAGAAATTCAAAAATGTATTCAAAGACATGGGCCTTACATACACAAAACCCACGTCGTCTCCCTGAAGAGATGTGACCCAACAATGTGGAAAATATTATTCAGCAAGTAACAGTAACAACAGCAACAAGAGAAAACTATCATCTACCTTTTCCTCTATAAAACATTTCCATCAGTCATTTGCTCTTCGAAGTAAGTTAACTGAGAGTTTTTCATATAAAACACATTTGTCAGCAAGAATAATAAATGCTCTGGGGCGCCTGGGCGGCTCAGTCAGTTGAGTGTCTGACTTTGACTCAAGTCATGATCTCTGATATGTGGGTTCAAGCCCCACAACAGGCTTTGAGCTGGTAGCGTGGAGCCTGCTTCAGATTCTCTGTCTCCCTCTCTCTCTGCCCCTTCCCCTCTCCCTCTCTCTCTCTCAAAAATAAACATTAAAAAAAAAAGAATAATAAATGCTCACTGCCTTTATCATTAAATCAAAAAGTTGCTAAAAAAGTTTTTTCATCAATTAGGGAGAGAAACCATTTGGATACAGACAGGTCTGCCTGGTTTGATGCTGCTGCTCTTTTCTGTCATCTGGCCTCAATCAGAACTCAAACTCAGCCACACAGGCCACCCTACAGACAAAGAAATGTTTTGTAGCCGACAACTCAGTTTTCTTGCCAAGACAAGTTTTGTCTGATAAAACCTAAGGTGGTCAAGATTCAATGAAATCCCTATCAATATTCCAATAATAGTCTTTGCAGAAACAGAAAAACATCCAAAAATTCATATGGAATCTCACCGGCCCCCTTGAGATCATTTCAGGACGAGCTTGCAAAAGGAAGAATGAAGTTGGAGGCCCCACACTTCCTGATTTCAAAACCTACTACAAATGCAGGAGTAACCAAGACGGGGAGGGACTGGCCTCAAGACCAGCGAAACAGAACGGAGTCCAGAAGATAACCTTTGCCCATACGGCCAAACAATTATCCACAAGAATGCCAAGACCACACCATGGGAAAAGGACGACAAATGGTGTCGGAAAACCTGGACAACCCCGTGCAGAAGAAGGAAGCAGGCCCCCGCCTTACACTGTATACAAAATTAACTGAAAATGGATTAAAGACTGAAACTGAAGACCTAAAACTAAAAAAATCTCCTAGAAGAAAACAGGAGGAAAGCTTAAGGACATAGTATTTAGCCATGATTTCTTGGATAGGATACCAGAAGCACAGGCAGCCAAAGGGGGGATAAACAGATAAAAGGGACTATATCAGACTTTAAAACTTCTCCACACCAAAGGAATCAATCGGGACACCTGGGTGGCTCAGCCGGTTAAGTGTGCAACTTCAGCTCAAGTCATGATCTCATTGTTCGTGAATTTGAGCCACAAGTTGGGCTCTGTACTGACAGCTCAGAGCCTGGAGCCTGCTTCAGAGTCTCTGCTTCGGATTCTGTGTCTCCCTCTCTCTCTCTGCCCTTCCTCCCGTTGGTGCACAATCTCTCTCAAAAACAAACAAACATTAAAAAAAAAAAAATCAACAGACTGTGGAGACAACCTATGTCATGGGATAAAATGTTTGCAAATCATGTATCATATAAGAGGATAATACCTAGAATATATAAGTAGCTTACATATCTCAACATAAAAAAATAATAATAATCCGATTTAAGATTTAAGGAAGGCACTTGTTACATTTACCTGATGAATCACAAAATTCTACTCCTGAAACCATTACACACTGTATGCAAACTAGCTCAGATTTAAATAAAGTTTGAAAAAATAATTAAACAAAAATTTAAAAATAAAAATAAAATTTTAAAATGGGCCAAGGACTTGAGTAGACAATTCTCCAAAGAAGATATGCAAATGGTCAACAAGGATATGTAAAGATGCTCACCACCACTAATCACAAGAGAAAGCAAATCAAGACCACGGAGAAATACCACCTCACACGCATCAGGATGGGCCCTATCAGAAGAATAGAAAATAACAAGTGTTGGTGAGGATATGAGGAAGTTGGAACCCTGTGGACCACTGGTGCTGCCATAATGGTGCCGCCATTATGGAAAAATGGCATGGAGGGTCCTCAGTGAATTAAAAATAGAATTATCATATGATTCAGCAATTCCACTTCTAAGTAACTAACCAAAAAAAATTTCAAAGCAGGATCTTGAAAAGATATTTGCACACCTACATCCACTGTAGTATATTATTCACTATACAAGTATGGAAGCAACCCAAATATCCATCAACAAATAAATAGAGAGAATGTGGTTTATACATACAATGGAATATCATGTGGCCTCAAAAAAGAAGGAAATCCTGTCACATGCTACATTTAGGGAGGCCCTGCAGACATCACGCTAAGCAAAATAAGCCAGTCTCAAAAGGGCAAATACTACATTATTCCACCCATAGGAAGTCTCTAATGTCATTAAAATCATAGCCACAGAAAGGATAAAGGTGGTTTCCACGAGCTGGGGGGAAGAGAAAATAAAGAATTAGGGGTTTCATGGATATTGAGTTTCAGTTTTGCAAGATGAAGACGTTCTAGAGATGTGTCTGCACAACAATGTGAATATATTGAACACGAATGAACTAGACACTTAATAATGGTGAAGATGGAGGGGTGCCTGGGGGGCTCAGTCAGTTAAACATCAGACTTCGGCTCAGGTCATGATCTCACGGTTTGTGGGTTCAAGCTCCGCATCAGTCTCTGTACTGACAGCTCGGAGCCTGGAGGCTGCTTCGGATTCTGTGTCTCCCTCTCTCTCTGCTCCTCCCCTGTTCATGCTCTGTCCCTCTCAAGAATAAATAGACATTTTTTTAAAGTTATAAAAATTGGTGAAGATGGAAATTTTAATCCTATGTGTTTATGACCGTAATTAAAAAAAAAAAAGACATAAAACAAAAATCCTGTTAAAAAAAATCTAAGGAACTTAATAATATTGAGTTTACTCAACCAGACTACAATGTTGGACTCCCCAAATGAAGTCACGTAAGAATCCATTCTAAATAACATAATGATGACTGCTAACATTTAGTGAACATAGATGCCAGGCTCAGGGCTAAGAGCTTTACATGTATCTTCTCGGTTAACAATCCCAACAGTTAGATCAGAACGATTATGTCCAATTTATACACATATCGAGGCTGAGACAGGTCACACTCTGGTAAGGGCTGCAGGACTCCCAGCCTGTGCCACTGAGTAGGATGCTGCATGTTGTACGATATAGTACCTTCTCCGGTTAAACACTTAACCTGCGCCACAGAGTGAAACTCACCACAGATGCCATCTTTTCCTAATTAAACAGAGATAAACAGCCGACCAGCAGTTGTGGCTTGAGAAACTGTCGGAATAGAAGGGGCCCGTGGCAATTTCCCTTTTTATCATAGAGCCTCCCAGAGTTGCCCAGCTGAGGAGTCCCTCACTCAGTTCCCTTCTTTTTGACCTACATTTATAAATAAATGCTAGCAAACATCCTTTGGGGAAACCTATTTACAGCTGAAGCATGCTCATTCCCCACCCTTGCACAGCAAAATTGCAGCAGGCATATATTATTACATTCCTTCACTGAGAACAGTCCGTGAGACCAGATCGCTATCAGTTTTCTCATCTCAAACTAGCTGCTCAAGGCCTAAGGACTGAGAGACACAGCTAAGGCTGCCGGCTGGGTGACATGGTTTTACTGATCAGTGCAATGAGAAGAAGAAGTTACATCCAAGTATGAAAGGAGATTGTTTACAAGTATGCATAACACTACGGAGCAAAGGGCTTGAGGATTTTTTGTGGACATAACAGAAAAGCAAACTGCAACTAAAAAACCAAGTAGGGGCAATCCCTGCTCTGGGGAGGACCCTCTAGGTCTGGGGAGGACCTGCTGTTCCTAAAACAATCCCTGTCTATTGGTCCACAGACGATTGTGCCTTTCTGCCACCTGCCTTTGCCAAGAGAGCACTGTCACAGTTGCAGTCTCTATCCTATCCCTACCACTCCATTCCTCCTATATCGCCGACTGGAATCCAGGCTCCCACTGATTTTCCTTTGCAAACTTAGCAAGGAGTCAGGCTTCCTTAGGCGAGGCAGCAGTGAGCTCTGCTTCTGGCTGTTGGAAGTGGCAGAAAGCGGGTCTCCTTTCCTCGGGTTCCCTTCACCAGCCAGCACAGACCAGAGCCCAAAGTGCTGCATTGGAACGAGGCTCAGCCACGGTGCGGGCTGCGTCCTCTGCAGCCTATTAGCACTGCCGCTGTTTGACAAAAATACATCCAGATGCTGAAAACTTAACTGCAGGCTTCGGTGATACAACCACAGGGAGAAGCAAATGATTATTGTTTTTTAAAGGCTTTCTCTAGTTTCGACAGTAAATCAAGACAACGGGATTTCTGGGGAAGTATGGGGAAGGGCAGCCCGTACTTTTCAGGCACGGTGATGTGCCCTGTTAAACAACTGGATCTTATGTGTTTCTGTCCTTCTGTTAGAAGGGATGCCCAGAATTGTCACCCAGAATACGCCTTTCGATCTTGGTAAATCCCAAGTGGGAAAAAGAGACAAACAGAAGTCAAAGCGCCGGACCAAAAATTCAGGATCATGGACACATTAAAAGTCAGAAAAAAGTTTAAGCAACTTCAATATCCAGATTCACGTGTTCAGTTTGATCCACTTAAGCTAAAACTAGATGCCGCCACAAGGGCTTGGGCGGTAGAATCCAGACTTCTCATCGCTATCCTAAGGATCTGAAAGGACCACACATTTGTTCTCGCATATGCAACCGTAGATTATAAAAGAGGCGAACATAACCACAATGCTTGCATTAAAATAGCTCCAAATGGACTATCTGTACTAATGGGAAGAGTTTGCCACAGGCAGTAATTACGTCTGGAAACTGCACACAGAGAAAGAGAAGGAGAGAGAGAAAGGGGTCTTCCTAGTTCCCGACTCCAAAGCCCTGCAGGACAAGACCTCCTCTCATGAATCACGATGCGTCATTTACCCAAAGAGGGCTTTACGTTTCTTGGGGTGCTGGATGACAGCTCCCGGGTTGCAGACCCAGGAGGTCCCGGAGCCCCGGCCCTCACACCCCTGACCCAAGGACCCAGAGATAGATTGTGGCAACACGATCCCGGCAATACAACAGCCCTTCACCAGGCCCCTAAGGGAACACGTTCTGTGGTTTTCCGAGCGTAGGCACTTCAGGTCAACGGAAGGCTGTCCGGCAGAACCGCCGGAAGCCGTGCTGCGTTCCGACTACGGTAAACAGACCGGCGGCAGAAGAAGCAAACGCTTATGCCTCTTTGGTTCTCTGTAGCCTTGGAGCCGCGCGGTAACCACATGAGTCTCACGGCCCCCAGAGAAACCAATCCTGACAACTGCCTGGGAACTTACGCTCGCTTTCTCCTGACCACACGCAGCCACGTGCCATCACTGACCTTCCCAGCCAGACCATGAGGCTCCAGAGGGAGGGGATCCGTCTTCGCCACCGTTGTATCCCCCCCGCCCCTAGTATGGGCCTGGAGGTCTGCCGTGAGTTATAGGACGGACAGCATGAAGACAGAGAGGGACTGAGACCCCTGTTCTAAACCCAAAGGTGAAGGGGCTGGTAACGGGGAATCTGTGGATTTCCTTGTTCTGGAAAGGCAAGGAGTTCTGCTTTAGGCCTAGGGGGCATTTCTTAGTCTGCTTGGGGCTGCTACACTGAAGTGCCACAGACTGAGTGGCTTGTAGACGGCAGGCATTTGCCCCTCACAGCTGTAGAGGTTGCCGTCTGAGGTAAGGGGCACAGCAGAGTAGGGTGCTGGTGAAAATGAATACCTCTGGCAGGTTGCAGACTGCTGACTTCTCACTCTGTCCTCACACGGCAGGGAGCACGCTGAGCCCTCTGGGGGCTCTTCTCAGGGCACGCATCCCATTCGGGAGGGCTCCGCCCTCACGACCTGATCACCTCCCCAAGACCCCACCTCCTAACCCCATCAGCTTAGGAATAAGGCTTCCATCTATGAATTTTGAGAAGGACACAAACATTCAGCCTGTAACTGAGCACAACACCTAACTAAAGTAAATCTGAAAAAACATGCCGAAATCTAAATACGTTATACTAGTTGTACCTACAGAACAGTGATGCTTGGGACTGTTTTGTTGTTGTTGTTGTTGTTGTTGTTGTTGTTGTTTTAATACAAAGACAGGAAAGAGAGCCTTCAACTCAACTGAAAAAGAAATTGGCCCTGCTTTCAGGGAGACTGGGAGGCTCCACACACTTCTAATAAAAAAATATAAATCAACAGTGAACATCCCAGATCATTGGGGTTTTTTGTTTATGTATTTATTTTGGGAGAGAGAGAGAGCAGGGGAAGGTCCGAGACAGAGAATCCCAAGCATGCTCTGAGCTGTCAGCACAGAGCCCCATGTGGGGCTTGACTGCACAAACCGTGAAATCATGACCTGAGCCGAAATCAAGAGTCGGATGCTTAAATGACTGAGTCACCCAGGCGCCCCATCTCCCAGGTCATTTATGGACTACCTCCTACCCCAAATGGCACTTCAGCGATAGCTGGAGTCAATCATGACCTAACTTTTAAATATGAGCACACTATGTATTATTTTTGTCAAAGGCGATCTATTCCGCCAAGAACTTGTAAGTCATACAATTACATCTATTATTTAACAGAAAACAAATTACGTAAGCCTCTGAAAAAAACACACTCTTGATTAAATTAATGGTTCCTGGAAAGTCGTTCTTTTCTTGTAAATTATATTCCATAACCTGAGAAAACTTGCATCATCTAGAGCAGAGAAAGCTTAGTCAGCATCTTCTCATCTCATCATCGGGAGAAAGGGCAGGAGCCACGTGTCCTCCCAAGACGGCAGTGAGAGAATTCATTCTTCAGTCTCCTCCTCACTCTGGCCCCCTCCCCCGGCTCTGCACCCACCATCCTTCTCCACAGCCCTCCTGAGGCTTGGGAAATAAGCTCTTCTGGGGGAGGCAGGGTGCCCCCACAGGCCCCACGGGCTGTGCCAGCCCAGTCTGCCGCAGTGACCCTGATGTTCCGCCACTTTGGTTCCCAGCACACCCCCTTTGAGGAATAGGCATCAACACCAGCACAGGTAACTCCCAGAAGGGTACAGGGACACAGGCGGCTTCCTAAAGCAACAAATTACGCGGGAAGGATTGGTCATGAAGCCCAGTCAATTCACTATAAGATCTTATAGTGTTTGGAGCTTCCTTCCCTTAAGTAAATGGGATTAGAGAGTTCTAACCATGGACTTTCCCAGAAAAGCAACAGGCAACACGAAGCTGGGTCTTCAGTCGTCAGAGGACCTCAAAGGGATCATGGAGAATCTAATGAGTACCAGCTGCCCTCATTTGCAGAGGAAAACCCTCCCTTCTCTTCCACCCCTGTCCCATGTCACTGGTATTTTAGCCAAGGGGAGTCTCTAAATGGAACAAAGGATGAGACCACACTGTACCCACATTTGGGAAGCCCCTCCCTGTCTTTCTCCGTTAGCCTAAATTTTAACTGACATTTGACTTTCCTTCTAAGGTGACTTTAGAAGAGTCCCCAAAACTCATGTCTAGGTATGTTCCTTATCTTTCCTATCTGGAAATTCTCTCCTTCTGGTAACCTGAATATGCCATACTAACATTTAAATACACTTTCCTTCATTAGGTACTTGGTGGTTTCTACACCCTCATCTTTCCTAAAACTGCCATCAAAGGTCACGGGTGGCCCCCTAACTGGCGGATCCACTGGGAGTTGTCACCCTCACAGTGATCCTGCCGGTCACTACCACTGCCTCCTTCACACACAGGGTAAATTCCACCTTCTCCTCAATTCTTCTCTCCTGTTCCTGGCTCTCGTCCTCCAACTGACCTTTCTCAAGTCCCTTCCCAGGGTCTTTACCCTCCACCAAACTTTTTACCAGGGCTCGCTCTAGGATTCCACTATCAAATATACAGATGGATGCCACGGAGGTCCCGCGTGCAAAGGATTACAAAACTGGGGATGATAAGCTTTTGAAAAAGACAGGGATTAGTGGAGCCTTTTAACTTCATTCGAATCTGCAACTCCCACACCACCGACTTGTGATATAGTGGTTGATCCAGAAGGACCAGAGTCAGGATCTTGGCAGCGAAGAGCGGTGCCTTGCCACCAGCAAAGCAAGAGCCCGGTAAAGGGAATGGCGGTCCAGCTGTCCCGCTAATGTTTTCACATATCACACCATGCCAGAGTTATCCGTTTTCCTGGTTGTTCCCTCAGATAAGTGGCATATCCTAAAATATAAATATGAGGTTATTCATTACAAGTTCTGTCGTATTCAGGTCCCTACCTAGAACACCTTGATGGAATCTCGCTATATTTAGAAATCAACCTACACCCCTTACACTGGTCCGCAATGCCTACATGTCTGGTCCCTGCCTACCTTTCAAATCTTCCCGGCTTCTGTCAGGGTCCCTCGATCCCGCCAGGATACAAACTCCAAATCCAGAACCAATCACATTGTGTATGTTCACACGGCAGAATAGCACAGTTCCAGTCACTGGAGAATATATGTGTGATGGCACGGGATACCGTTTTTATAAAATTCAGAAGCAAGCAAATCTAAAAATATGTCATTTAGGAGTATGTTGTGAATCCTGTGGTAAAAATCAAGGACACAAAGTGAAGGAGAAACTAAGGGCAAGAGGGCAGCAGTTTTCAGGAGAGGGAGGTGAGCCTAAGATGGGGCCAGGCAGAGGTCCCAGGGAGTTGTATTTTATGTTTAAGCCACATACTCTATACATACATAACCTGCGTTCTTTCATATACACCTGGTATTTCATAATTTTATTTTTTTCAAAAAACTTTTTTTAACGTTTATTTATTTTTGAGACAGAGAGAGACAGAGCATGAACGGGGGAGGGGCAGAGAGAGAGGGAGACACAGAATCGGAAGCAGGCTCCAGGCTCTGAGCTGTCAGCACAGAGCCCGACACGGAGCTCGAACTCACGGACCGTGAGGTCGTGACCTGAGCCGAAGTCGGACGCTTAACCGACTGAGCCGCCCAGGCGCCCCGATAATTTTAGAAGAAATGTAAGACCAAGTTTGCTGGGCCACACCATGGCTGCCTGCACCCAACTGCAATTCAATTTACTGTGTCCCCGTCTCCACTGCCAAGCTCCTAGTCCTTCTGGATTAGCGCCCCACAACGAGTCGGCTGTTAACAGGAACTGCAAATTTGAATAAAATTATGTCACCGCTAAGCCTTCTCTTTTTCTAAACCCTATCATGTACTTTCTCAACCCTTTGCACACAGAACCTACTCTGCATTCATCCGGCACGTTTAGCGGACCTGCAATTCCCTGGAGCAGCCGTTGTGCAGTGGCTGTTTCCCCAGGACACGGAGGCTGGTGGGCTGGCTGGTTCGATACCCCAAGTCCCACTTTATTCCTAGCTGACACGTGCCACAGCCAACCCGCGTGAACTTGAGTCTTGGGGGTCCCCAGCGCTGCCCCATCACCCGACACATCCCGGGCCATTCTGACATCTGCTGGTCTCTTGAAGGACGCTTACATGTCAAAGGGCTCCCTCAGTTCAAATCCTGGCTCCCCCACTCACCCAGAAGCTTGACCTTGAGCAAAGGACTTAAAATGGAAACAACCATTGGAACCTCTCACTTGAGCTGTTTTGTTTCGTTTTTTTTAATTTTTTTTTTAACGTTTATTTATTTTTGAGACAGAGAGAGACAGAGCATGAACGGGGGAGGGTCAGAGAGAGGGAGACACAGAATCTGAAACAGGCTCCAGGCTCTGAGCTGTCGGCACAGAGCCCGACGCGGGGCTCGAACTCACGGATCGCGAGATCATGACCTGAGCTGAAGTCGGTCGCCTAACCAACTGAGCCACCCAGGCGCCCCTCACTTGAGCTGTTTTAAGGATTAGATGAGGCAGTGCACCTACAGCAGTGCCTGGATCTGCTCGGTGAGGGTTAGCATATCATAATAATAATGACCCGTGCTGACCAGAGATGATGATTATAATAATAATAATGTAACTATTATATTATCATTATTATTATTATTATTATTATTATTATTCGTTATCCGAACTGACCAGAAAGACAAAGCATAAAAACAGAGGTCGCTCAGAAAGATCAAAAGTCAGCAAAGTCTCAGAGCAACATTCAGTCATGCGGCGTATCACAAATGAAGTGGCCAGAGGGTCAGTTACCAGAGAGCCAACAGAGAAAGCAAGGTCCAAACAGAGAAAACTGGGAAACACAGGCTGCACAGCAGCCCAGGGTCTCCCACTGAAAGGGGAAGGAGGGCAGCCGAAACTGGGGACAGGCAGCCTGGAATCCACCATCGGTCACCACCAGTGCGGTGCCCGCCCCTCTGCCCCCCAGGAGCCTCGCTTTCCAGACCTGGGGACCAAAATGCAGCGTTCACCATCTGGCCACTGTCCCAGACTATCTCCCCACCAGCCTTCACCCGTCAGGCATCCTGACCTGCCCTTGCACTGGACTGTGCCCATCGCGGACCACAAGGACGAGGTTCAGTAGGTTGGACCTCCCGTCATCCGCAGACCCACAGTCAAAGCCTCATCGCTCGGCACCACAGACCTGAAATTTGGTCACAAAGCCGGGGCCACTCTGGCACCTTGTTCTGCCCACCAGGCTCACAGAGGGCACGACGACCCTCTTGATTCTCTTTGCTCCCTCTTGGTCGGTCAAGCAACACCCAGTGCCAGTGTGGAGCTCGGCGAGAACAGTCACAGGACGCAGCCCAACTCTGTACATCCCTCTCTGTCACATCCCAGAGCCCGGTCGGCAGTGCACAGGTGCTGCTGGGCAGGTGGCGTGAGACGCATGTGGGTTCCGGGTGGGAACACAAAGGGAACGGAGCCCTACTCAGACACCTGTTAGCCATGGGACTTCCCCGCAGTTCCTTAACCCTCCAGGTCTGTGCTCTCAGCCGTAGGACAAGAGGTATGATCCCAGGACAGAGGTGCTGGGAAGGGAAATGAAATAATACAGACAAAGGGCTTAATGGAGTAGCTAAAGTTCATAGATTCCAATATATATTAGCTGTTCCTCCTCTTTCCCCCTTCTAGAGGACTGTCCTGCAGGATTCTGAAGGGCTCCTAAAAGATCTCCCTGGGGGATCACAAGTAGAATCTAATACCAGCTTCTGAATGTCTTGACAAATCTTCAAGCTTGCCTGTAAAAACTACAATAGGAAAAGCTGAGTCACAGTGTGATTAACCTTATCAGCAGACGGCAGTTTTAGTGAATCTTTGGACCAACAAGCTCTACAAGTATATCTCTCGACTATTTGAAATTATTTCTGAAAATGAGTAAAAGCAATGTAGATGTCCCAGTGCTGTTTCTGTGTCACTGTGACCTGTCACATGGCAGAGATAAAACTTGCTAATCAGGACACTCTTGGAGAAGAAGAGCAAGATTGCCCTAAAAGATATCAATTTTATTACAGTAGCTATTGTCATTTAGGCAAGAGAGTGTTAGCAGAGGGACAGACAAATCTACAGGACACAGAACTCAGAAACATACGTACAACAAAGGTAGCAATTGGCAAAGATAGCCTAGTAAATAAACAGTACGAGGACAATCATTTATGTACATTTTTAAAAACCTTGGGTGTGCACCTCACACTATACGCCCTACATTAAGTGGCTGTTAAGAACCCAAAGGTATCCCTTGGGTAAATTCCTAGCAGTGCTATTGCTGGGTCATAGGGTAGGTCTATTTTTAATTTTACCCAAGGGATACAGGAGTACTGATGCACAGGGGCACTTGTACCCCAATGTTTATAGCAGCACTCTCAACAATAGCCAAATGATGGAAAGAGCCTAAATGTCCATCAACTGACGAATGGATAAAGAAATTGTGGTTTATATACACAATGGAGTACTACGTGGCAATGAGAAAGAATGAAATATGGCCCTTTGTAGCAACGTGGATGGAACTGGAGAGTGTGATGCTAAGTGAAATAAGCCATACAGAGAAAGACAGATACCATATGGTTTCACTCTTAGGTGGATCCTGAGAAATTTAACAGAAATCCATGGGGGAGGGGAAAGGGAAAAAAAAAAAAAAGAGGTTAGAATGAAAGAGAGCCAAAGCATAAGAGAGTC
Organism: Lynx rufus; assembly: GCF_022079265.1. Lineage (NCBI taxonomy): Eukaryota > Metazoa > Chordata > Mammalia > Carnivora > Felidae > Lynx > Lynx rufus. Next base: position 11,650,038 of record NW_025814840.1, read on the forward strand.
TTAAAAACTGAAAACAAACTGAGGGTTGATGGGGGGTGGGAGGGAGGGGAGGGTGGGTGATGGGTATTGAGGAGGGCACCTTTTGGGATGAGCACTGGGTGTTGTATGGAAACCAGTTTGACAATAAACTTCATATATTGAAAAATAAAAAAATTAAAAAAATAAAGAACCCAAAGGTTAGAAAGATTTTGAAAATGCTGAGATTTTCAGAAGGAAATTAAAACAGAAACAAAACCATGACCCTGGAGGAGAGAAGGGTTTCTTCAAACACAGAAGAGTCCTAACTATGAAGAAAACTAGACAAATTCTCCTACTGTAAGAATTAAGAATGCCTGTTCACTATAAAACTCCAGAAAGAAGAATGGAAAAGACAAGGTTGATGGCACATGTGACCAACAAAGAACTGAATATGCAAAGAAAGTAAGAAAAATTACAGCTGAAAAGACAAATAAGACGTCCGTGCTGGAAGGAGAAAGACCAACAGCCAATAGCCATGCGAAGAGATATTCAAGCACATGATGAATCAAAGAAATGGTAATTAAAGCCACCGTGAGATTTCATTTTACATCCCTCATCTTGGCAAAAACTAATGTCTGACAATGTCAAGTACGGCAAAGACATACAGCAAGTCAAATTCTTACAGTTCCCTGGCAAGAGAGGATGCTGGAAAACAACCTGGCATGATCTCATGAACACGAACACATACCCTACAACCCAGTAAGTTCCTTCCTCCGTGTAAATCCTGAAGAAATTCCGGCACGTGTACTTCAGGAGACATTTACAAGCCTGTTCCTAGAAGCTATTAAAAAAATAATAATAATAATCTTAAGGGAAGAGTCTAATGACCAATAATAGTTTGTATAAATGGTTATTTATTTACAAAGTGAAATACGGTACACTTGCACAAATAAATGATCTACAGCTACCAGCACTGGTGTGAATCAGTGAGAAACATAATGTTCAGTGACATTAACAAGTTGCAGTAGAATACATTGATGGCATGGGAAATCATTTTTCAAGCTCAGAAACAAGCAAATATCACACTGGTGTGTGTTTTTAAAAAACGGGAAAGCGGGGCACCTGGGTGACTCAGTAGGTTGAGCATCCAACTTCGGCTCAGGTCATAATCTCCAGGCTCCTGAGTTGGAGCCCCGCTTGGAGCCCCACGTCGGGCTCTGTGCTAGCTTTGGATACTCTGTCTCCCTCTCTCTCTGCCCCTCCCCCACTCTGTCTCAAAAGTAAATAAACGTTAAAAAAATTTTTTTTTCTTTACATGGGAAAGCAAGAAAACGAGAAAAAAAAATAAGGATAGAGATTATCTACTGGGAAATGAGAATTTCTATCAGGAAAAAGATCCCAGGAAACGATTGAAGCTGGCAATGGTTCTTAAGCTGGGGGGTGTGCTCACGTAATGTCAATGTATTGCTAGTGTTCATAATTTACGTATCTGTGACATTATTTTAAATATCTAAAGCTTGATCATTTTGGAAAGAATTTTAAGATCCAATCGGCTATTCGCATCATGTCCCAAAATGACAGAGCAATTCCAAAGCAGGCAGCTGAGTTTATTACATAGTGGCCAATTCAGAAGGACACACGCAAAAGATACTACCAGTAGGAGAGCAAAGAAATACTCTTAACAGTCACCAAAACCAGGATCCACGCGTTATGAGGTTGATGAGGAGATATTATTTTGAAGGACAGTATAACATATACTAAAGACGATTTATTTATGAAAAGATCTAGTTAGTTCATCTGGGAAAAGCCCCGGTAATCTCAGTAAATACCAAGATATTATTTCCTCCCGTATTAATGAAACGTCTGACACGTGCCCTCCCAGTACTAACTTGTGTCAGACACAGTTTCCTGAACCACTGTGCTCTTGAACCTTTTACTAAGCTTTCGTACCAACTTCAAGAACATCTTCACCAGACACAGGGCAGTCCAAGGCAAATTAAGGGTTTGCGACCAACTGCATCAAATGTGGATATTTTCACTGAGATCCCAGCAAAAGGCAACACCCTGCAATGTTAAAGACTTATACTCTTTAAAAAACACATGGTTCTCCAGGTACACAAAGTACTAACAGTTTGATCACAAATTGGGTAAATTGGACAGCCAATGGAAATTATTAAAGTAAGACTATAAAATAAATCTGATATTAAAGTTTGGTTTTTATTTTTATTTTTTTTAATATGATATTGTCAAATTGGTTTCCATACAACACCCGGTGCTCATCCCAACAGGTGCCCCCTCCTTAATACCCATCACCCACCCTCCCCTCCCTCCCACCCCCCATCAGTCCTCAATTTGTTCTCAGTATTTAAGAGTCTCTTATGGTTTGCCTCCCTCCCTCTCTAACATTTTCTTTTTTCCCTTCCCCTCCCCCATGGATTTCTGTTAAATTTCTCAGGATCCACATAAGAGTGAAAAAATACGGTATCTGTCTTTCTCTGTATGACTTATTTCACTTAGCATCACAATCTCCAGTTCCATCCACATTGCTACAAAAGGCCAGATTTCATTCTTTCTCATTGACACGTAGTATTCCATTGTGTATATAAACCATAATTTCTTTATCCATTCATCAGTTGATGGACATTTAGGCTCTTTCCATAGTTTGGCTATTGTTGAAAGTGCTGCTATCAACATTGGGGTACAAGTGCCCCTATGCATCAGCACTCCTGTAGCCCTTGGGTAAATTCCTAGCAGTGCTATTGCTGGGTCATAGGGTAGATCTATTTTTAATTTTTCGAGGAACCTCCACACTGTTTCCCAGAGTGGCTGCACCAGTTTGCATTCCCACCAACAGTGCAAGGAGGGTTCCCGTTTCTCCACATCCTCTCCAGCATCTGTCGTCTCCTGATTTGTTCATTTTAGCCACTCTGACTGGTGTGAGGTTATATCTGAGGGTGGTTTTGATTTGTATTTCCCTGATGAGGAGCAACGTTGAGCATCTTTTCATGTGCCTATTGGCCATCTGGATGTCTTCTTTAGAGAAGTGTCCATTCATGTCTTCTGCCCATTTCTTCACTGGATTATTTGTTTTTTGGGTGTGGACTTTGGGGAGCTCTTTATAGATTTTGGATACTAGCCCTTTGTCCAATATGTCATTTGTAAATATCTGTTCCCATCCTGTTGGTTGCCTTTTAGTTTTGTTGATTGTTTCCTTTGCAGTGCAGAAGCTTTTTATCTTCATGACGTCCCAACAGTTCATTTTTGCATTTAATTCCCTTGTCTTTGGAGATGTTTCAAGTAAGAAATTGCTGCAGCTGAGGTCAGAGAGGTTTTTTCCTGCTTTGTCCTCTAGGGTTTTGATGGTTTCCTGTCTCACATTCAGGTCCTTCATCCATTTTGAGTTTATTTTTGTGAATGGTGTAAGAAAGTGGTCTAGTTTCATTCTTCGGCATGTTGCTGTCCAGCTCTCCCAGCACCATTTGTTAAAGAGACTGTCTTTTTTCCATTGGATGTTCTTTCCTGCTTTGTCAAAGATGAGTTGGCCACACTTTTGTGGGTCTAGTTCTGGGGTTTCTGTTCTATTCCATTGGTCTATGTGTCTGTTTTTGTGCCAATACCATGCTGTCTTGATGATTACAGCTTTGTAGCAGAGGCTAAAGTCTGGGATTGTGATGCCTCCTGCTTTGGTCTTCTTCTTCAAAATTACTTTGGCTATTCGGGGCCTTTTGTGGTTCCATACAAATTTTAGGATTGCTTGTTCTAGCTTTGAGAAGAACGCTGGTGAAATTTTGATTGGGATTGCATTGAATGTGTAGATAGCTTTGGGTAGTTTTGACATTTTAACAAGATTTATTCTTCCAATTCATGAGCACAGAATGTTTTTCCATTTCTTTATATATTCCTCAATTTCCTTCATAAGCTTTCTATAGTTTTCAGCATACAGATCTTTTACATCTTTGGTTAGGTTTATTCGTATGTATTTTATGGTTCTTGGTGCAATTGTGAATGGGATCAGTTTGTCTTTCTGTTGCTTCATTATTAGTGTATAAGAATGCAACTGATTTCTGAACATTAATTTTGTATCCTGTGGCTTTGCTGAATTCATGTATCAGTTCTAGCAGACTTTGGTGGAATCTTTCAGGTTTTCCACGTGTAATATCATGTCATCTGCAAAAAGTAAAAGCTTGACTTCATCGTTGCCAATTTTGATGCCTTTGATTTCCTTTTGTTGTCTGATTGCTGATGCTAGAACTTCCAACACTATGTTAAACAACAGCAGTGAGAGTGGACATCCCTGTCATGTTCCTGATCTCAGGGGGAAAGCTCTCAGTTTTTCCCCATTGAGGATGATATTAGCTGTGGGCTTTTCAGAAACAGTTTTTATGATGTTTAAGTATGTTCCTTCTATCCCGACTTTCTCAAGGGTTTTTATTAAGAAAGGATGCTCAATTTTGTCAAATGTTTTTTTTTTCTGCATCGACTGACAGGATCATATGGTTCTTATCTTTTCTTTTATTAATGTGATGTATCACACTGATTGATTTGCGAATGTTGAACCAGCCCTGCAGCCCAGGAATGAATCCCAGGAATGCAGCCCAGGAATGAATTGATTATGGTGAATAATTCTTTTTATATGCTGTTGAATTCGATTTGCTAGTATCTTATTGAGTATTTTTGCATCCATATTCATCAGGGATATTGGCCTGTAGTTCTCTTTTTTTGCTGGGTCTCTGGTTTTTTAGATAGTAAGACTTGAATGTCACAAAACCTAGGGTTTACTTATTTCAAACAGTGCTCAGTCCAACTAAGGGACAGACTCCAATAAAATCACCTCACAGCCGTTTCTGTGATTCTTGTAAGGACCATAAATGTTTATATATAATAGTATATTTTAAATTAGGAACCACTGTCCATTGAAGTTAGACAATATTAGCTGAGCAAACTTTACAAGCTGAATGTGATTGAAATAACATTCGCCATTTGTCTGAGTGCACAGGAAATTATTATAAGTTAAAAATTAACTCTCCAACCTATCATATCTACAATGTGCCTAACACTGACAGTGATTAACGCTACAGACGGCAGACGGAGAAGACCAGCTACGGGCTTTCCAAATTACGGCTGTCAAGATAGGAAAGAGGTCCTATTAAGAAGCCCTTTTGTCTCTAAATGAGGAATACAGGGGAAAGACCAGGATGAATCTGGAACCCAACAGATGTTGTGCTGGCTAGGACTGTCTTAGTTAGCAGGGCACTCTGCCTGGAATCAGAAATACTCTTAGCTTCAAAATATTTGTTCTACTGTCAGTGACAGAGTATTTCTCTGCTCTCTTGCCACCAATGTCTTTGCCCAGGTCCTTCTGAATTGGTCACGACACGATAAAGTCAGCTGTCTACTTTGGAACTGCTCTGTGGTTTAGGACATGATAGAACAGCAACTTTGATCTTAAGGCTCTTTTCAAAGGCATTCAAAATTATATATAAAGTGTGCCATAGGCATTAAGAATGGTACGTTTAGACTCCAAAAGAATTAACATGAATGGTTCCATTAGCTCTACTACATGAAGTACAAGACAGCCAATTTCCAAATGTATTATAGATGCACATACAAGCATGTGCCTATACAAGTAGGCAGGTATAAAGAGACATGCTGAAAGGGAGAAATCATACATGGTTACGGGCATGACTCTAAAGAAATACAAAATGTTCTGAAGGCCAAACTAGAAGATAAACCTGGAACGCTTCCAGCAGACTGGCATGCATAACAGCAGATTCCAGAGCAACCATTTGCTATTTTAAGATCCACCATAAGGAAAATAAAGAGGGAAAAAAAGTATTTCTGAAAAGTACATTAAAAATTCAAGAACTATAGCATACAGTTAAGGTGCCCTAGAGGACACTACCCAGATTGAATGTGGTATGCAGAGAATATATGCTAAACAACCTATCTATAAAATGTAATGCAAGACATAACATTTTTTAAATAAACAGAAAAATAGGAGCCTTCAGATTAGGAGTATTCTAAGACTTGCATATTCAAAAGCTATGCAGAAGCACATGATTCATTTAGAAGTGATGTATTATTAATAAGACTAAAGTTTTGCAATCATAAAGATTGACTCATGATCATACACTTAAAACCTGGAGAAAAATATTTGTTAATAAATGTTGCAAAGAGAAAACCTTAACTAATTGTTTCTTTAGCCTTCATTGATTAACTTAGGTAAGTCAGTCACTTGGTTCTTTTTAAAGTAGAAGCCATCACGAAGATTACCTTTCCCTCATAAGTCATCAAAAGATTTCACCAATGCTGCTCAATCGTGATCCTGTATCATTGTTGGGGTATTTCTAACAGCCTGGTCTAAAACAGCCCCATTATGAGATTACTCCTAACTATTTAGCACAAACTAAGTGCATCCTCCCCACTTTGCTGACTGCTAAAAGCAACAGGTATATTTTAGAAAGAGCATGAGATTAATAAATTTCAGATTTGGTCTAAAGTTAAAATACAGAACTAAGTAGGTGACTACAGTTCATTCTCTCAGGTGCTATCATAGAAGGAGGTGGGGAGGTGAACCCCAAATGGGGCAGTGAGTTCAGCACAGGCTGAGGACAGGGGTAGGTGCAACAGGAGGGTGATGAGGAAGGCAGGTTCACAAGTATGAAAGATCAACACCGAGAGAGAGTAGATGCATCTGAACTCCAAGTTCGGTTCAAAGGGAACCTCGTTTAGGAACAAGTGACTAAAGGTGATGCCTCAGAGCTGGCCAGAAACCAGATCACAAGTTATGACCCAACTTGATTTAAGCAAGAATATAGTGGTTGTTTATGATTTTTTAATACTACCACTAACCTCAGGGCAGATTAAAACTCAAAATACTCAAGGACAACTCCGAGCCATGCTGCTTTATTATAAAGGTACCACTCATGGTCTAACCCATTAAATATCTTCCGCTTAAATATTAAACTATATTGAATGAAGAAAAATGAAACGTTTTTTAATTTTTATTTATTTTGAGAGAAAGAGAGAAAGAAAGTGGGGGAGGGGCAGAGAGAGAGGGAGAAAGAGAATCCCAAGCAGGCCCCACACTGTCAGCACAGAGCCCAATGCAGGGCTTGAACTCACAAACCATGAGATCATGACCTGAGCTGAAAGAGTCGAACACTTAACCAAGTGAGCCACCCAGGTGTCCCAAAAATGAAACATTTTTTTAAATTCTCATGAATACTCTACCATAATTAAGTATCCTTGGAATGCTGTCTTAAATTAACTATGTTAATCTTTTATCACGAAGGTAGACTCTTTCAGTGAGTCTGTCCAATTTTCTAATGCCTACACAGCAATTAGGAATCATGTATATTATCAGGGCACCTGGGTAGCTCAGTCAGTTAAGCATCCAACTTTGGCTCAGGTCATGATCTCGTGGTTTGTGGGTTCGAGCCCTGCATTGGGCTCTGTGCTGACAGCTTGAGAACCTCAAGCCTGCTTCAGATTCTGTGTGTGTGTCTCTCTCTCTGCCCCTCCCCCACTCATATTATGCCTCTCTCTCTCTCAAAAATAAACATTAAAATTAAAAAAAAAAAGAATCATGCATATTATCTACAAGAGCCAAATTACAGAAACAGCCCAAGGGTCCATTGACTGATGAATGGATAAAGAAGATGTGGTACGTACACACAATGGAAAATCACTCAGCCATCAAAAAGAATGAAATTTTGCTCATTGCAACAGCATGGATGGGCGGAGCCAGAGAGTATAACGCTAAGTGAAACAAGTCAGAGAAGGAAAGACACATATTACATGATTTCACCCATGTGGAATTTAAGAAATAAAACAAGTGAGCAAAGGGGAAAAAAAAGAGAGAGACAAACCAAGAAACAGACTCTTGGCCATAGAGAACTGATGGTACCAGAAGGGAGGTGGGGGGAAGGGTGAAATAGGTGAAAGAGACTGAGGAGTGAGCTCGAGATGAGCACCAGGTGTGGTATGGTTATGGAAGTGTTGAATCTCTGTATTGTACGCCTGAAACTATACTGTAAACATTATAAATGTAAACTATAATTGTAAACTAAACCTTACATAAACTGTATGTTATATGTTGTATATATATGTTATATATACATACAACTGTATGTTGTATGTCTATATAAACTGTATGTTAACTAACTGGAATTTAAAGACAAACTTAGAACAAAACAAAAAAAAAAACATGCATAAAAAGTGTCTGTGTTTCTATACAGACAAGGAGTCTGTGTGGATGGCACGTCCCAGCCTGTCGATGTGCAAAATTTAAGGCACAGAGAACGAGACCAGTAACTCCTGAGGAGGACGACTACCACCTGACCCTGCTTTTCTCTCCTGCAACTTCTGGACTACCACTCGGTGTTTTCTCAATGAAGTAACCACAATAACATTACGAGCTAACCGTCGTGGGGAGCTGACTCAGTGCAGGACCCCATCCTACACATACCTCCTGTAACTCACCACAACCCAGTGCGAAGGGTTCTCTTCTGCCACCATTCTCCATTCTTGTTTCACAAAGGAGGCCACTCAGGTTTGGAGAGATTCAGTCATGTGCCCGGGACACAGGGCCAATAAGCAAGAGTGCCAGGCCTCAAACCAATTGTCTTTAGGCCCAAACCCCAGGGGGGAGCAGTGAGCCATGAAGCAAGACAGACACCAGCAAAGTGTGTTAAGGCTTCCTTTTTTATTCTCAGAACCGCTTGGAACCCCAGCTAGGGACACGTAGCTGCTAAGTAGAGAGTCATTAGTTGAACCTGTAACGTCTATAACAAGGTACCGGGTGTCAAGTTCGTCTTCCTGAACCTCGTCTGAAAAGTTGGGCCAATAACACCTTAGTAGTAGTAATAACCTTAAGAGAGTTACGGTGAGGATTAAGTGGGCAATAGGATTGCTTTGATTCCCAACAAGCAGCCAACTAAGCAGGTCTCTGACATCTGATTCCCCCAGTACTCGAACACAGTGAACAATCTTACCTAGGCTATAAGTCCACCTTTTTTTTTTTTCAATGTGTATTTATTTTTGAGAGAGAGAGAGAGAGAGAGAGAGAGAGAACGCAAGTGGGGGAGGGATGGAGAGGGGAACAGAGGATCTGAAGTGGGCTCTGCAGCGACAGCAGGGAACCTGATGCGGGGCTCGAACCCACAAACTGTGAGATCATGACCTGAGTCGGCTGAGCCACCCAGGCACCCCAGGTCTACCCATCATGCTGTGTAAACAGCATGGCATGATGCAAACGGCCATCCCAGAAAGGGGAAATGTGGATTCCTTGGGAACCTCCCTGGGGCCCCGAAGTCACACACCTAGATGACGCAGCAATCTCTCCTGCCCCAACATTCTATGCGCAGTGAGTACTTAAAGAGCCTAAGTCGATAAAACTGGTCTTGCCAAAAACATCTCCAGGGCAAAGGAAGACTGGGTAAATTTCCGAAAGCATTTGTGTTTCACATCTCTTGTTACCCCTCCTAATCAAAGTTTTCTATTTTCGCTTCACTGGCTTTATGAGGATGTTAGACTCATTGGAGCAGTGGCTTTCCTCTTTAAAAAGAGAATTCAAATTCAGTTATTTAAGAGGAAAGCAGTTGTAAAAATCATCATCTCTTTTTGCTTCCTGTGCACGCTGGCAGGGTGCACAGTATTTTAAAACTTTTTTTTAAGAAAACTTTTTTTTCTTACGAGGACAACCCATTTTCAAGAAAAGTCTGCCCATCTGGCCTCACTCTCCTCGCCATCATACCCAACAGCCACCACCCCCACCCGGCCCTGCCCGCCAGGAACCTCCAAGACATGCCACAACTACGCAAGAGTACAGATTAAAATCGCCAGTGCCACATATGTCCCCCTCCTCTTCCAGCACCCACTGGAGACCTAGAAGCCACTAGACCTCACCGGCGATCACTTAAATAAGGCTTGTCCCAGGTGCTAACCCCAAACTGGTTAAACCTGGCTCCCAGGATGGAAGCTAGGTTAACGACGGAAAGCTGTGCGTCTGGATCTGTGCCTGGGGAGCAAAAGGAGTTTCACTTACCCAACAGCAAACAAAATCCGAAGTCTAGTGAAAGAGCCTACTGATTAAATGCATCTTTTATAGCTATACTTGAACTTAAAGAGGAACGAGATCTCTTCTCCCGGAACAAATTAAACAGTGCTTTAATTATGCCCAAATACTAGTGGCGAGGGGCAGAGAGACCATTTAACTCAGACTTTGATGAACCTGCTATGCTCTTTTCTAAGGTCTCCATACTTGGAAGGGCCCAGCCCAGCCAGCCTGCTGCTTAGTAGCCGTTGATATGGAGGCAAAGGTAGCCAAGGTACAGGACACACGATGTGGAAAAGAACACCAAGTGCGTTTAACCTCATGGGAGCAAAGCAGAGAAACCCAGAAGCAAAAGCATGGAAACCACTTCTGTGTGCATAGAGCTCTGTGATCATCAGCTCTGGGAAGCAAAGCACAACGCTACTGATTGTACAATATAAAAACTGCGAAGCAAGGAGGGAGGGACAGATGAATCTACTGCAGCCTTTTCTAAACCACTGCACCGCGTGATTAGAGAGAAACCCTGATGAAAGCAGACTTTGAATGAGAAGTTTCAGAGGAGTCTTAGAGATTTTCCCCGGATAAGATCTGATATTATTCGGATAGTGCAAGGGGCTAACAGCCAAAAATATCAACTGGCAGCTTACCTAGAGCACTGAGCTCCAGAGGTTTCTAACACCAAGTAAGGAAAATGAGTCCACGGAAGGGAGATAAAATCCAGATGTTTCCATCGCTCCCGTGTTTTCCCTGGAAGTAGCTGGTCATCCACAGGACGGTTTTAGTGAGTTGTAAACATGCGGCCAAATGCATGGTTAGAAATGAGAAAAGTCCTCGACCTCCATCAACATGGTTCTCTGCTTCACTCATATGGTTATTACTTCATGACAAAGATGGACATTCTAGGGCAGAGTATTTTAAAACTGTTTTTAAGAAAACTTTTTTTTCTTACTAGGACAACCTATTTTCAACAACAGTCAGCCCATCTGGCCCACTCTCCACTCCATCATACCCAATAGCCGCCGACGCCCCCCGCCCCGCCCGCCAGGAACCTCTGAGACATGCCACAACTAGGCAAGAGTACAGATGAAAGTCGCCGGTGCCACCGATGTCCCCTCCTCTTCCAGCACCCACACGTGCACCTCCTTCTGTGTCTACTCCTCCTCCCCCACACATACCCTGACGCTACTCTGTGTTCCAGAACCACTTTTAAGGCGGGTTTTGTGTTTTACATCAGCTGTGTCTTCACCCGACCCCTCCACACAGAAGTTCAACACCTGCCTGTAAGTCACATGTACTTACTCAAGGGTTTTTGGAAAAATTTTCTATAGCCAGAGATATTTTTTTCATTTCTTTCTTGTATCCTTAACAAGTATTTATTGCAAAGATTGAAAAAAAAAAACCCACATAGGTCTGAGGGTGAAAAGAAATTAAATATATAGGGTTTTTAAATTTTTTTTAATGTTTATTTATTTTTGAGGGAGGGGGGGAGAGGCAGAGGGAGAGAGAGGGAGAAACAGAATTCAAGGCAGACTCCAGGCTCTGAGCTGTCAGCACACAGGCCGACGCAGGGCTCGAACTCACAAACCATGAGATCATGACCTGAGCCAAAATCAAGAGCCAGACGCTTGACCGACTGAGCCACCCAGGCGCCCCAGTATTAGTCACATTTTAGAATTATCCCACCAGTCTGCTGTTAGCCATTGACATCCCCAGACCACCTGCCTGAGACTGAGACCACCAGTGAGCCCTGCCACCCCCCCCAACTTTACACCCTGGATCTACTTGTACCATCGTGCCCTCCAACCTGCCAAGCTTCTTCCCACCTAAGAGCTTGGCACTTGCTGCTTCTCTGTGTGGAAGGCTCTTCCCCTAGATGCTGTCAGGGCTGGCTCGTTTTCGTCACTCATGACTCAACCCAAACAGCACATCCATAAAAATCAACCAACGATCAACCTAAGACACCCTCCTCCTCTTACCCCCAAACTCTCTATTGTCCTGTCTCTCATTACTGTGTTGTTTTTCTTCTTCAAAGCGATATCCCGGTCTTCCATTATCTGGTTTGCTTATTTTGTTTATTGTGGGAATCTTCCTGTCTTCCAAGGGAAGCTTCCCATAAGAAGGGCGTTTGTCTATTTTGTTCACCATTCAGTCTAACCCCAGCACCTAGAGTAATGACTTAACACATTAAGCACTCAGCAAATGAATAAAGGGAGGGGGGAAATGTCCAAACTATACCTAAATACCTAAAGCTAACTTTAGAGCAATTTTTAGTGATAAAAATTTTAAGCAGTGTCTAACAGTTCACCAATGGTAGGGTTTTAAGTAGTATCCACTCTGACAATTTTCACTAAAAAGCATATTCATGCCTAGAGTACATGAATTATCCAAATACCAAAAAGCTACCTGAGTAAAAATGGTACAAGTATTTCCAAGCAGATCTCCTTTATCATTTTTTTGCTCACATTATTTCAATTACATTATGCATTTAGAAATGTAAAAGGAACATTCCATCCACATTTACTCTAAAAAACCGGTAAGAAATTAGAAGTATATTTCGCCTGGTAAAAAGGCAATCACACACAGAAGCCTATTTGTATCATAAGCAGCCAAGACAAAAACAAAATGATCTTTCGGTGTGTGGGGGGAAATTAAATTAGAAATCTGATTAGATGACATTTAGAAAGTGATGAATGCATGTTCATGCTAACTATAATTTAATAATAATTTAATATTTTATGAATAACAAACAGCTCAGCCTATCATCAAAAGAAAAGAGAGATCACCATGGCATATCCAAGGTACTCAAAATTCCCATTCCCATTATGGAAGACCCAAAGATTAAAAAAAAAAATTTTTCCTACAGTAAAATATCTCAAATGAGACATTTAATCACCTCTGTTCTTTTTGGAAGAGTAAAGAATAAAACAAAAACGGAATCATCGATAGCCAAGTTTTTTCCAACCGCATGGACACCACGGTGGGGAAAGAATTGGAAAGGCTTACATACTCCCAGTATATCCAGATTAACATCCTAAAAATACCAAAAGGCAAAATTCCTTTTAACCAGCAAACTAAATCTATAGCTAGATATAGAGCATTCAACATCGGAAAGCGGGGCAAACCTAATGGCAGTCAGTTTACAAAATTAGCAAAAACAGGTCAATGAAATCTAAAGATTTTAAATTCTCCCATGTTAGGTTTCCCCCATAACTACATGCAAGTATTATGCAATACACATTCCACCTCCATCCTCGTAAGGCGCTGACAGTCCTCCCCCAGAAAGGCTGAAGAAGAAAAGGCGATGCAGAGACATCCTGGAAATCTATCAAGATCAAAGCCATTTTGCTTAAAGCTTCATCCCTAATGAAATATTTCACGAGTCATGCCCAGGAACCTGAGAAGGACAGCACTGACACAGAGTGGGGCTAACATCCACCCTCTGTGTGGTAGCTGGCCACGTTCCCTTCCTCCCAGGCGGGAGCCACACGGACCACCGACAGGTCAACGGAGGGAACATCGGACCTTTCCCAAGACAGCCCGTGCTGCCATTGGCTGCAGCCTGCCACAACCCCGGGACTCCTGGTCTCCTGAGGTCAGTATCCCAATCAAATTCGGTTCCCTTTGGCTGGATGGGTATCAAGGAAAATGAGGAACTATTCTTGCTGTTTGTTTCTGTGTTTTGTTTTGAGAGAAAGAAAGTCATCCTGTACTTAGAATCACAGCTTTCAAAAGCACAAACAAAAACAAAACAAACAAAATCCCAGCTTTCAAAAAGAAGTCACCATGGGCTCCTTACATGCAAACCATCACAGGGCTTCAATAATGCCCTAATTTACAGAAAACAACTATTGACAGACCGCACTGCTTACTCCTGGTCTTCCAGGTAAGAGGGATCAAGCTATCATAATCCATCCAATCGAAAAGTTAGAGCAAACAAAAGGATCCTCACCATCGTGCCCAGAGATATTACTCAGCAAAACTGTCCTCACCGGAGACAAACTGCTAAAGCAGTCTTTGTTCCTCTGGGAAAAAAACAAAAAACAAAAAACAAAAAGCTGGACCACAATTCTGTTGGATGGGAGGTCCCTACTCTAACCCTACATGGAATTTTACGTGAAGATGGGAAATTCTGAGGGTTCACACATCATTGTGGTGCCTACTTATGTGATGGTTAATCATCATGCTTCTCCCTCCTATTCTGCAGGTAGAGGGTCCACCCCTGGAAATCTCCAGAAGGACAGACTCCGAAAGCTGCCAGCAGGGATTCCCCCAAACACCACTGCAGATATCTGCAGTCTGTTTCATCAAATATGCAACACAGCAGGCTTTGGAAATCGAATAGAAAGGCTTTGGTTATAGCTTCCTTGGACGATCTTAGAATGCTAAGTGTTAAGAGTCAGTGTGCAAGGACGAGGTTGGTTTTGTGTGTTAAGTTTCTTTGTTGCTTCGTTACTTTTCTGAATGTTTTTGTTCAAACCCAAATAAAGACATCTAGCTTCATCTCAAGCAATTTCATGCCAAGGACAGTTTCTGGTGACTACGCATTTTCTCGTAAGTCTTGCTATCCAGAGATCGGACCTAAAGCTCTAGAACCTAATCGGTACGCCCTGATGTTTTTATGCTCTCAACTCCAAACTGATGATATGTCAGGTGGCAAATGCTCTAAGCTCATGGAGACCTTCCACACTGCAGAGTGATCTGTAACTGGAATCATCAACGCTCTCTTCTGCCCAATGGGCAACATGAAATGTAAGTGTTCCATGGAATTACTGTTCTCTTAAATACACATCACATGACTCAGCGATGGAACAATGTCTAAAAATAAATACACACACATGGTTAGATTGTATGTGCGTCTCAAAAGTCCACTCTGTGCACTGATTTTATAACATATCGCTAATTTCACTATATGGCTAATTTCACAAGAAGATTTTCCAAATAATTTTAAAATCTGGGCTCCCTCCCTGAGAGACTTCAGTCTAAATATCATTAACCACAACAGCAAATCACAAATTTCAAAAAGACCATCCATGTGTACAAATGTTTCATGTGAATCGGAAAACAAAATGCTTAACGGGCTCATCTTTCTGCTTCCAAAAACATTCATGCAGAAAGTATCTGTTTTTATTGCTGGTGTTGTCTAATAGTTTTCAAAAGACTGCTCACAAATTAGATCAGAGAATCAAGGGGAAGATGGCAAAACATCCAGGTGTTCTAGGTGAGGTAGTGAGGGGACTGGAACCTGTCCCTAAGAAGCTAAGTCCCCAGGATCGAGTGGGCAGGCCCCATAAAAACACATGCTCATGACAAGCCAACCGGGGCCCCCAAGGGAAACTCACTCTTGTGTGGTAGGTGGGGCATTAAGATCACCCTCAGGTTCCCATTCTGAAGTTTGAATAATAAATGAAAGAATATTAATTAAAATACATTAACAATATTAGGTAATTTGGGGACAGGCAGTTCACAGGTCACCCCAACCTTAAGAAAATCCCATTTTTGACAGTCTCAAAAATGTATAATTCACAGATCTGTTTCTACAGGGCTTTCAAATGAAGTGAGTCAAAAGCAAAGAGATTCTGATCCATTTCAAGAAGTCTCCACTCTACTCAGCAGGAATGTGCACATGAATTTGTTAATAATCCATCCCTAAGACGTTCTCCTGAAAACAAATTCATTGCCATAATGTTACTGATTTTCAACCATCTCCGGCTTCCCCTCAGTGTTTGCCCTCCCCATCAGTACGTTCATTCCAGGAATAAAAAGCAAAATGAGCAGTAAGTGACGTGAGACCTGAAAACACGAACACTGCAAATAATTCTCTAAAATACCTTCCTACACAGGGCCAGATGATTCCATGATTCTCAATACCTCACAACTGGCACATGGGGTATAGACAGCAGCTAGACAGAGCTCAGAGGATTCTGGACGGGGGGCGGGGGGGGTAAGGTGGCGGGGCAGGGGGGGGTGAGGAATTGCCTTCTGAGAGTTCGCATGCAAAGTAGAAGAAAGCTATAAACAAAGATAAGCAAAATCAACTTAGAGTGCTTTGGCATGAACTAGATTGTCTTTATGAACCTGATGACAGACAGCCTTTCTGTCAAAAAGGGAGGGAATCCCGGGGGTCTTTGATTCCAACCTCATCAAGCACCCGTTGGTTTAACTGCCAGAAAGGCTGGCCAGTGCACTGTGGGCCACCAATCAGGCCATTTGCCGCCACAGCCTCCCAAGGTCACCTTCTGCACATCATGCATCATTATCTGATCGCTTTCTCAGTCGTTTATTTATTTGTGGCCTATGTCTGCTCCCTCACTCTGCCTCCCTCCCAACACACCCAACACAATGGTGTCTTGTTCACACTATACCCCAAGAGCCTAAAATTATTGTCTGATGAACCGAGGAATCATGGGGTTCGCAAAACCCCAGCCCGGTCGATGGCAACATTTCTCTGCATCAGTTAATAACAAGTCCATGCTCTGATGGGATTCCTCAGTTTTGCGAGCTTTCTGAATTTGAGACAGTGAATCTGATTCACTCCAGGACATTCCTATAAAGTTATTTTTCGGATCCTGCAAGGGGCAGAGGCAGACCCCCACCCCCACCTGCCTCCCTCAGCAACCTGGCGAGCAGGTGACAGGCTAGTACAGCCCCTTAGCTGGCCTCCTCCATGTTTCAGTCTATCAATGGGCACACAGACAAACGGTTATATTTCACATCCAGTGGCTGAAGCCTATACCAAATTCCGGACCTCTCAAATGTGAACCAAATCTGTGCGGTAAGCTGATACACTCAGCAGCTAACAAGCCAATAGTCTGTCCTCAGCTCCTTCTTCTGTCTCTGGTTTTCAGAAGGAAAGACCTATTCGCCAACCACCACTCACGAATCTGACTTTGAGAACGGGGTTTCCTTGGGTAAAAAGTGCTTTAAAAAGAATGAAAAAAGGAATTCAAGAGAATTACTTAAGTATCAAGTGAAGTACAGTCATAAAACCTGCAGTGTTTACGTCCTCAACTCCTAAGGGAGACCCAAGGCATCTGGCGTTTGCCCACGTACACCTTGTGGATTCTGGAAAACACTAGGCAGGGGCGAGGGTGGGGGGCAGTTTGCAGCTGTGATCCTTTGCAACTTCTAAGGAGATGCTGTTGTTGGAAGTGTGGTACGGCATATCCCTTAGGTGTCTGAAAGGAAGGAACCACTGGTTAACTCTGAGCATAGGTGCGGGGTTGAAAGTACTTAGAAGTCCCTGGGGGCTCCCAACATCGGTAGTTGGTATGGGTGCCTGTGTGTTCCCATTCGAAAAGCTGAAAGAGGAACCTATCTCAGGCCAGAGTCTGCTGTTGTTCAATCTCTACTTCTATCAAACACAATGTGTAGATAAGAATATCAAACACCACTGGATTTACCACTGGGTAAAGGAGATGGAGCATTTCTGCCTGGTCCTCGTTTCTACTGAAGTAGCAGCTGGAGAAATAAGTAACCTTTATGCCTGATGAAGCCTCTGCTCCTTGGGTATTCTAAAACCATGTCTCAGCCACCCCCTGTAACAGCAGGATTAGACTCCTGGAGAAAACTGTAACTCTACCTACAGATGCTTTAGATAATGAGATATTCATTGCACTTTATTTTTTATTTGAGAGAGAGAGAGAGAGAGAGAGAGAGAGAGAGCGAGCACGGGAGAGGGAGAGAGAGGGAATCCCTAAAGCAGGCTCTACGTTCATCATGGAGCCAGACGCAGGGCTCGATCCCACTACCATGAGATCATGACCTGAGCCAAAAGCAAGAGTTGGACGCTCAACCAACTGAGCCACCCAGGAGACCCTATGCTTTATTTTTCCAACTGGCATAACCATCTTCCTGAAACACTGTTGCGCTACACAGCAGGGTGAGTATTCTTCTGCTTTTCAATATTCCTGTTTCTCTAATTTAAAAGGACCCCAGAGTTACACTGAGCACACGCCTAACTCCCTCTTTGATAGGTATGTGAATAAAAAGGGTATTCTGGAATTCTAGCCTAAGCTACCCCCAGAGATCTACTAAATATTAAATGGATTCATGATGTTCTATTGATACGCCAAGCCCGGAGCCTTTAATGGTGGCAATCTTTGGTCAAATTAAGTACCAGACAGTGTAAAGATTCAACAATTCGTAGGTGAGAATCATGGTTTCCCAACATGTGATCCGAGGACCGCTAGAGGGGCCCCAGGACTCCACAAGTCATCTCTTTTCCAACCACATATGTACGTGAGGCTGTATTTTCTTCAAATACTTCCAGCAAGTAACTACCTTAAGGAACACACCACAGGAGACTGAATACAAAAGCAGATAGAAGAATCCAGCTGTCTTCTCTGAAGCCAAACATTAGAAATGAGCAAAAATCTACAGTGTTATTCTTCCCACTATTTTTTTTAATATTTCATTAAGAAATACATTACTAGGATGAGGCTCCTGGGCGGCTCAGTCGGTTAGGTATCTGACTTCAGCTCACATCACCATCTCGAGGTTTGTGGGTTCGAGCCCCGAGGTGGACAGGCTCTGTGCTGACAGCTCGGAGCCTGGAACCTGCTTCGGATTCTGTGTCTCCCTCTCTCTCTGCCCCTCCCCCACTCATGCTTTGTGTGTCTCTCTCTCTCTCCCCCCCCCAAAACAAATAAACATTAAAAAAATTAAAAAAACAAAAAAGAAATATGTTACTGGAGCACCTGGGTGGCTCAATCCGTTGAGCATCTCCGACTTTTGATTTCAGCTCAGGTCACGATCTCACAGTTGTGGGATCGAGCCTCACGTAGGGCTCTGCACTGAGCGTGGAATCTACTGCTTAAGATTCTTTCTCTCCCCCTCCCTCTTCTCTGCCCCTCCCTCACTCGTAGGTGCACTCACACTTACAATAAACATTAAAAAAAAAAAGACATTACTTATGTTAATATAATTGTTTTAAATGATTAAAAAAGTTATGTTAATAAATTTAATATTTTGATAAGTGCAATTCACATAAACAGAAGCTCTTCAAAATGCTCAATAATTTCTTAGCATAAAAAAAGAAGCACTTTAAGAACTGCTGACCGGAAACACCTCTACTCCAAGTGAAGCCTGCTCGCTGGCATCTTCTGGTCCAGAAAATCAGCCTATTGGCGTTTCTACGTCTTTAAGACTATGAGTCAGTAAAACAAAGGGGCATCAAACGCTGGTGTTTCCTTCCTTCTTACCTTCCTTCTTTTTTCTTCTTTTCTTTATTCAAAGAATAAAGCAAGGATTTCAAAGAATTCTGTCTTTGTGAGGTTATGTATTTGAAATGGTGAAGTGACTTTTAAGCCATACTTAACACAATCCAAGTACCATACCCAGCTAAAAGGTTAAGGCTGGGGCCAAGAACATCTAAGACATTTTTGTAATAAAGGCAACTAATGATGCCATTGATTTAAATATGAAAAACATTAAGTCATCCATGCTGTGCAGCATTCAGATGGTTAGGATCCTCGGATAATCGTGAATCGTGGCACTTGAACATTTCAAATATTTGAGAATGGTTATGGTGGCATTTTCCTACAGTGTGTGATTTCACTCCCTAGTAAAATTCGACTACTCAACAAACATTTTTTTCCTGCAACCCAAGCACTTTATTAAAGGAAAACAACAGCAACTTATGATCAGAAACCGCTGGCTAATGTTCATTAACATGCTTGTGGCCATCAGATATTTGTGAAGTTTAAGTTACTTATGTTTGTTAAATTCAAAGAGGGTTTTGGTCATCACATGCCTAATTCTCTCTATTTAGCCTTTTTTAAAGCTCCCTGATGACAGAGGTTAAGGTTATTTGTGGCAGTGGGGGAGGGGGAGTGTTACCGGACACACAGGAAGTCCACTAAAGATCTCTTGGATGAATTACGTAATTACGTGATGGCATGATTATTCCGTATTAACAGACCGTATTTAGTTACCAATGCCAGACTCATAAATGATCCACAAAAAGAATAAGCAGGGTGACCTGCTTCCACACCTCATCCTCCCAAAGGAAGCTATATACCAGTTCAGAAAACCAGTTCAAACACGGTAGGATACTAAGGAGGAACAAAACAGCCAAAGCTTCTCCACTGCCTCTGAAGATGCTTCAAATTCATCCGGTTTGTAACGACAAGTAAAATCCTAACGGAGGTACAACCACAATTTCATCTGGTCACACACTGTTTTCAGACACGTATTCTTTTCATCCATAGTATTTGCTTGCATAGTCCACAGCTCAAACAGGTGATTCCTAATCTACAATTATCAGGATCTCTTTTGTTTTTAAAATTTCTCTATTAATTTTGGGAGAGGGGGATAGAAACGGAGAGAGAGAATCCCAATTCGGGGCTCGATCCCACAAATCACGAAATCATGACCTGAGCCAAAATCAAGAGTCAGATATTTAACTGACTGAGCTGCCCAGGTGTTCCCCAGAATCTCTTTTTTTTTTTATTTTTTTAAATTTACTTTTCATTTTTTAATTTTTTAACGCTTATTTATTTTTGAATTTTTTTTTAACGTTTATTTATTTTTGAGACAGAGAGAGACAGAGCATAAACAGGGGAGGGTCAGAGAGAGAGAGGGAGACACAGAATTTGAAACAGGCTCCAGGCTCTGAGCGGTCAGCACAGACCCCGATGCGGGGCTCGAACTCACAGACCGTGAGATCATGACCTGAGCCGAGGTCGGACGCTTAACCGACTGAGCCACCCAGGTGCCCCAACGTTTATTTATTTTTGAAAGACAGAGAGAGACAGGCCATGAATGGGGGAGGGGCAGAGAGAGAGGGAGACACAAAATCTGAAGCGGGCTCCAGGCTCTGATGCCCGGGGCTCAAGCTCGTAGGATCGCGACCTGAGCCGAAGTTGGATGCTTACCCAACTGAGCCACCCAGGTGCCCCAACCCCCAGAATCTCTTAATACAGCACTCCGTTCAATGTGTAACTTAGTTATCTACTAAGCAAGTTTAAATTATAGGATTTCATAAATGCTTCTATAGAAACAACTGCACTGGGCAATAAAACTTTAAATAAGCAAAAACCCCAGGACAAGTCTAACATCCAGGAATGTGAATCAGCTCCCTGGAGTGTTATTATGTTTCTACCTGCACAAATAATTAATAACATATAAATTATAATGGTTTATAATTGTTACAAAGAATAATTCTTCCTCTTACCAGTTTTCAGAATCAATTCTTAGTTTCTTGTTTTGCTTTATCATCTACTGGGGAGGCAGGGAGGTGGTGGAAATCCCAAGTATAGTCCAATCACCTTGAGCTTGTAAAATCTTACCTTCCCAGAAAAGAACTATAAAGATCAATGACAGGCTGTCAGTAGACATTAGTAAAATGGACAACTCCATTAACAACAGGATGAAGATATATTCAGACACTCAGGGCTACACTCTCAAACATCCCTTCCATTAAAAAAAAAAAAAAATCACAAACATTTGTCTCAAGTTCAAAACAAGGACTCAGATCAGAGGGAAACAAAAGATTTCATTGTCTTTCAGGGTGGCAAAATCTGGTTAACCAAGTAGAAAAGAGCATCACTTCATACAGTACAACTTAAGAATTACAAACAATATTAAAGAAAATAGGGAAGAAAATGCAGTTGAAGACCATGATAAAAGTGAACTATTTTGATATTTGGTTGAAAACCTGACAAGCTTTTGTTTATAAAATATATTATTGTGTACACAGTCCAGACTCTAATGCAATCAATATGAATAATAAACTTGTTTTATAAATGGAATGGCTTTATCATAATACTAAGGTATTCTTCATTGGTAAGATAATATACTCTGCTGCTAACAAAGTATGTGTTTGTCAAGTACTGATTGTTAGAGACTTTAGGATCCTGTAAAATTATTCTATTAACATGGTGTATTCATCATTCCCATTAGTAAGGCATGGTCCCTGGCCTCTAATATTCATTCTGGAGAGGAAAATAAAACTAATCCCCACATAGGAAGCAATTAGTAAATAATAGGACACAGAATTAAGTTTCCAACTCACATTAATTTCATAAGCTTGTGTGTTCATTGGGGATGAGGTTATGGATGAGATGGTGATTGATTTGGGCCTTAAAAGCTAGCCCAAATGTGTATGTTTTCTCTATAAAATTGAAAATTTCCCTAAGGGTCAATCTATTATAAGGTCTTTGTATCCCTCTGATGCCCAGCTCCTTGCAGAGTACACAATAAAGTGTTTAATGAGCCGAATCACAAGTGCCATGAAAATATAAGTGTATTGGGGCCCCTGGATGGCTCAGTCAGCTGGGCGTCCAACTTTGGCTCAGGTCATGATCTCACAGCTCGTGGGTTCGAGCCCTGCGTCAGGCTCTGTGCTGACAGCTCAGAGCCTGGAGTCTGCTTCAATTTCTGTGTCTCCCTCTGTCTCTGCCCCTCCCCTGCTCATGTTCTGTCTCTCTCTCTCTCAAAAATAAACATTAAAAAAAATTTTTTTTTAATATATATATAAGTATATTTGTCGTAAAAGCAATTCACACATTGCACAGAACTCTCCTGTCTACTGATCACTGCTCCTCCCTAGGTGCGGTCCCCACAGACCACGCCCTGCCCTGGACCTAACATGACTACCGATTAGCTTCCACTTCTCTTTTCTCAATTCGGCTCAAGCCTTTCTAACAACAGTGAGTAACCTGGACCATATGCAAGCATGCTGCTCTGTCCAATCACATCAAGTCTGAAAGAAAGGCCTTGTTCTCCAATTCTGGCTACCGCCTAGCACTTCACATAAACTCATGAGAGATCCTGAGCCTGTCTCAGACACACAGAGCTAGATCCATTCTTTCTTTCTTCATTCATTCATTCGTTCATGCATTCAGGTGGCAATCATTTAGTCCCTAACTACTCTGGGTTGAGCACAATTCTAAGCACTGAAGGGATGAAAAAGAATATGATTATTGCCCTAAAAGAGCTCACAGCCTATGAGTTCAGCTGTTAGTAGACAATATTTTGGACAAAGACACAGCATACCAAAATGCTACCCGTTGAAGGTTGAGAAAGCAAACGCCGAGGCACTTTTAGGAGTAGGAGGACAAGAAAAAAGGGAGACAAAGGAAACTAAGGCAAAACTGTGCGATCTTGATAGATACAGGTCTAAAGAAAGAAACATCACTAATTTCCTCCTTAAGAGTCAGGGAGAAAGAGTATCTGGGAGGGATACACTGTGCAGGTGACACATTTTTCTCAAGAGTCCATGAGTGCTCCATTCTCTCCTCTCCATACATTGACTCTTCTTGTTCTCTTTAATGTCTCTTCCCTTTATCTCCACAGTCCAAACTCCGCCAATCCCTGAGCCCCCCACGACAATACAACCTTCCCTGACTCCCCACAGCGGGAAGGAATCTCATCCTGAACACCGGAACCACTTCGTCTATAAGTACTTTATGATGATTTAAGTTTCCACGGGGAGAGGAAACCGACTACCATTCGTTTACCTTCGATGCCAGATACTCAAAGTGCACAAACGCTCGTAATCTTCATACGGTGTTTTTCACTTGCATTTCATAGGTGAAGAAATCGGTCAGAGTCCAAGGGGTCACGGAACCCACACCGTAAACGTGACAGTGGTCTAGACCTCCACCTTCCTTTCATGACCCCACTGCACTCTATACGTCAGTGTACTGGTTGAACATACTTACTGAATTGAATATACAATATAGTTGAATAGACAATATACTTATTGAAGGCTTATTCTGGCCTCTATTCTAGGACTACAAAAGTGGTCCTGCCCATAGTCTCAGGAAGACCACCAAATAGTGTGGGAGAGCCACAGTTAAGTGGGAAAATGCATTTTAATATCAATATTAAAATTAATAATATTAATGACAATATCAATTTGCAGACATTAACAGGTAATTGCGCTTTTTTAAAAAAAAATATCTCAGCATTGGGAACACTGAGTCAAGCAAAGTTAAACAGGTTTTTAAGACTTATCATATTCTGGGGTGCCTGAGTGGTTCAGTCAATTGAGGGTCCAGCTTCAGCTCAGGCCATGATCTCGTGATTTGTGAGCCCAAGCCCCACACTGGGATCTGTGAGGGCAGCACAGAGCTTGCTTGGGATTCTCTCTCTCTCTCTCTCTCTCTCTCTCTCTCTCTCTCTCTCTGCCCCTCTCCTGCTCATGTTCTCTCTCTCAAAAATGAATAAGCATTTTTTAAAAAAAGACTTCTCATATTTTTTTAATGTTTATTTTTTTTTAAATTTTTTTTAATGTTTTATTTATTTTTGAGACAGAGAGAGACAGAGCATGAACGGGGCAGGGGCAGAGAGAGAGGGAGACACAGAATCGGAAACAGGCTCCAGGCTCCGAGCCATCCACCCAGAGCCCGACGCGGGGCTCGAACTCACGGACCGCGAGATCGTGACCTGAGCTGAAGTCGGACGCTTAACCGACTGAGCCACCCAGGCGCCCCAAATGTTTATTTTTTGAGAAAGCACAAGCAGGGGAGGGGCAGACAGAGGGGGACAGAGGATCCGAAGCGGGGTCTGTGCTGACAGCAGCGAGCCAGATGCGGGGCTCGAACTCATGAATGGCAAGATCATGACCTGAGCCCACGTTGGACTCTCAAACTACTCAGCCACCCAGGTGCCCTAAGACTTCTCAGATTCTTTTGCAAAACCTCCAGGAAGTGAGTGTAAATGAGTTATTCTCCCAGACTTCTTTCTTTTTTGTTTGGTAAAATTTATAATTTTAAGCATTTTTTTTAGTGCACAGTTCACTGGCCTTAAGTACATTCACAATGCTGTGCAAACATCATTACCATCCATTCCAGAACTTTCTGACCACAGATTTTGTGGAAAGTACCACCAGTGGGGGAAGGAGGGCCCCAAAGAACACATTTTGATAAACCTGTGACATGATGCTCAGGGATGCGGCAGGGGTGCCCCAGACGCTGTGAGAACACAGGACCCACACCGCTAAGTAAAGGACCAGGGCAGGTCTCTCCAGCCCAGAGGCCTAAGCGTCCAACCAGACACCTGCAGGTGAAAAGCCGAAAAAGACAGATGTGAGGCTGGGCAGAACGAGCAGTCGTGTAAAGGCCCAGCTGGGAGAGGTGACAGGGCACCATCAGGGCTATGAAGATCCCTACTGGCCCCCAGGGGCAGAGGAGTGCCACATAAGCAAACGGCTGGTCAAGTGGCAAGGGGACTGGACAAGAGCATTAGTTTATGCCTGTGTTGCTGCCCTCAATGTCGTGGTCATGGCAAACTTTTATAATTTCTAGACACTCAGAATTCAACTTCCACTCTCCCTGCAGAGTAGTAGCAACACTAACCCTTCCTATTCCTCCCAATGAGATCTAGAACTGCATGAAGGACCGTTAAATACTCAGCTGTGCACACGCTCATGAATTACTAAATCATTTACATAGAAACCACAGGAAAATGCAGGTGGACACTTACTTTACCTAGTAAAAACTCACTAAGGGGCACGTGGGGGGCTCAGCTGGTTAAGCGTCCGACTTCTGCTCCGCTCATGATCTCGCGGTTCCTGAGTTCGAGCCCCGCGTCGGGTTCTGTGCCCACAGCTCCGAGCCTGGAGCCTGCTTCAGATTCTGTGTCTCCTTCTCTCTCTGCCCCTCCCCACTCATGCTCTGTCTCTCCCCCTCTCTCAAAAGTGAATAAACGTTAAAAATTTAAAACAAATAAACGTGAAAAATAAAACTCGCTAAGCTCTCTTCCAATACGAAACCACAAACATCCACCTTCTGTTTCAAATCAAACCATCTATTCTTCCCCCTAAATCAAATTCTGGTCTCTGTCTTTAGTTTCATAACCCACTGCCCACCTATCAGTTTCATGTGTTGATTTAGTTCAGGTCCCCTCTTTTATCAGGGAGTTTCATCTGAGGAAAGAAAGAGACAACTGCCGCCCAAAGTTAATCCCCAAAGACCTAAAGACCCCTGAGGCATGAAATGCCAAGTGGCCCCAGGGACACCTGAGACTTCTCAAAAGCAGGAGGAAAGGATGAAGAGTGATGAAGCACACATCCATCTTCACTGCTGACAAGAATGGGAGCTTGTTATAGAGGGACTCACACACGTTTAAAAACCCTATTTCACTCTTGCAGCACCTGGATGGCTCAGTTGGTTGAGTGTCTGCCTTCAGCTCAGGTCATGATCTCATGGTTCATGAGTTCAAGCCCCACATCGGGCTCTGCGCTGGCAGCACAGAGCCTGCTTGGGATCCTCTGTCCCCATCTCTCTCTGCCCCTCCCTTGTTCTCTCTCTCTCTCAAAAATAAACATTTAAAAAATAAAATAAAAATCCTATTTCACTCTTGAAACCAATGGGGAGAGAGTAAAAGCAAAAATATATACAAGTATAATATACTTTAAACCACGTATGTTATGCCCACTGCAGTCTATAAAACCTCTTAGGAAGACAAAGAAGGTCCAAATCCACAAAGGTCACTACTGAATTCTTTTGCTTAAATCCTACTTTATCTTCAGAAAGCTGGGTAAGCAGTTTAACAGTGTTCTACTGGCCAATCAGAAACGGAAAATAACTTCCACGTGGAATCTAAAAACAAACAAACAGAAAAGCTAAGCTCGTAGACACAGAACACAGATGGTGGTTGTGAGAGGTGGAGGGTCGGGGGTAGACGAGACGGGTGAAGGGGATGCAGAGGTACCAACTTCCAATTATAAAATCCATCCTGGGAATGGTAACGCACTGCACAACGTAATACTGTAATCCATACTGGGAAGTTGCTAAGAGAGTGGATCTTGAAGCTTCCCACTGCAAGAAAAAAACTCCTGGGGCACCGGGGTGGCTCAGTTGGTTAAGCATTCGACTTTGGCTCAGGTCACGATCACACAGTTTGTGAGTTCGAGCCCCACATTAGGCTCTGTGCCGACAGCTCAAAGCCTACTTCAGATCCTCTGTTCCCCCTCTCTCTCTGTCCCTCCCCCGCTGCCACTCGTGCCCTCTCTCTCAACAATAAATAGAACATCTAAAAAAAAGAAAAAAAATCTGTAACCGTGTCTGTGACGGATGCTAACCAGACTTACCATGGTGATCGTTTCACAATCTATACAAATATCAAAACATTTTATTGTACGCCTGAAGCTAATAAAATGTTGCATGTCAATTATACCTCAATAAAAATAAATAAAAATTTTAGATCCTAAATCCAAACCAAAAAAAAGTCAAGTAATTGTATAAAAAGCCATATACTGTATATTCTTAGTTGTAGATTCACGCTAAACACTCTGGAAACTTCTGCAGCACGGACACTTGTCTTTGTCTTAAAATAAATAAATAAATAAATAAATAAATAAATAAATAAATAAATAAGCAAGCAAGCAAGCAAGCAAGCAAGCAAGCAAGCTGCACCTAACTTTCCTAGCCCACAGATCTTCACAGGGTCCAGGGGGACAACCTCATCGCAGAATAGCTGGAAATTTTCATCATCAAATCACTGCACATCTCCAGATCTCAGACTGCCCCACCAGTAATACTTTGTTCAGAGAGGCAATGCATCACTCACTGATCAGTAGGTGAGCACTTTTATTTGTGTCCCTGGAGAGAAACAACGAAGGAACAAGCCAGCCCCACGAGGCGCTCTCAGAAACCAAAGGTGCAGAGAAGCCGAGAATCAGATTTGCAGAGAAAAGTGCACCATCCATAATCCACAGCTCCTGTGACCTCTTCCCTTTGGGGGCTATAATTGGAGGTTACTAATGTTATCTCGCGACAGCAATGCAACCCAAAGCCCTTCTCCCAGGCTGCAGTTTTTTTGGTGTGTGTGTGTGTGTGTGTGTGTGTGTGGTCCTCCTCTCCTTAAATTGCATTTATTAATTTACGACAAAGGTGCTTCCCAGGGTCATCCACCCTTTAAATCTACTTCCCTGGAGAATGAAACTTTTTGAAAGTAATAAGTACCAACCCAGAAAACTTTAAGAGACACATTATTTTAATCTGTCCTTTGCAGAAGTGAAACACCACTCCACAGCCCACAGAATTCCTACAGTAGAAGACTACATTTTTATTTCTAATACAAACACAGCCTTGGGGTGATTTAAATGAAAAAAATATGTAACAACTCAAAGAAGCATCATCTAAATTTACGATGTTCATTTTCTACCCGTGGCCTAAAAATGGTTTCGCAGGTTGCCTGCAAACTTATTGAAAAACTAAGACATTTATTGAGTTGTAGTTTATAACCTTCAAGAACTACACAAAAAATATGTTCTGCATACACATCCCTCGTCCTATCTAGAACTGTTTCATGCCAGCTGACTCAACATTAAATTCATTATCCAACCAAATATATTGCAACAGTGCACAAGAGTTTTTTGATAGAAATATTATTACCTAATTTGAACTGTCAGAAAAATGATGGGTAATAAAGACCCATCGTTATTTAAAAAAATTTAGATTTCAATTAAAGAAGTCCTAGGAAAGACAGACACGGTCTCCTTTCCCAACTCTTATCAACTTACTTCTATTCTCCTATATGTCACCTCTCCATTAGTAAAGTCATCGTTCACCCAAGTAGCAACACTAGAAACCTTTAATTCATCCTTAATTCATTCTTCTCCCATCCTAGCGTTCCTCAGACCAATTCATCTGCCTCCCTTCCATTTTTGCTCTAAATACTCTGTCATCCATCAACTCTTTGTCCAAACCTTCATCATCTCCCACTGGCATCCACACAATATCATCCTAAGCATTCTATTTCTAGTCTCTCTGCGTCTGTACCTTGAATCACCTTTTAAGTTTTTTTTTTAAGTTTATTTATTTTGAGAGAGAGGCAGAGAGAGAAGGGGAGAGACAGAATCACAAGCAGGCCCCATGCAGCCAGCGTGGAGCCCAACACGGGGCTGGAACCCACAAAGCAACTGTGAGATCACCATCTAAGCCAAAACCAAAGAGCCAAATGCTTAACAGACTAAGCCACCCAGGCATCCCTTGAATCACCTTTTTTTTTTAATGTTTATTTTTGAGAGAGAGAGAGAGAAGAGTGCGAGCAGAGGAGGGGCAGAGAGAGAGGGAGACACAGAATCTGAAGCAGGTTCCAGGCTCTGAGCTGTCAGCACAGAGCCCGATGCAGGGCTTGAACTTACGAGCGGTGAGACCATGACCTGAGCCGAAGTCGGATGCTTAACTGACTGAGCCAACCAGGTGCCCCTTGAATCACCTGTTTAAAAAGCGAATGTGATCCGGCACCCAGCACGGTGACTACTGTAAAGGTCTTTCGTAAATATATGCTAGATCAATACAGGTCATGTCACGCTGCTTAAAAACCTCGGACTCCACACTTAGCCCACCTCCAGTTCCCAAAGGGCATCAGTTACAAGGCCCTTGCCCTGCTCCATCAGCAATCGCCTTGACACCTCCATTATCATAAGCAGCAATATCAATAACAATAATGATCCCACACTGAGCTAAACATCATACACTTGGATATTTTTAAACTATTTATATGCTCACTTAGCAGATGAGAAAATAGGGGGTTTGCAAGGAAACACAGAAAGATTGCAAGAGTAGCAGAATTTGAACTCCGGTCTTTCTGAATGAACTCTGCAATCATATACTACCCTGCTTAAAGACCCATTGTAACAGGACACACCGTTTCATTTGTTACTTCTAAGTAACATTTAGAAGTAGCCATTCATAGAGCATTGTGAGAGGGGCCCTATGCATTACTGGAAGTCATTTTCTTTAGAGTCAAAATACCAAAAGTTTGGGCGGCTCCCTCTGTTAAGGTCATTTCTCCACTCTGATATATCCATCACTGAAGCAGGCAGAGACCCAGTTTTTAAGCAATAATGTCTTTCAGAAGAAGTACACTTTGGTCTCTGGACAATTCTGGCAATTGCAAAATGGCATGTGAATACTAATGTCTTGATACTAAGCTTAAAATTAAAAATCAAGCACAGTACAATCCTAATGCAAAATTAAATGGCCCCTAAAACTATTTTCCTGACAGCATCATCATTATGCCTAGATCTAAAATTGATCAGAAGTAAAACTCAAGAGGAAAACTAATCAACCCAATCTATTTTCTCCTGCGATTCCTGTTTATTTGTGAAATTTCACCTTCAAAAATCATGACCCTGAGATCTAAAAGAAGTAATCAGAGCCAAACTGAAAGCACTGTGACTTAAACCCTGGACTCTCATGCCAGCAAATCAGAATTTTCTTCTCCCAGCAGTATGGGAAGTGGATCCCTGACAATCAAAAGCAAATTCAAAGCCTTTGAAGCCAAAATCTGTGGGATTTTCTACTAATGCCTCCAGACATGAAATCTAGGAGGATTTCTAGAACCTTCCCGTTGAAACACTCAAGAGCTTCATCCCCGCATTTTCAAATTCCCCAAATATATTATCAAAAATCAGTCAAATGTACCATAGGTTTAATATTTCCATTAGCCTAAGTTCTACCTGTAGTATTTTCTTTCATAGAAAAGAAGGCAGTTGTGTGAACCATGCCATTAAATAAATAAATAAATAAATAACCTTTCAAACTACAAGTCCAAGAAAATTACCTGCCTTAACCTATATTCAGAGGCTTTCCACATGCTAGTGTTAATTGCTCGAAGACACAAAAATAAAAGGTTTGGTCCCACCTCTATGCAGAGGCTTGAATTCCTCCCATCCAGTGACCTCACATCATCATGACATTGCTCGTTGGAGGTCAAACTATGGTCCAACATGAAATCAAATGCTCTCTTTCTCTGTATGCTTTTAAATATGAACGTGTCAGGAGGCCACTGTTACAGAAGGAAAGATACAGTAACAATCAAGATCACGGGCTCTAAAGTAAGACACATCTTGTTCAAGTTCCAACTTGCTACTTCCCTTACTGTATCGGGAAAGTGATTCAATGTCTCTAAGCCCTGGGAACGGTGAGGAACAAAGGAAAATAATGAAAGAACATAACCTCACAAGGCTGTCATAAGCAAGGATGTACAGAGAATACTTAGCCACTGGGCCTAGCACACGTTAAGTCCTCAAAACCCCACTAACGAGCTTTCTTGAGTGGAAAACAGGCCAGCACGTGAATCATGATGGCAATGTCTCTTATACTTGAAAATACTGGTGTCGATCTTCCTCTCCATAAAAATTCCCAGAGGGGCCCCATTTCACTACTTCACTGAGGGAGCCTGGGTTTCATTTCACCAGGAAGCAAAGTAACATGATCACCAAAGACAGTTATGAGCTATCTTGTTGCTCCCATCAAATTCATGGAGAGGTCAAAAGTTAAATTAATCCAGGATACTGTGGCTGTCTGTAACAGATGTGGGGTAAGCTTCTTTGCATTCTGAAGGAGAATAAGAAATCCCATATCTCACTCTTAATGAGATCTAACAGGACCATGCTACTTGTACTCTCCACAGAGAGTGCTGCCTATGGTTAACTTTATAAAATGAACTTCTATAATGAGTCAGTTACTTTATTTGCTGATAGCACTTCATTGGTAAGTATGTTTGGGGGGACCTAACTGCTAAATCTCACCAAAATATCTCTAAACCTAGCTAGCCGTATCACGTACTAACTACACGCCTATCCTTCCTCCTTTAAATTTCTTAATTTTCAAATATTTCAAGGGTACATATAGGCATAGAAAATAATGCAAAAGGCACCTTTTGAATAAACTCCCCAGATCTAACAATGCACCCTCAACCACATTTGGAAACAATTATTGCCTTAGTTTTTGACGTACTATCTCCCAGTACATCGGGCTCTCTGAACACTCCACTGATGCTTTGAACAGCGTCTCTACTAGATTTGTCTACTCGAAAGAGAAACCCAATCTGGAAGAAGGTAGAGCTTGGAGCCAGCAGTAAGTGCATAAATGTAAGAACCTGAAGAATTCACAACATTTCAGGTAGGGTACTCACCTTTCCCAGGGCTTAGAGACATTGAATCACTTTCCCGATACAGGGGAAGTAGCAAGTTGGAACTTGAACAAGGTGTGTCTTACTTTAGAGCCCGTGATCTTGATTGTTACTGTATCTCTCCTTCTGTAACAGTGGCCTCCTGACACACTCATATTTAAAAGCATACAGAGAAAGAGAGCATTTGATTTCGTGTTGGACCATGGTTTGACCTCCAACGAGCAATGTCATGATGATGTGAGGTCACAGGATGGGAGGTTCTTGGAATTCAAGCCTCTGGATAGAGGTGGGACCAAATCTTATCTAGGCAATCTTAAAGGGCAGGGCAATTCCAATGTCTATAAAAGTAACTACTACCATTGCATACCTACTGTGTGCCAGTCACTTCATTCATCCTCTCTCATCAGTGTAACAATCCTACAAGGTAGATATAACTCATACCATTTTATATAAAGAAATGAAGCCCAGAGTAATTTTTCCAAGGATCGCACAGCCAGAACCTAGATTCAAACACAAGCCCACATGGGTTCAAAACTCATGTTCTTCCCCTTACACCACGCTGTCTTTTCTAATACACTTCTGCATAGAGATAGAATACCCACACGATCATCCACGTACAGAGATAGACGAAAAGCAATTTCCCAAAGAAAAGGAGATTAGAAAGGAAAGGTGGGGTTTTTCAAATTATTTATCCCACAGTCTCATGTTTATTAGACCCTGAACACTTCAGCCAAAGCCCATTTACACACCCATGTTGTCTCCACAGCTTATAGAACACGGTTCACAAGAGAACTACTGTGCCATCCAATTTTCAGATAATTACAGTTAATAAGCCCAGTGGCTGGGTTAAGTCTGTCCTTGGGGCACCTGGGTGGCTCAGTTGGTTGAGCGTCCATCTTCGGCTCAGGTCGTGATCTCATGGCTTATGAGTTTGAGCCCCGCATTGGGCTTACTGCTGTTAGCCCAGAGCCTGCTTCACATCCTCTGTCCCACTGTCTCTCTCTCCCCCCCCCCCGCTCATGCACTTTCTCTCAAAAATAAATATTAAAGTCTGTCCTGAATAAAACCAAATAGGAGTACTGTAAGGAGACCAAGGTCAAGTCAAGGTAGCAGAAGTCTTTTTAAGAAAGCACCACTGAGGTGTGCTTGGGTGGCTCAGTTGGTTAAGCAAAGCATCAAACTTAGGGTCAGGTCATGATCTCAAGGTTTGTGGGTTCGAGCCCCGTGTCACGCTCTGTGCTGACAGCTCAGAGCCCGGAGCCTGCTTCCGATTCTGTGTCTCCCTCCCTCTCTGCCCCTCCCCTCCTCATGCACGCATGTGCACACACACTCTCAAAAACAAACATTAAATACTTTTTCATATAATGTTTAAAATTTTGTTAAGTCAAATCACATTTAAAAAAAAGGAAAAGAAAATACCACTGTAACTGGCCAACATGCCTTACTCGGTTACTCTCCCGATATGACGACTCTGCGATAACTGACCGCATGTTCGGTCTTGCCGTATTCAGTTAAAGCTGATTCTCTGACAGCCACAGCACTCCAAGATTGCAAAACATTCAGCTCAGCAAATAGGGCACAAGGACTATGTGCCAGATATACCAGCGGAGAACGTACAGGTGGTTAAGAGATGGCTCCTCGTGTCGAGGAGTTTATTTTTACGTTATGCATGACGTAAGAGGCAGCAACTACAATAAAATTTGAAAATGCGATCACGGAAGGAATCTCAACGTTGCATGGCTGCCCCTAGACACGTTCAAAATGCCGAAGATGTAAGAGGCTCATCACCTGTGCAGGAGGAAGTTGATCAGTGAGGAGGAAAAGTTCAGGTGCAAAGAGGGAAGAAAGAATGCCCTCAGCAGCAGGTCACTGTGTGTATGTCCCACCACTGCCCGCTTGAAATGCTGGATTTCACTGGATACTGCTAATGCTACGAGAACAGCTACAGACCCCCTTCCCTCTTAAGGTAACAGAAAAAGGGAAATGTATCAAAATTCGCAAGACTGACTAGGTGTTTGTTTGTTTAATAATTAAGCTACGCGTGGGGCACCTGGGTGGCTCAGTCGGTTAAGTGGCCGACTTCAGCTCAGGTCACGATCTCGCGGTTTGTGAGTTCGAGCCCCGCGTCGGGCTCTGTGCTGATGGCTCAGAGCCTGGAGCCTGCTTCCGATTCTGTGTCTCCCTCTCTCTCTGCCCCTCCCCCGTTCATGCTCTCTGTCTCAAAAATAAATAAATGTTAAAAAAAAATTAAAAAAAAAATTAAGCTACGCTAAAAATGCTTTAAAAGCCCTTTCAGTTTTTAATCAAAAAGAAAGATCTCTCAATGCCTCTTATGTAAATATATAATTCAGCATGGTATCCTTGATCTTTTCTGGCACTCAGTATTTTTTTTTTTTTAGCTAAAAGGAATTTCCTGGAATTTCAAATCCCTATTTCCAAGTTGTCTGCTTGACCCCCAAGACTCTTACTAAGAGATTTGTTTAGGCATTAGTCATCCCCAGTCCAGAATAAAGGGAATTTACAGCACCCCCCCCAAATTTTAAAGCTGGCGTAAGATCAAGGGTAAATTTAGATTTTTGCTAAGTGTTATGTTTAATGATAACCTAATTATAAACGGGTGATTATTCTAGATTTTAACTGCAAAAAACAAACAAAACAAAACAAACACTCCAAAAGAAGGTAGGTCTGCAAACTACCGTCTCTTTGTTCAAAGATTCAACAGGAGGATACATCTGTAGTTTAAAATTCAAAGATTAAACCACTAGAGTAAATGAGGGCAATGCATTCTGGAAATAGATTCACACATTCTCCGAGTGAAAGGGGAAAAAAAAAAAAAACTGGCAAAATGACAATTCAAAACAGCCCAACTCCTAACAAGTATTTTTACTAGTGGAGAGAAACTGGTTAAGAAAGAAAAGGAGTTCTAAAAGGATTTAAGCTGTCACCAATGAACGAGTCAGGGAAAAGAGTTGCCAATGCAGCCAAGTGCTCTGAGAAGGAACCAATCCTAGGACCCTTCGCGCGGCGGGAATGGTTTCCTCCAGGAATGCGGCCGCCATGTTATCTGCATATTTGAAGTGGGTTCCCAGGAGGGCCGTGTCAGTGACTCCTGGAACTGTTTTCTCATGCATTCCTGTGTCAACTGAACAACCTTCTCAAAGACACAAACCGCACGCTGACGCCAGGAGCACCTCTTTGCAAAACTGCTGTGCTCCTCAGACAGCTTTCTCACAGTCCATAGATACCACCCACCAGATTAGAAGGTGGGGTTAAAAATAGGGAAATCCACGAAGATTTTAAATCCTACTTGGACATCTCCCTAAATTTCCAAACCCTGCCATCTGATGAAGTCTTTCCACTCCTTCTGAAAAGATGGCTTTTCAAGAGAAATTCAGCAACTGATTCTGTTTTCATTACACCCAAGAGAGCACCACATATCACATCTGTTATCCAAACGGATGCTAATCCGAAACCCCTCTTCAGTCAGTATCTATTATCAGCATACCCACCTCTTGGCAAACTGTAACCTAACACTCTTACCAATACTTACATTATTGCTCTGTTGACCGAGACCTCAATGCCTTAACCATGATTGTTTACTCCAACACAGTGGCAGCTGAAAGAGAAAACCCTTTCAACTTTAATAATAGATCTTGACGGTCAGAAACCCCTACACTCAAAGATACAGCCAAGGCATATAATTTCTCCCTTAAAACTTCTATTTTCAGGCTAGCAACCATCAGTGTCCTAGTGTTCCTCATTTTTGTTCCTCGCTGCCATCACCAAAATGGAGAGTTGGTATTCTCTGGAGGGTCTTTTTAGGAAAAACCACTATTCAGGATTTGGGCCACTGGCGTTCCCATGTACAGCAGATCTAGACCCAATGTGTACACACAGAGGACTCTCTGACAGCTCACACTGGAACAGGAGAGAAGGAGACAGACGATAAACAGGGAAACAAACAGATGAACAAGGCATCTTCAGAGGCATCTGTGCTGTAAGGAAAATAAAAACAGGTGCCTAGTATTTCAACCCTAGTGCACATCAGTAACTCCGGATTACGGTGCCAGGAGACACGAGAATGTTCATAGATTTTCACCGAAGAGGAAAACTACCCATTTGCCCACAGACAGGAGAATGGATACGTAAGTGCTTAAATGTGCACATCACCAAGTATTAGATTGTAGCAAAAATGAATGTACATGCTTCGGGCAAAAATAAGCTGAGTGTCAGAAACACAATGCTAATTGATGGGGCGCCTGGGTGGCTCAGTCGGTTAAGCGTCTGCCTTCTGCTCAGGTCATGATCTCACGGTTCGTGAGTTCGAGCCCCATGTAAGGCTCTGTGCTGACAGCTCAGAGCCTGGAACCTGCTTCGGATTCTGTGTCTCTGTCTCTCCCGGCCCTTCCCCTGCTTGTGCTCTCTCTCTCAAAAATGAATAAACGTTAAAAATAAAAAAGAAACACAACGCTAACTGTGAAAGTCTAGTCCCCAAAAACGACCCACAGGGTGCCTTTTTCAGTTTTATTTACTTACTTACTTACTAATGTATTTATTTATTTATTTAGAGAGAGAGAGATGGTACAGGTTGGGGAGGGACAGACAGAGGGAGGGGAGACAGAGAATCCCAAACAGGCTCCTCACTGTCAGTGCAGAGCCCAATGTGTGTTCGATCCCATGAAACGATGACATCATGACCTGAGCTGAAACCAAGAGTCAGACACCTAACTGACTGAGCCACCCAGGTACCTGTGCACCACCCCCCCTTTTTTTTTTTAAGTGTGAAACTAAGCAGAGCTAAACTAGTTGTTTCGTTTAGAACTTTCAGTTAGGGAAACATGCAACATGTGATACAAGGAAGGAAAAAATGAACATAAAATTCAGGTTAGGAAGTCTCTAGAAGGGAATAAAAAGGGTAGAACAGGACACCCATGGTTTAGTTCTCAAGCCAGGTGCTAGGGTCACAAGTATTCACTTTATTACTAGGCTTTGTAACTTAGCGAGGTGTTACATATACTATTGTGTATGTATCAAATATCACATTCAGAAAGCTATGAAGAAAGTAACATAAGGTATATGACAGTTTCTAAGGCAGCTAGGACTGAAACATGATGGAAGACCAAGTAATCTGAAATAAGCTTAATTCCCACAGTTACAAATATGGGAAGTGATGTGCCACCTCCCCTTTGAGTATTTGCTTTAGAAAATTAGTGATTGTAGATTTTTACTTGTCTCTCTGAAATCTATGTAAGTTATTTTACAGCTAATTAAAGGCTCTACCAGCTACATGACCCACATGGGTCTTTCTCAAGGACCTGAGAACCATCTCTTCAGAACATAAACATCCAAGGGAGGGAGCACCCCCACGTCCCAGCCTCTGGAGGAGGGGAGGAGCCTCACTTCGTGGGCTGCACCTGGCTCCAATTGCAAAATTACCTCCTGTCCTAAAGACAGGAAAAACAGGGGCACCTGGGTGGCTCAGTGTGTTGAGTGTCGGACTTCAGCTCAGGTCATGATCTCACGGGTCCTGGGTTCGAGCCAGACCTGCGTCGGGCTCTGTGCTGACAGCTCTCAGCCTGGAGCCTGCTTCGGATTCTGTATCTCCCTCTCTCTGCTCCTCCCCCACTCAGGCTCTCTGGCTTCTGCTCTCGCTCTCTCAAAAATAAACATTAAAATTTCTTTTTTTTTTTTTTAATTTTTTTTTTAACGTTTTTATTTATTTTTGGGACAGAGAGAGACAGAGCATGAACGGGGGAGGGGCAGAGAGATAGGGAGACACAGAATCGGAAACAGGCTCCAGGCTCTGAGCCATCAGCCCAGAGCCTGACGCGGGGCTTGAACTCACGGACTGCGAGATCGTGACCTGGCTGAAGTCGGACGCTTAACCGACTGCGCCACCCAGGCGCCCCTAAAATTTCTTTTAAAAGATAGGAAAAATAAACTTTTTCTTTGTATAAAACCAGTTAATACTGATGATCACCCCAATGGCCAGGTAAATTTAGAATGAACTGTGTATAATAAATGGTGAGGTCACGTCGTCTTACCTGGGGACTAGTTATTGTCTGTCTTGAGACCACGCATGCCATGGGCTGGGTCTACGTCCATATACGAAAGTGAGATTTCTTCGTCTTTATTGTTTTAGCAGATTGCCCACGTGTAATCACGTTCCGGCTTAATGCATATTCAATAATAAAACGTTTTTTTTCTCTACTACCTTTGCAGAGAGGATTTCTGGACTGGAAGAACATTTACTTTTTTTTTTTTTAAGATTTTTTTGAAGATTGAGTTTTTAATTCCATTTCCCCAAGAGTGGTTGGAGACAGGCTACTAACCTTGGGTCTTTGGTTGGATTCCCATGGATCCAACTCTTGGAGGAAGAGTTGTATGCCGGGGGGCAGTAGGGAAGTGCTCCCAGGAAGCTGGTAGGGGCTTGGGGATGGGATCTGGGAGCAGAGGGAAGCCAAGCTAAGAAGGCTGTTGCAGCCAAAGTTCCTGATTCCACGTGGGAACTCCGGAGTGTTTGTTCTGCCTCAACAGGAAGCTGGGCTTTCCTGTTTCCATCCTGAACCACTACGGAGAGGGCTAGGGGGTGACCAGAGGCATAAACTCGCTGGTACAAAGCAGCTACGTACAGTGGTAAAGGAATCTCTTCCAAGGAAGAGCTGCGGACGTCTGCGTTCAGAAGCAAAACCCTCCAAAGTGAGGTTTATAGAAAGCTGGTGGGCCAGGCAGGACCCTGAGGCTGGGGTATGAGTCCCTGGGAGGGAGCTTGGGGTCGACCCTGGCTGCCATGGGAAGCTACCGGAGAACTTGAACGGAATGGCCTGATTTTACGTTTTGCAGAGTCATTCCACTTCTGCACCATCAAATCAGAACCACCCACCAAGAGGGAAATGTTTGTGCCTCGGCACATTTACAAATGTGCTGCCACAGACTTTAGGAGTTACTCACCAAAGACAAACTGCGAACGTTAAATTTCAGAATGCCAAGGAGGTACTGAAAGAAGAAGGAATGTAGTCTCAAGCCACCTGGAGCTGACGAGGGTCTCCCCCAGCAGGGAGCGAGGAGAGGCAGCAGACATCACCCGCAGCAGTGGTCTCGCCCTGTCCTGGAGACGACCAGGCGGGACAAGCCTGACGGGCTCTCCCCATTCACAGCTTCCAGTGACACAGGAAGAGGAGAAAATAAAATAATATAAACCGTCAACAGGGAGCAATGCACTGTGCTCAGAGGGGGGTCAGAGCCCCTTCCGTGCATCTGACCTTGAGCTCACTGAGCAGATGAGACCAAAGACCCCAGCTTGCAAAATCTCTTTGCCCCCAAGATATGGGTGTGCTCCTCTCGGCTGCAGCTCGCTCTAGCAATGCCACCAGCAATGGTGTTGCACTCCTCTGTCCTCCACGCGTCTGTGGAATACTCCACGTCACCGAGTGGTCGCCTTAATCCTACCAGATCGCTTCCCTCCCTGGGCTCCACGCCCAGAGATGCTATTCACATTTACCTAAGATAAATGGAACAGGAGGTCATTTTCTTAACTCACAGCTCCAGCTGCCAGGCTTTCTGGACTTCCCTTTAGAGCAAATAGGACACTGGACATAAAATGTCATGAAATTTACAGCATTTCCCGTTTTGTCCATAAATAACAGATACTGGCACTTTGGTTTCATACAAACACCTGATAAACTGTCCAAATGCCCAAAAATGCAACAAATAGAGGCAAGGGGCGCTCAGACCCCTTAGGGTGCACACCTCCCCTGGAGGTTGAGGTCACCCTATATCCTCAAAGACTGAGGGCAGGACCCAACTCATCAGTGCAGTGTGGGGCCCCTACCTGGTCAGAAGGTGTCTCCAATGCGAAGCTTCTTTTATGTTTTTAATTTTTTTTAATGTTTATCTTTGTTTGAGAGAGAGAGAGTACAATTTGGGGAGGGGCAGAGAGAGAGGGGGACTGAAGCGGGCTCTGTGCTGACAGCAGAAAGCCCAATGCAGGGCTTGAACTCAAAAAACAGAAGCTCATGACCTGAGTCAGATGCTTAACTGATTGACCCACCCAGGCACCCCTCCACTGAGAAGCTTAAGACTACATCTGACTGGCTGGTTTTAAGGAAGAATCTGTTGGTAAATCCCACAAACACTTTAGGGGAATGGGAGAGCAGGGGTTCCTGGCAGACTGTGGCTAACTGAAAGTTATAGGACTCCTCCCCAAGACACAGAGGCTCAATTTAAGTCACTGGAGGTCCCCAGATTACCCCATAAATAGGAGACACTAGGAAACTGGAAGGATGCCCCGTTGAAACATCTTGGAGACTGGATTAAAGCAAAGTTGGCCAAAAAGGTATCTGATAAAACTCATCCACCACTTCTAATTTTAAAAAATCTTTCCAAACAAGGAATAAGAGAATTTGTTTTACCTGACAAAGAGGTCTACCAAAAACCCACACCAAACATCTTTTTTTTTTTTTTTCAACGTTTATTTATTTTTGGGACAGAGAGAGACAGAGCATGAACGGGCGAGGGGCAGAGAGAGAGGGAGACACAGAATCGGAAACAGGCTCCAGGCTCTGAGCCATCAGCCCAGAGCCTGACGCGGGGCTCGAACTCACGGAACGCGAGATCGTGACCTGGCTGAAGTTGGACGCTTAACCGACTGCGCCACCCAGGCGCCCCACACACCAAACATCTTAATGGTGAAACATCAGAAATCCCCCTCAAAGTCAGGAACAGGAAAAGGACATCCACCAACACTGTTTCATTCACCATGGTACCAGAAATTCTAGAAGGCACAGTCAGACAATAAACAGAAATAAAATAGGTGTATGCTCTATTTCTCAGCCAACCCATTCGTAATTTATGTCTGGAAGATGTTCTCACACTGTACACAATGAGACATGGACAAGATTGTGCCTTGCAGAACTGTTTTGTAAGCAGAAATTTTTAGAAGGGAAACAGTCTAAGTGTCTACCAACAGGAAAATGTGTTTAAAAATTGCAATATATTTCTACAAGGGAGTATAAAAACAGAACAGGTGTGTTCCTTAACCTGCAGCTGCTGATAGAGAAAAAGCTGACTCAGACTGGCTCTGTATATCTAGGGGACACAGAGAGGCTGGGAAAGGTGAGGGTAAACCCTGATACTATGGATGCTTTTATGCAGATAATCCAAAGATATCCGATGGTCCAAAGCGAGTCAACTCAGCTACAACAGTTCAAAGCGACCTGATAATAATTAAGCTACTTCCATGGCCACAGACATGGTCTGGACCCAGAAATTCCATGGGTTTCCAGAGCTTTCTATTTAAAATGTTTTAATATGCCTTGAATTCAAATCTCTTAACATTTATTACCCCATAGACTTCACCAAGAAATGCCACCAACTAGAAGTTCCTAATTTCAAACTGTTTGTTTGGAAATAGAAAGTTGGACGAGATCATCTCGAACAGCCTCCCTTGTCTCCTATGAGAATACAAAGCTGTACATAAATGGCTTTTGTGCTGGGGTTTTTCAGATGCCCTCCGATGGGACATCAGTGTTTTAAGTTTTTTTCAGAGAAAATTCAGTTTAACAGAGCAGTGTGGAGAACAATTAATCAAAATCTAACCTGTGATAACTGGCTTTATAATAAATTTGCATGTGCTCATTTTTTAAAAAGTTTCTGTCATGAAATACCACTAAAAATAATTTTAAACTTGACCATGCAAATAATCAAGCACAAATGATTATTCTACTCAATTGGCACATAGTAAAAAAAAAAAAAAAAATCAATCCAAGGAGTCCTTTGGATGGAGGTCAATAGATATTCACGTGGGAACTAAAAAGCAAAATCAGAGAACTGAAAAATATTATCTAGTGATTGTGGTTTACAAACTATGTACCACAATAGTGCTTCAGGGTTCCATGACATTTGATTCTGATTTCTTTTCCTGATAGGTTTCAAAGCTAAAGAAATATATGCATTCCAATGTAAACTGTCCTCCGTCATCAACTTTGTGTTCAGCTTTTGAACAAACCTCACTTACATATAAAAATCACTTTCTCGTTCCTTTTTTTGTTTGTTTTATTTATTCTTGAGAGAGAGCACTCACACAAGCAGAGAGAGAGAGAGAGACACAGAATCTGAAGCTGGCTCCAGGCTCTGAGCTGTCAGCATAGAGCCCAACGCGGGGCTCAAACTCACAGACTGTGAGAGCATGATCTGAGCTGAAGTCAGACGCTTAACCGACTGAGCCACCCAGGCACCCCGCCTTCTCGTTCTTGAGTTTGAACTTGCACACATCTCTGTCCACACATGTTGGGCCATCACTTGCCCAAGCAGTGCCTCCCAGCAATGCCGTGTTGTTAACATCCTCACACTGACAAAACGAAGTATCATAGCATTGGTGAAATTACTGGAAACTGTTAATGCATTTCAGTCTTGGCATTTATTTAAAAAAAAGAATGAATATAAATGTTAGGAAAATGCAATATCTAGTGATAATGGAAACAAAGTCACTAGGAATACCGGACGAGAGGACTCCAAGTCATGGTCAGTATAGAAAGGTATCCTGTATCTGACCGGATAACAGATCACACGCTGCTCACAGAGATTTTATCATGGTATTTTTCTCTCAGGAACAGAGTCCTTTTTCTACCCCCTGCTGTGTATCATGCAAGATCATTAGCTCACTTTTGCGTATTTAACTTTCTCACAATGGCTTTATTGAGTGAGGATTCATTTGCCACACAATTCATCCATTTGCAATATACAGCTGAGGGCTTTTCCGTATACCCACAGACTTGTGCAGCCACCACCACAATCTATTTCAGAATATTGTCACCACCCCCAGGGGCGCCTGGGTGGTTCAGTCGGTTGAGTGGCCAACTCGTGATGTCGGCTCAGGTCACGATCTAACGGTTCGTGGGGTCAAGCCCCATGTCAGGCTCAGCACTGACAGGGCAGAGCCTGCTTGGGATTCTCTCTCCCACCCCCACCCCTCCCCTGCTTGCTCTCTCTCAAAAATAATTTTTAAAAAAAAAAAGAATATTTTCACCACCCCAAAAAGAAATCCTACACCCTTTAGGTGGCACCCTCCAAATCTTCCCAGCACTCTCAGCCCCTGGCACCCACTAATCTACTTTCTGTCTCTAAAGATGTGCCTGCTCTGGATACTTCATATGCAGGGAACCACACAACACGTGGTCTTGAGCGTCTGACTTCTTTCACTCCGTATTCAAGAGCCATCACGTCCCAGCATGCATCATACGGGCTTCCTTCTCACAACCACATCATAATCCATTGTGTGCATACGTCTTGTCTACCCATATGTCCGTTGATAGATACTTGCCTTGTTCCTACTTTCGGGGGGCTGTTGGGAATAATGCTGTGATTACCACTTGTGTACAAGTTTTTGTGTGGGCATATATGTTCTCCTTTGGCTTGGGTATACAGCTAAAAGGAGAACTGTTGGGTCATATGACAACTCTAGGTGTGACCATTTAAGGAATGCCAGGCTGTTTTCCAAAGCAACTAACTGAATGATCGTACATGGTGACCAGCAGTGTAGGAGGGTCCCAATTTCTTCACATTCTTACCAACACTTGTGTTTTTTGTTATAGTCATCCTAGGAGGTATGGAGTAGTACCTCAGGGTGGTTTTGATTTGCATTTCCCTACTAACTAGTGACGTTAAATATCTTTTCATGTGCTTATTGGCTATCACACACTCAACTTTACACACCTTATGCATGGGATTATGGGATTAATTCAAAATAGGGGACTTCGAGGGGTGCCTGGATGGCTCAGTCGGTAAAGCGTCCGACTTCAGCTCAGGTCATGATCTCACGGCTTGTGAGTTCAAGCCCCACATCGGGCTCTGTGCTGACAGCTTGGAGCCTGGAGCTTGCTTCAGATTCTGTGTCTCCCTCTCTCTCTGCTTCTCCCTCACTCATTCATTCTCTCTCTCTCTCTCAAAAACAAATAAACATTTCAAAATAGAGGACCTCCAGATTACAAATTTAACACATTAAATACTGCCAACCACTCATGTGTTCTCACTTATGGATAATGACTAAGTTTTATAAATCTAAGCTTACATAAGATTAATTTATTTGCTTCTCTATCACAGTTTCAGAAACATCATGTGACCTAAAAACAACAACAAACTACAAAACTGCTAATCTAACCAAATCTCTTTTTTTTTTTCTTCCACATCTAAGAAAATAATCCCAGAGACTCTAAATGAAAAAACCATTGGACTGGAGGGGGAAAGGCCAGGGGAAAAAACAAGTAAACAAGTAAACAAGCAATAAGTAAATAAGTCTCTCATCTCCCAGACAATAGATCTCTCCAGCAAAATGAGATGAACAAGAACAAAAACACCGGCGTAAGAGTGATATAACTAGAAAGCACAGC
The DNA here is from genome assembly GCF_022079265.1 of Lynx rufus. Lineage (NCBI taxonomy): Eukaryota > Metazoa > Chordata > Mammalia > Carnivora > Felidae > Lynx > Lynx rufus. The sequence continues at coordinate 11,694,312 of NW_025814840.1, forward strand.
AAATAAATGATTATCAAAAAGGTCAGGTTATCCTGGAAGGGGCAAAGCACACTCAAGTTTCTGTGGTGTTGACAGGGTCCTACGTTGGGTCGGGATTATACAAGCTCTGGCTTCTTATTTATTTAACTGTTCCTAGACGTGTGGACACTGTATTTCACAATAAAAAGTTTAAAAATCAATTTCTGCTCATGGAAACTTACGGATAGTTAAGGGGGAGATTTTGCTTTACAAAACAAACTACTTAAAATCCATCCAAAGCTGACAGTTAAAGGCAGGGAATTCTCTTCCTTCGGTCTTTCATACTTATTTGAATGGAGACCACACGGCACATCTCAATTTATTCTCTACGGATAAACAGAAGCATTGCCTTCAAAGACAACCCATTTTTCAAAGTGACTGCCCTTTACTAAACATCATTCACTGCCAATTTACTGAAAATTACATTGATTGCAACCTCATAAAACCCTTGACGTTCTTGACAACCCTCAACGACCCACAACCCAAGGGTCACACCTGTTCTTCCTCTTCACCAGGAAAAGATTAGCAGTGGCAAGGACATTCTCACATTAGACACTAAAAGCCTTAATATTTACACTGTTTGGCAGCCCAGAGCCCGCTCTCTAGCAAATTATTTTAGAGCTGGAGAATTCGAGGTCAGCCCAGCAGAACAAACGCACGCAACGAGCTGCTAGACAATGACAGGGTAAGTGATGCTTCCCACTCTTGCTGACTCAGACCGACACCACTGGCAGAGAATCTTTCATTAAGGGAAGTGAAATTAATGGTTACAATGCGTGTGCACGCACACACACACACAATTGTATCAGTTGGTGACTCGCAAGGCAAAGTAAAATTTTGCAAGGTCCCTAGTACAGGCTCATGAAGGGTAAGTTGGAGACCACCGGCTAGAGGGATCTACAATATTTCCTCCAGTATTCTTTTTTAATTTCCACTCTGTAACCTCTGATGTACGAAGAACTTGGCTCTTGCACCATGGTGCATTAGAACGGGCAAACCTTCTGCCCCCGCTCAGTACTTGTCCCTCCCACACAGTCTGCTCTCGAGAGTTCCAAGGCATTGAGTACCCGTTCTAAATGATCACCACTGTGCAACATGCCAAGCCTCCTGAGCCCCTGCTGCAGGAAGCAGGGTGTGCTCCTTATAAGCTTGTTGGGAGTCTCACGGCCTAGATGGCGGGGAAAGGCAAGAGAGAAAGGTTTGATCTGGCCCTTCATCGTCTGGAGCTCTCGGAAGCCCTCCTGCCCAGCACGCACGCTGTCACACAGCCCGGGTGATGACAGGAAAGAGGAGACGGGACCGTTCACAGGAAGAACGAGCCAAGGTTATTTAGCACCTTCCACCATCGTGCCCTCCACTCGATAGCTTTCCAACAGCCTCTGTACCGTAGCGAGAGCATTCTCCACGTTACTGTCTTTACATGGCAGCTGCGTTCTGAGCACGTAGCAGACGACTGCTCCTACTTCGTTAGTGCGGCAGAGACCGTTAATGAAATTCAGTTGGCAAAGTTGACCATTGGGTCAAGACAGAAGGGTCGTTTGTCACGCACACCCAAAGTTACGGAAGGCAATCGTACACGTCTTTCTCTCCCAAGAACCAGCAGGCAGCACAGGAACATGAACTGACTGGGGACTTCTGCTCCCTGTCCCTCGGGCCGGGAGTGGGGCGGCAGCTTTCCCTCCTCCCCCAGGACCCTGTGACCAAGTGGAGGAGGGGCCACAAGCCAACATGCCTGCGTATCCACCTCCACGGGGAGGCCCTGCCCTTTCTCTCTGCTGCACGGTTATCAACTTGAAAGACTTCGCCGGTCACGGCAAAGACCCTTCGAGGGATCCAAAGGGATGTGATGTATGAAATGGAAGGCTGGACAAGAGACAAGAGACAAAGCCATCAAAGTTAAGGAGGCTCGATTAGTCATATGTCAAAACTTGACATAAAACACAAGCAGCAAGAAGAACCTGATAGAAGTCAGAGCGTAGACTGGAATGTCCCAGAACAATATCGGGAAAACTGCCCCCCCTGCCATGAAATCCATTATAGGAACTTTTTTTTTTACTTGCCTCACGCTACTGTATGGCAAAGATAAATCAAAAGTGATGCTACCCATCCTTGGTTGCCGTTGCTAAGATTTCTTGAAGACACCTGAAAATAAACTAAAGGAACTGAGTAACCTTACATAAGGCACCGACGGCATGAGTCATCCAGCTCTGAGAGCTCGCACACCAGATATGTTACAGACGGCTGACTTGTTCACTAAAAGGGATCCAGGTCGTTGGTTTTCTGGACTCAGCCTCCACTTTCAAGTTGCTGGCTTGGTTGTGCTCCATCATTTCCCGGTTTCCTGCCACCGTGAGAACACAGGACAGCACAGGATGGCAAGTAGGGCAAAGAGATTAGAGGCCAACGATCTGGCTTTGAAGCCCAGCCCTGCCGCTTTCTGGCTCTGTGACTCAGTTTTCCCACCTGCAGAATGGGAATGAAAACAACAACAAAGCGTTTCAAGGGTGAAAGGAGTTAACAGAACACCTGACCCTGACGCTTTTTCTTAATATTTATTTTTGAGAGAACAGAGAGTGAGCACAAGCAGGGGAGATGCGGAGGAGGGGGGGGAGTGGGTGGGCAGGGACAGATAGATGATCTGAAGCAGGCTCTGTGCTGACAGCAGAGAACCTGATGCGGGATGCAAACTCATGAACCGTGAGATCATGACCTGAGCCAAAGCTGGACGCTTAACTGACTGAACCACCAAGCGCTCCAGTCCCTGACACTTTCTTACAGCTATTTACGATTGTATACATTAGGACAGATCAAAAATGTTTGACGGCCCCTCGACCGCTTGCTTTGAAAGTATTAAATTCTATTTTACCCTGCTCGCCTTTACCCATTATAAAGAGAACATCAGATCACCCAGTTGAAAAACAACTCGACACCAAAAATCAGTTGTTGGTTCCTCCAAGGGAGGGCGCCCACAGCAGGGTCGGACTGGCTCAGGGCCCGCCAAACCAGAGGGGGGCAGGCAGCAGTGGCGTCCAGAGCAGTATTCTGAGCCAGGAACCTCCTAGGCCTCCGCCACCATGGTATCCCAGAAGCAGCCCAATACCCTTCGCGCAGCCCAATACCCTTCGCGCATCCCAAGTGCTGACTCTGTCCAAGCCACGGAGGGATCGTGCACAAGTCAATCCCAGGAAGCGCCCCCAACAGCTGCAAATGGAAATGTGGACGACCAACAGAGCACATCCCTTCTCGCCTTTCCTGACTAATGGACGATCACCGCCTACACAGGGGCTCCCCCCTACTCACTCCCCACACACAACTGAGGAAAGTCTACTTGCCCTGTGAGAGGCAGTCCAAGCCTGAACATACAGTATTAAAAGGCTGAGATACACACAACTCCACACGTTTTCTTCTCGTGCCTACATTACAATAAAGGCCACCTGCATGGCTCAGTCCGCTAAGTGTTCAACTTCCGCTCAGGTCAGGATCTCGTGGTTCTTGAGTTCGAGCCCCGCGTCGGGCTCTGTGCTGACATCTCAGAGCCTGGAGCCTGCTTTGGATTCTGTGTCTCCCTCTCTCTCTGCCCCTCCCCTGCGCTCGCTCGCTCACTCTCTCTCAAAAATAAATAAAAACATTAAAAATGAAGGCATTCTGAATGGGTGTGCACATTAGGCATCTCCATTTCTATAAGAGGGTTCATTGTACCTCTTCTTTCAACTGGTTGCAAGCAAAATATTCTGGTCCTCATCAGCCTCAACAAATTCTCCACTAATGCCTATCAAATCTCAAGTAAGAAAAGCAGTCATGGAAATGCATTTTAAACCAATGGCCTCATGGTACATCTAAGCAAATGGCCCACGTCTTCTCTTCCAAGGATCTGGTGCTCCGCCAGATGTCCAACCCTCGTAACTAAGGTCATGACCCAGACCTTACTGAGGTTAATTCTTCCTGAAGCTCACTGTTTTTCTTTTTTTTAATGTTTATTTATTCTTGAGAGAGAGAAAGAGAGCGCAAGGGAGGGGAAGAGAGAGAGAGAGAGAGAGAGAGAGAGGGAGACACAGAATCTGAAGCAGGCTCCAGGCTCCAAGCCATCAGCACAAAGCCTGATGCAGGGCTCAAACCCACAAAGTGTCAGATCATGACCTGAGCCGAAGTGGGACGCTTAACCAACTGAGCCACCCAGGTGGCCCCAGAAGCCGACGTTTAAGCATCTCCCTCACATTCTTGCCAGTCCTTTGCCTGGAGGACTTGTCTGATACCCTTAGCCCTACAACCCCTGATCCTGCCACCAGCCCCCTGCCTCCCAACCCCATCTCTATTCCTCCAAAGTCCTCTCTTCCCTCCTCATTCAGGTTAAGTACAAACCATCAGGGCACAAACATCAGGGCACATCTGACACACTCATCCCCTGTCATCTCTTCCTTCTCTCCACACTGACTGAGAAAACCACCGTGGTTAATGGCCCAACTCCACCTGAACCCTAAATTAAGTGGGACCACAGGGAATGCTTGGACCTTTCCCTCTTCAATCTCACAACAGCCTGGGGTATTTCATTTTTCCTCTCTCCTTGAAACTCAACTTCTCCCCCAGTCCTCACTGTCAGTGGAAGCTCATGCCTCCTATCTCACCACGAAAGCAGAAGCAATCAGAAAAATTGCACAAACTCCCAGCCATTCACCCACCTAAGTGCAACTGTGCCCATATTCTCTGCCTTCTCTCCTGTTTACATGGACGATTGTCTTAGCTCCTAGGTAAAGCCAACCCTTAGCTAGAAACACAAGGTCCCGTCCCTTCCTTTCTCCTATTCAAGGACACTGCTCTCCTCTCTCTCCTGCACCATCATATATTCCTTCTCAGGTGGATCCTCTACATGAACATAGTCCTGTGCTTTTGTTCCTCCCATATTAAAACTCTCGGACCCTGCTTCCCAATCCAGCTATCATTCCGTTTTCTCCTTTCCTTCACAGCCAAATTTTTTATTTTTTTATTTTTTGAAATGTTTGAGAGAGAGCATGAGCAGAAGAGGGAGAGAGAGAGAGGGAGTTAGAAAATCCCAAGCAGACTCCATGCTGTCAGCCCAGAGCTCAACATGGGACTCAAACTCATGAACTGTAAGATCATCACCTGAGCCAAAATCAAGAGTAGGATACTTAACCGACTGAGCCACCCAGGCACCCCAGAGCCGAATTTTTTAAAGAGTTATCCACACTCAATTCCCCTCCTTCCATTTGTTCCTACACCACTGGCATCAGAAGTTTACCCCATGACCCTATGTCAAGGTCATTAATAAGCTGCAGAGTGATAAGTCCAATTCTCAATCACCACCTTACAAGATCAGCAGCATTTAACCTAATTGACAGGTAGCACGGCAAACTGGTTAGGAGCATAAACTCTGGAGCCAGACTTCCTGAGTTCAAATCTTAGATCCCCACTTACTTCCTGGTGACCTTGGATAAATCCGTTAATCTCTCCACATCTCACTTTCATTCTCTTTAAAATGGGAATGACAGTATCTATCTCATAAAAGCTATTGTCAGGATGAATAATATTTATGAATGAATATTTATGAAACGAATGATATTTAAAGGGCTCAGGAAACTTGGCTAATATGTGGCTACTATTATCAGTCATATCCTCCCTGAAAGATTTTCTTCAGTAGGTTTTCAAAATGTCATATTCTCCTACTTTTCCTCCAGTCCTTTGTTAGATCCTCAATTCCCTGGATTCTGTCCTTAATCCTCCAGTCTTTTTCACCCCTTCTTGGTGCCCTCCATCCAGCCTAATGACCTAACGTGTAGCTCCAGCGTAGACCCTTGCTCTGAACTCCAAATTCATTAATCTCACCTATGTTTGCATTCAATGATATTCTTCAGCACATATTTCATGTGCATAGATACTGGGGGTTCAGTAGAGATAAACCATAAAAATCCCACCTTCGTGGCTCTGTTGGGCTAATGAAGAAGATGAACAATAAGCAAAATAAGTAAAACATAATGGAGTAGATAAGGAGGATACTTAGAAAAAAGATAATCAGGGAAGGGAGCCAGGGAAAGTATGCGGGGAGAGGAATGAGTTCCAGTTACCGAAGAAATTACAGTGGTGGCCTCACTCAGAAGGTAATGGCTGAGTCCAGACCTGCAGGAAGTATGGAAGAGCCTTGTGGAAAGTGAGGGTGATGGTTCGGATGGAGTATGCCATTAACATGACCCTGAGGCAGGTCCGGGCCTGGCCTGTTGGGGAGTGACACCAAGGAACCAGGGTGGCTGAAGCAGCGTGAGAGGGGAAGGCCAGGAAGAGAGGAGTACCCACAGGTATCAAGGGGACCAGGCTCTGTTATGCGTCACAGGCCACTGCAAGGACTTGCAAGGGTTTTTTCTCTGGGTGTGTGGAGGCCTGTGCGGGTTTCATGCACAGGAGTAACATGAATTGACTTGTACCTTTTCAAGGCACTTTAAACAGGCAAAAAAAGTAACAAAACAAATACGTAGCCCTCAATGAAACACGCTTGAAATCACAACCCAGGTCAGGAAATAAAATATTACTCCCAAAATTCCATCATGACCCAACTTACAGACGATCCCTCATCTTTCTCTACAAATGGAAGCATAATCTCACTTCCCTTTCTTGCTTCTCTCTATACTCTTAACATCTAAGCATGTATCTCTGACACTAGTTTATTTTTGCTAATTTTTAAATCTAAAAATAGCAACATATACTACACATTCTTTAAATCTGGCTTCTTTCACTCAACATATCATGTTCCATTTTGTTGTCTCCAGTTGTAGTTAGTTGTCTTTGATATACGCTATCATATTGTGTAGCAAAACCACAACTTACCCACAGAACTCTGCTATAAAAATTCTTACATGTCTCTCTATACATGCGCAAGCACTTCCGCTGGTAAACTAAATCAGACCTTCAACCTTAAGAGCTAAGCGAATGTTCTCTAAACTCCCTCCAAAACCCACAAGGACATTACAAGAAAGAAAAGCTAAAAGCTACAGCTTAATCTCAGTCATGAGCAAAATTACTAAGCAGAATGTGAACGAGCCAAAATCAGCAATATATAAAAGTCATAACACGTAACAAACAAATTGGGTTTATTTTAGGAATGCAAGCTTGGTTTAACATTCAAGAATCAGTACTATTCATCACATTAACAGGATAAAGATAAAAAACTATAACATCTCAGAGATGATGAGAAAATATTTGATAAAATTCAATATCCATTCACAAAAAAAAAAAAAAACTTCTGAAACACTGAGAATAAAAAGGAACAGACTCCATCTGCTAAGGAGTACTGACAAAAATCTACAGGAAATATTTTTCCTGGTACTATGGAAATGTTTTTTCATGGTACCATTTGAGTCAATTCTGCTATCATTGTTCACATCTTTATTGCTACTAACTTTTGTCTGTTTATTTAGCAGTTATTAAGAGAGATATGTTAAACTCTGCTATGATTGTCGATTTGGTAACTACTCTTCAAAGTTCTGCCAATTTTTACTTTATATTTTTTATGTCTATGTTATCAGTTACATACAAGTTTAGAACTATTAAATGAATCTACTATCATTATAAAAGGTCTCCCTAGCTCTACTAATGTTTTGTGCCTTAACGTTTGCTTCACCTTGTATTATACCACCTATCTTTAAAATAGTGTTTACATAATATAGCTTTAGTCAGTATTCCACTTATATTTATGTCTTTATGTTGTAAATATGTCTCTTGTAAATAGTACAGACTTGAGTTTCATTCGTTTATCCAGGCTGGCAATCCTTATCTTTCAATTGGCAATTTTAGAAAATTTTCATTTAATATAATTACTGATATATTTGGGTTTAAATATACCATCTTTCCATATGCTTTTTATTTGTCCCATCTCTACTTACCTCCTTTGTTGTCTTATTTTAATGATTTGGAAGTTTTATTGTTTGATTTTTATTCAGTTAAAAATATTTTCTGGGTGCCAAGGTCAGTTACGCATCCAACTTCAGCTCAGATCACGATCTCACAGTTTGTGAGCTCGAGCCCTTCGTCAGGCTCTGTGCTAACAGCTCACAGCCTGAAGCCTGCTTCAGGTTCTGTGTCTACCCCTCCCCCCTCCCCTCCCATGCTCATGCTCTGTCTCTCAATAATAAACATTTAAAAAAAGTTTTTTCATATTTTCTAATTTCCCTTGTCATTTCTTCTTTATGGGTTTAAAAAAAAAGTTATTTAATTCCAAATATTGGATATCTTGAGGACACCTTTATTGTATTCATTTTTAGTTTAGTTCTATTTTGAATAGAGGAACTACTTTGGGATCTCAATCCTCTTAAATTTGAATTTTTTAATGGTCCAGAATATGGTCACCCTTGATGAATATCCATGAAAAGTACTATTGAGCCTGGGTGGCTCAACTGGTTAAGCGTTTAACTTTGGCTCAGGTCATGATCTCATGGCTTGTGAGTTTGAGCCCCGCCTCAGGCTCTGTGCTGACAGCTCTGAGCCTGGAGCCTGCCTCAGATTCCATGTCTCCCACTCTCTCTGCCCCTCCCCCACTCATGCTCTGTGTCTCTCTCTCTCTCAAAAATAAATAGACATTAAAAAAATTTTGCACAGTACTATTGAGTGGTTGGAGTGAGTGTTCTATGTATGTCGTGAATGGAAAATGCTGTTGAAATTTTCTATGTCCTTACTGATTTTCAATTTTTCCTATTTATTATAGAGATAGGAGAGTTGAACTATGCAACTATAATTGTGAATTTGTCGATTTATCTTTTCAAGTCTATCAGTTTTTCCTTCATATGAAGTTCTATTAGATGAATGTACACTTAAAATTGTCTTTTTGATGAATTGATGCTTTATCATGTAATATCATTCTTTATCCCTTGTAATTCTTCTTTATCTAGAATCTAGATGAAGATTTATCTAGAATTCCAATTTTCTTTTAATTAGTGTTTGAGTTGAGTATTTTTTCAATACTTACCTGTATCATTATATTTAAAGTGGGCTTCCCATGGAAAGCATAGAGCTGGGTTCTTGTTTTTTTATCCATTCTAACAACCTCTGCCTTTGAAGTATTTAGATTATTTATACTAAATGTAATTATCAATATGCTCAATGTATATTTACCACTTTGCTATTCATTTTTTTACTTGTTTTATCTCTCTTCTTTTTTCCCCTTTCCTGGTTTTCTTATTGATAATTCTTACTTTTTCCTCTGTGAAATAGTTATTAACTATATCCCTTAATTTGTTTGTTATTGCGCCAGAGTTTATAATATGCATTTTTTAAATGTTTATGTATTTTTTTAGAGAGAGAGAGAACAAGCAGGGGAGAGGCAGAAAGAGAGGGAGACACAGAATCCCAAGCAGGCTCCAGACTCCCAGCTGTCAGCACAGAGCCCGACGCAGGGCTCGAACTCACAAACCGCGAGATCATGACCTGAGCTGAAGTCAGTCGCTCAACCAACTGAGCCACCCAGGCACGCCTATAATATACATTGTTAACATCACTGTCTATATTATTCCACTTCACATAAGGTACAGTCTACTTGTGTTTGCACCCTCCTGCCCTTTGTGCTATTGTCGTTACACGTTTTACTTCTAGATGTTATAAGCTCCCCAATACACTTTTCTTTAGGCAGCCAATTATTATTTAAGGAGATCGAAAATTAGAGAAAAAGGTCTGTTTTTATTTGTCCACATTGTTACCATTTCTAGCACTCTTCACTCCTCTGTAGATCTTCCATCTGTTATTATTTTCCATCTGCCTGACGAACTTCATCTGAGATCTCATATACTCTTAGTCTGTCGATAATGAGTTTGCTCAGATTTTCTGGTCTGAAAAGGTCTTTATTTTATCTTCATTTCTGAAAGCTTTTTGTCTAGGTAAAACATCTAGGCTGACTTTTTTTCTTTCTTTCAGTACTTTAAAGATCGCACTCAGGTGTCCTCTGTCTGGGATAGTTTATGAGAAGGCAGACATCACTAAACTTTTATTCCTCCGAAACAGTTCTGTTTCCTCTGCACTCTCTCAAAATTTTTCTCTTTACCTTCGGTTCTCAACAATTTGACTACTATGTGCCTATGTATGTTTTTCTATGTAATTATCCTGCTTGGACTTCTCAAATTCTTAGATCTAAGGTTTGTTGTCTTTCATTCATCTTGTAAAGTCCTTACCGATAATTTTTAAACACATTTCTCTCGTACCTTTATCTCTTTTCCTTCTGCAAACCCAACTGCATGTATTTGATATTTGCCCCACATTACCTCAGATGTATTGTTCTTTAATTTGGTTCTGTTTCTCCAATTCTTCTCATTTTTTGTATTCTGGTTTGACTTTTCTTTTTCAATTTTTTTCAATGTTTACTTTTGAGAAAGACAGAGACAGAGTGTGAGCGGGGGGAGGAGCAGAGAGAGAGGGAGACACAGAATCCAAAGAAGACTCCAGGCTCTAAGCTGTCAGCACAGAGCCCAACGTGGGGCTCAAACCCACGAACGGTGAGATCATGACCTGAGCCGAAGTCAGACACTTAACCGACAGAATCACCCAGGTGCCCCATGGTTTGACTTTTCTTGACCCGTCTTCAAGTTCATAGATTCTGTCCTCTGAAGTGTCCAGCCTGTTTGTAAGCCCATCCACATTAGTTATCCATGAGTGTATAATAAATTAACCCCACACTAAGTGGCTTAAAGCATGGTTTCTGTGAATCATGAGTTAAAAACACCTTAGGCGATAGTTCTGGCTCAGGGTCTCTCATGAGGTTGCTATCAATCTGCCATCCAGAGCCACAGTCATCTGAAGGGACTGGCTGAAGCAGGAGGATGTGCTGCCGAGATGACTCACTCACATAGTGCTGGTTGTTGGCAGAAGACCCTGGTTCCTCTTCACACGGCCCCTCTACGACTGCTTGAGTGTCTTCATCACACGGTGAGATGGCTCTCCTCAGAACATGTGACCAAGCAGAGAGCAAGACCTGGTCATCTGGCTTGCTCCCAGGTCTTCTCCTAAGTACTCAGTGCTCCCAGTACCTCCTTCATGTGGCCTTCCCCAAGGATCCCATTGAAAACTTCCCTCCTTGCTTTATTTTTCTCCAAAGCACTTTTTGCCATCTGACATACATCCCCCCCCACCAGGATACAGGCTCCACATGAGAAGAGATTGTGTCCACTGGTATACCTCCAGTACCCTGACAAGAATCCAACCAAGATTCATTGCATGAGTCAATGCTGTGGTCGTTAAACTTCCATACCTTTTACCTTGCACTCCATAAATCATCCTCTCAACATTCTGTGGTCTTATACACTGATAAAAACAAAAAGCCCGTTTCTACCTAAATCAGGTATTTGTTTTTAACCATTCTGCTATTGCGTTTGTCATTTATAGTCAATTTTAAGGGCATTACCCAGATATATTTAGTAGGAACAAATTTTGAGCCCGTTGCTTCTTCTCTGAGAGCTACTTTTCTAAGGTAGAAGACCATCTATGCAACTACTCCTCCTAAATTCTAAGTTTTTCCTTCGGATAACTCTAGATGAACAGAACACTGTATACTTATACTTCATTAGCCCAGAACTTCATAAAATCGACACGAATCAACATTTGTGCAAGGCACACCTAAATGTCATACCCTTGGTTTTGGAAAAGAACCCTAAAAGAAAGGACCATGTGAAAACATTTTTTGATTTACTGAAGAATTACTGAGAAGGACAATGTTTACATTACTCATTGTCCTTACATGAAGCCCCATGTGAGAAATTCCTTTAAAAATTTAATGCCAAGAAAAACAGTGTTTCCCCAAAATAGATCAGTGCTTATGGTAAGACATTTGCTTCCTGCTTTGCTTCATCCTGATTCTATAAATTTTTTTAACATTAACTTATGTAAGTCCTTGACTGAGAGTTACTCCAAACCCTTAGGGGAAAAGACTGGAAATGTCAATCAGTAGATACATGTGCACCCACAACTGGGGTGGACAACCGTCAAGGTTTACCCAGGATAAGGTTCACAAAACATGGGACTTTCAGTGCTAAAACCCAAAAGGTCTCGGGCAGACCTGGAGGAGTTGGGTCAACCGTACCCCAAGCTTGGCAAGGGAGATTCAACATCACCCTCAAGTGACCTTATATTTCATTCACTGATTCTTTACATGTGTAACACTTCAGGTCCTCCAAAGAACAGACACCAAGGAAGATTTAGACATACAAGCAATTTTCTGGGGAGACACCCATGAAGAACAAAGGGGATATGAAGCGGGACAAGGCAGGGAGAACATTCAGACCCAGATGCAGATCTGACACCTGTGAAAGGGGAGCGAGTGGGGCAGAGAAGGAAGGAGGCCGGGGGGTAGAGGAAGGACAGCAAAGACTATCCATTAGAAGAGTCCTCCGTGGGGCAGGAACAGCCCAGCCCTGGTCTCCCTCTGCCAGACTCAGTCCTTGGGTGGAAGCGGGCCAGCGAGAGAGTGGGCCGGCCATGACCTACGGCACATAGGAAGGTCCAGCAGCTGAACACTGTGTCGCCACCTACTCTTTTGCAGTGGGGAGGGGAGTGGCAGACCCCCCACGGCTGCCACGTGCTTTCTGCCAACGTTCACTTTGTTCCGTTCATTAGAGAAGGTGACCTTTTGAAAAGAGGGGTTTTAATTTACCAGTAACAAAGGTCTCTTCTTGCCCAACCAAAAGAAGCACCAAAGGAAAAGGCAAAATTCCACTTAGTACATGTTTACTTTGCTTTTCACTAAGGGCCTTAGTGGGAAAAACTGTCTAAACCAATTTCTCCTTTGGTTTGATAACTTTCTACCTGCCACTTGACAAACTTAATGTAAGAACACTGTTGCTAACACTTCCATATCATTGCTTAATTAGTCTCTTTTCAGTCTATGATTACATTTTAGTGTCCCCCAAATGAAGCCATTCCCACCACACTAGAACACCTGAAAGGGTTAGTCGGCTGTTGTAATTACCACGTGAACAGAATGAAGCAGTATCACAGGACCTACAAGTTTGGGGATTTTTGTTTTGTTTTTTTAAACAGGCTTTATGAAGTCATCACTTTGCTTCCTGATCTCCCCTGTGGCTGGGAGTCACCGAGAGCAGACCAAGTTCACATGGCTCAGCAGATTCGAATCTCTAACAAAGTCAGAACTGTCCAAGAGTGCCCTACAATCACTCACAACTAACCGACCCCCGGGTCTGGTGGCAGTCACCTTAAAAACACCTTTTCAGAGGCGCCTGAGTGGCTCAGTCCATTTAAGTGGCCAACTTAGGCTCAGGTCATGATCTCGCGGTTCGTCAGTTTGAGCCCCACGTCGGGCTCTATGATGATGGCTCAGCTCGGAGCCTGGAGCCTGCTTCAGATTCTGCTTACCCCTCTCTCTGCCCCTCCCTGATCGTACTCTGCCTCTTTCTCTCCTATCTCAAGAATAAACGTTTTTAAAAAAATACCTTTCCAACCTCAGCTAAGTAAAGCAGTGCAATTAAGATGAAGTCACCAGCCCAAAGTTTTACAGATTTTTCTGTGCTCCTCATTCAAGATTCATAGTTTCTCCTGTGTCTGGGAAACACCAAGAAATTACCTCACTCACAAGACCCTACCGCCTATGAATTAAATTTCCACCGTAGTTTTTTCTCAGTCTCGGCATTCAATGCTGTGGGTTTGCTCAAGGTTGAAGATTTCCCAGGTTTGCTTATTCTACTTTTTTTTTTTAAGTTGATTTATTTATTTTGAGAGAGACAGAGAAAGAGCAAGGGAGGAGCAGAGACTGAGGGAGAGAGAGAATCCCAAGCAGGCTCCATGCTATCAGTGCAGAGCCCAACCTGGGGCTCGATCTCACGAACCGGGAGATGCTGACCTGAGCCAAAATCAAGAGTCTGACACCAAACTGACTGAGCCACCCAGGTGCCCCTCCTTATTCTACTTAGAAAAATTCATCTGTTGCATAAATAGAAGTCCTTGTCCTAAGTCAGCACATACCCAAAATCAGAACCAAAAGACAACAATACGGACTAGCTCAGAAGACAGTGAGTATGGCAGGCAAAGGGCCAGCCACCAAAGAAGCCCACAGTGGAATCCCCAGAACCTGGGAACAGGTTGCCTTACCTGGCAAGGGAGAATCACGGCTGCAGGTGGGATTAAGGTTATTCATCAGCACACCTCAAAATGAAATCATCCTAGGTTATCTGAGTGGACCCAATGTAATCACAAGGGTCCTTTATTTTTAATTTTTTTTAAGTTTATTTTTTAGGAGAGAGACAGAGAGCAAGCTGGGGAGCAGCAGAGAGAGAGAGAGAGAGAGAGAGAGAGAGAGAGAGAATCCCAAACAGGCTCTGCACTGTCAGCATGCAGCCTGAGGCAGGGCTCGCCCTCACGAACCGTGAGATCATGACCGGAGCAGAAACCAAGAGTCGGACGCTTAACCCACTGAGTCACCCAGGCGCCCCAACAAGGGTCCTTTAAAAGTGGAAGAGGAAAGCAGATCTAAGAGTCAGAATGATGGACTGCGGGATTCAGCTCGCCGTTACTGGATGTGAAGATGGAACGGGGCCAAGGACTGCAGGCAATCCACAGAAGCTGGAAAGGCAGGAAAAAGAGATTCTCTCCCAGGACCTTCCAAAGAAGGCAGCCCTACCACCACCTTGAATTTAGCCCAGTGAGACCCATCCCAGACCTCTGAATCCCAAACCAGCAGGACAGTAAATACGTGTGTGTTTTTCAGCCACCAGATTTGTGGTGATTTCTTACAATAGCGGTAGAAAACACATGCAGTGAGCTGCCCATTCCTGAAGGTAACCAAGCAGATGCTGGTCAACTGTGAGGACACCACAGAATTGGCCCCTGAATTGAGTGACAAGCTATAACAAACCTCTCCAACTCCTTCTGATTTTAACAATCTAGAAGCTAATATTTTCTCTGATTCCAATATTTTCTCCGATTCCGATTTGAACAATCTAGAAGTTAGTATTTTCTCCGAATTTCCAAACACAAGGTCGCTGACAGGTTTGGGTTTCACAAAATGGGCCATATACCAATGACCAGACTCCAGCTTATTTCCTGAATGTCACTCACCACTCACTCACTACTGTAATTGTCCTTCATCTGTAAAACAGAAGGCCCCAGCTATCGAGCAGTATCTCACTTGACAACCTTTATAGGATTCTTCAAGATTAATAGGATAGGGGCGCCTGGGTGGCTCAGTCGGTTAAGTGTCCAACTTCGGCTCAGGTCACATGGCTCACGAGTTCGGGCCCCGTGTCAGGCTCTGTGCTGACAGCTCAGAGCCCGGAGCCTGCTTTGGATTCTGCCTCTGTCTCCCCTTCTCATTCTCTCTCCCAAAAAGAAAATAAACATTAAATTTTTTTTTAAATAAAATAAAAGGCACACACACAAATTAGAAGACAACGTTTAACAGAGCTACATCATTCCCAACTGCCAGGACATGGACACCTGTTCATTAATTAACTTCAAGGAAGATATAAATGTCTTTCTATCTCTGGGTCTCTGGAAAATTCACGTTAGCCCTTACATATAAAGGTTTTCATTTTTTAAAAAAATGTTTAAGGAGAAAAAGTGTTAACTTCCAATAAAAATTATTTGAGAAAGCGATAGCACATTTACACATAGCTTCAACTTGTATGCAATGACAAAATGAGTACTTGTGCAATCCTGAACAAAAATCAGGCGGCATGCCTACGAGAAAGCTAGCTAAGTGCTTCTCCTGTCTTTTAATGAGGATCAGAGAATTTGCTGAGTAAGTCTTTATTCATCCAACACCGGCCATCATTTTGTGCACATCCCCTTTCAGCTTTTGCAAAAGGAAAGGTCATGATTCTCTTAAGTCTTTCCCTATTTAGGAACCCACTTTTCATTTCAAATCAGTGAAGTTTATGGGAAGCTACTTCACTGCTCAAAGTATGCCCCTCTCCTCTGAATTACCTCCCTCCTGAATGGATCATTCCCATCAGCATCCCTGACCTTCAAGTGCAATCCCATTTTCTGGCAGCTCCCATTAACTCACACCAAATTTTCCACAGATCTGGGAAGCTTATCATCATTCACAGCACTGATGAACAGTTGAACCCCAAAGCTACTAAGGCAGGCTTCCCTCGGGGCGGGAAGGGGGGACCCCAACTCACCAACTAGCACTTTGAGAAAACAGCCATTGAACTAGCTTTGTCTCCACATTCATGAGCCATCATCCATTATAATTTGTCCTATGCCTCACTCCTTTTCCCACAAAGATACCAAGAGACACTTTAGCAAGGACACCGTGTCTGAATCTATATATTGCACAGTTAAAACAGTTTCCAGTGTAGTGATATTTAGGAATCCAACGAGGTCACCCGCTATGGTGGCTTGAACGTGAACCCATGAGGGACTCTGGTGGTTACTGCTTCCCTTTCACACAGAACGCATCCAAGAAAACCTTAGTTTGCGAGTATAATTCGTTCCGGAAACATGCTTATAATCCAAAGCACTTGGATATCAAAGCGAATTTCCCCATAAGAAATAATGGAAACTCAGATGATTTGTTCCACAACCCAAAGATCTTCACATAAAAATGATTACAATACTGTAATATAATACAAAATAATAAAGAAAATACAAAATATAAAGAAAAAAACCAAATTAACCTGCACTTACCTTCAAAAAGTTTCATGGCTGGTGTGAAGGAGACAAGAGAGAGAAGGGTTACTTTGTAGGACAACCTTCACTATCACTAATGGAATCGCTGCTATCTATTCGCTCAGTGGAATCTTTTTCTGCATGGAGGCCATTGCATACGCTCACATGGATGTTGACTACAGTGTAGTATTAATAAACTCTTGTCATACACTGTATTTCATGTAACTGGCAATAGGGTGCAGAGGAAAGGGTCTCTACCTGCAGGCAGCTGACCTAGAATGAAGCAAGCATTCGTAAGCTCACTCTTGTCTGGAACAGAAAAGGACTGTCCATAGGTGCTTTGAAGTGACCAAAAATACACTAGTATCAGTCATGGGCACCTTTCAACGTTCTGAAAAATCACTAATTTCTGCCAAACACCACAGGCTGAGACCAAGCATCCGAGCATGGAAGATGACTACCCATAATCCCACAGAGACAGAGACAGAGAGAGAAGAAACACTGGCTCAGTTGTGATCATGTGATACTTGGTGTCACGTATACTCGTATCGCAAGGCATTGTTCGTTTATCAAGTTACAATTGATTAGAAATGTTCACTCTTCTTGTGGAGCCCTCGCAGAACAAGTTACTCGCAATCCACGGTTTTACCGTATTTGACGATCAAGCCAGAACCTCATCTGAAACTAACATCAAAAACCCCAATCTGAAGTGTGTAAGATTCCATTCTCAGTCCTCCACGACCTCTCCTTTTTCCACAGCACCTCACTGACAAATGACAGTGGTTCAGCAACCTTCACTACAAATTGTGGAAAAATCCTAGTAGGTAATTGGTCTGGATCAGGAAAGCAACTTATTAGTTTACTTCCTCTTTGTCTTTCCTGGGCTTCAATTCTCTGACAAGTAAGTTTTTACGGCCTTCTCCTTGACCAAGGAGATGACAGAAGCAAAAAAAAAAAAAAAAAAAAAGGAGTTGAGTATTCAAGCTTCAGTTACTCTTAAACTGAAGTAGAGAATATTTGTAACATGCCAGCCACAACACTTGGCATGAAGCTGGTACTCAAACATTTGCTATCTTCTTTTCCCTGTTTCACCCGAGGCCCAAGTAATCCTTTCATGTCTCTCCTTGACCTAAATACCACCCCAAAAGGATGGTATTTGTGGGTTTGTCTGGACTTTGCAAATTGTATGAGCCTCACCTCTCAGAGATTTTCCTCTTCTGACCCTTATAAGTTGGTCCCACGCCTTCTCCATACCACCCATATGTGTTAGTGGTCTAACTGAATGTGCACGCACACACACACACACACACACACACACACACACACACGCCCTGCAGTTCACACCAGCAGTTCTAACAGATCTGTGGGTTCTAACAGGAGAAGGAAGCCCTTCCTTTTTCTTCACCTGCAGAGCTGCCCTCCCATCTAGAAAGGTCATCTTCTTGGATGGAGCCCACAGCCTCAGGAGGGATGCGCAAGGCATGAAGGGAAAGAACGCCTCGCAGATCTCCAGATCACCTGGCAACCAGCAGGGCCACAGATGCACCACACAGACGGTTGTCACAGCCACTCAGAACTCCATTTTGGAAGGCCCTTATCCCTCCTTAGCTAGAATATATGTAAGAGAGCCAGATCAGGGAAAACAGCAATGCCAACAGCAAAAACATTAATTCAAAGCTCCATGAAGCACATTTAGCTTCAAATAAACCTAATAAGGTAGGTTCTACTATTTACACTTTACCAATGAGGAGACCAATGAGCCTCGAAGAGCTTAAGGGACTCACCGGTCACAAAGCTACTTAGGGGAAGAGGTGGACCCAAATCAAACCCAGACCCGCCTCGTGACTCCACGCTGCACATTTACCGCCTCCATTTATTGCGCACTGAGAAGATTCCAGACACGTGCGCACGTTGTCTCTTTTCAGACTCCTAACGACTGCATCTTAAAGATGACTCAGCTACGGCAAATCTACTAGATTTCGAACACACGCTTACGTGGAGCTAAGTAGTCCGGGACTGTTGGAACTCAAAGTGCACTTCCTAAGGTACTTTCTGATGCGACGTTTAAACAATAGGATAATAGTAACCAACGATTATCAGCCTTTTACTATGTGTCAGGCAATGTAACACGGACCACAGAAAAAACACCCCATTAATCCTCCCAATGCCCCTGTGATTAAAAAACTATTAAACCATTTTATAGATGAGGAAACGGAGGGACAGAGAAGCTGGTAAATCTGCTAAAGGATACAAAGTGAACAGACGACACAAGAGTCCAAACCAAGTGGTCTGACTCCAGAGATCATAAAAATAAATACCACACTGTATTACCTCTGCTTTTAAGAACAAGCACCTGGGTAGTTAGCCTAAAGCATTCGCTTGCACTCTCAGAGAGAGGGGACTTCTCAGTCCTTGGATAACCCGTGTTAGGAGAAATCATTTATCACTTAATAGCATACATGCTACGAACTAAACCCAAAACTATGAATGGAAAAAGAATAGTGGTCACAGATGAGATCCAGCGCAAAGAGGTGGTTCCAACAGACAGATTTCAGAGATCCAGGTGAATGGGGCTTTCCTCCAGGTGGCTCTGGTACCGAAGGGTCACAAATTGCAGGACCTTCACGGAGTACAGTCCATTTTTCTCACCCCGACTTCAATAAGACACGAACAGAATAGCCTCACACCCACAGAGGCCAACCTAGCCTTTCCTTCCACTCATCGAATGCATGTGGACCCCCCTCAACAAACTGGTCATCCTTGGAGAGGGAGGGACCCGCTGGAGCCTGGATGGCCCCTTCGACACAGCACCCGTAGGTGCATCTCTGGACACCTGGAGTCCGGTCCGTTCCGACCAGCCCAGCACACTGCGTTCATTCGGGTGCACCGCGACGCATGTGTGCAGCATGTGATGGCAACAAGCAGCCACCGTCTTGGCTCGCGAGGGCCACCGCGGCAAAGTGGAGCACACTGCGTGCTCACGTGGCAAAAGCGATTTACGTCCTGGAGGTCAGAAGCTGGGGATGAAAGTGTCAAGGGGACTGGTTTCTGCCGAGGCCTCTTTTCTTGGTTTGCAGATGGCAGTCTTCATCCTATGCTTTCACGTCCTCTCTATCTTTTTTTACATTTTTAATTTTTTTTTTTTTTTGAGAGAGAGAGAAAGAGTGCAAGCAGGAGATGGGCAGAGAGAGAGGGAGACACAGAATCCGAAGGAGGCTCCAGGCTCGGAGCTGTCAGCATAGAGCCCGACACAGGGCTCGAACTCATGGACCATGAGATCATGACCTGAGGCGAAGTCAGACGCTTAAGCGACTGAGCCACCCACGTGCCCCTCTCTGTGTCTGTATCTTAATCTCTTCCTACAAGGACACCAGTCATATTGGATTAGGACCCACTCTAATGACTTCATTCTAACTTAACTGCCTCTTTAAAGGCTCCGTCTCCAAACAGTCACATTCTGAGGTATCGGGTGTTAGAACTTCAACATATGCATTTTGGGGCCATATAATTCGACCCATAATACCCACACTAGAAATAAACTTTATAACTAGTTAGAACAATGTCATTCCAAATTCATTTTTTATAAAAGTTTTTTTTTTCTTTTTCACGTGAATTAGGTCCAAAAAATTAATTTAAGTTCCTTTAAATATTCAGCCATAACTACTTCAATAATGTTAATAAGTAGAGAAGAAAAAAAATCCTTAGAAATACAGCATCCCTTTGACCCGACAACTCCACTTGCATGGAAGTATTCTGAATATTTATATAAAAGGAAGCTCATCCTATCATGCTTTGTACTAGCAAACTATACAAACAACCTAAAATGTTAAACATTTAAATAACTGGCTAAATACATTTTATTATGGTATCTTATAAGGGCTTTAAAAATCATGCAGTAGAAGGGCACCTGGGTAGCTCAGTGGGGTGAACATCCGACTATTGATTTTGGCTCAGGTCACAAAACCAACATCATGGGATCGAACCCTGTGTCAGGCTACTCACTGAGTATACAGTCTGCTTAAGATTCTCCCTCTTGCTTTCCTTCCACCCCTCTCCCCAACTCGTGCTCTCTAAAACAAAAAAAAATAAAGAAATCATACAGTAGAGGAAGGTTTAGGACTTAGAAAAAATTCACCACCTACCGTGAAGTAAAAAGGGTGAGTTATGAGATGGTGTTCAAAAGGAGACCAATAAAATAAAGTATATTTATACATAGTATCAGAGGCACAGACATACACACCAACATTCTCTCAAGAAGGGTTAGGGAATATCTATTGCTTTTGTTAGCATTTTAAAATTTTTTTCTTATAAAAAAATTCTAATCTTTCTCCTTTCATTTGGCCGTGTGATAGTGATGTAGGCACTCCAGGTCTCGGGGACAAAGTTTTCTAATTTTATATATATATATATACATATATATATATATATACACACATATATTTTAACATTTATTCAGTGCTTGAGAGACAGAGAAAGACACAGCATGAGCAGGGGAGGGACAGAGAAAGAGAGGGAGACACAGAATCCAAAGCAGGCTCCAGGCTCTGAGCTGTCAGCACAGAGCCCAACACGGGGCTCGAACTCACAGACCGTGAGATCATGACCTGAGCCGAAGTTGGCCACTTACCCCAAGTGAGCCATCCAGGCGCCCCATAAAGTTTTCTCATTGAAGAAGTGACGACACTAAGTCTTTCTGAAATACTCCTAGCCAACATAGTCAAAACCAGCTTTGAAACTAATTAAGCTACATGCACACATACACACAAAAGCATTTTAGTTTTAACTGTGGTTAAAATCCACACCTTATTAAACTTACCTTCTTTACCCCTTCTAAGTATACAGTTCAGTCGTGTTAAGTATATCCACACTGTTGTGCAACCAACCTCAGGCACCCTTATCATCTTGCAGAACTGAAACTCCGCCCATTAAACAAACTCCCCATTTTCTCCGCCCCCAGCCCCTGGCAACCTCCATTCTACTTTCTAACCTATTAATTTGACTACAGGCTAAGTATTTTTGACTAATGAGCCTGTCCCTTGGAGGCAGTGACCATGAATAATTTTATTTTTGCTTCCCCAGGGACAAGCACAGCATCCAGTATGTAGCTGAAACAAATTACTGAATGATGAAAACAGCAATCGCTTTGCTACATCTGGGAAATGTCTGTGGCTTCCATTATGTGGCTTCCACAATGTGGAAAAGCACTTTGTGTTAAGTCAGTAGGAAGAACTATCGTCCTCCATGGTGGCAGTTCCCTACCGTAGTTTCAGATGCACCTGGGAATCTAATTCAAGAAATTTCTTTTAAAAAAATGGAGGGGAGGGGGGTGATAAATTCCAATCAACTCCCCTTTAAAATGTACCTACATGTGTGCACATTCCCCTAAATTCTTTAGAAATGGGAGAAAGAGTTATTTGCAGGTATTTGTGTGTGTGCTGGAAAATCACAAAGGTTGAAAACTGTCAGTGGCTAAAAATTAACAATTCAGGAAACAGCAGGTGTTGGCGAGCATACGGAGAAAGGAGAACCCTCTTACACTGTTGGTGGGAATGCGAACTCGTACAGCCACGCTGGAAAACGGTACAGAGGTTCCTCAAAAAGTTAAAAATAGAAATACCCTATGATCCAGAAATTGCACTACTAGGTATTTACCCAAAGGATACGAAAATACAGATTCGGATGTTTATAGCAGCTCTGTCAGCAATGGCCAAACCATGAAAAGAGCCCAAATGTCCATCAACTGATGCATGGATAAAGAAGATGCGATATGCCACAAAACCAGACAGTCAGATCAATGGAACAGAAGAGAGAACCCAGAAATGGACCCACAAATGTATGGCCAACTACTCTTTGACAAAGCAGGAAAGAATCTCCAATGGAATAAAGACAGTCTCTTCAGCAAGTAGTCTCTTCAGCTGGGAAAACTGGACAGCAACATATGGAAGAATGAACCCGGACCACTTTCTTCCACGGTACACAAAAATAAATTCAAAATGGATGAAAGACCTAGGGGCACCTGGGTGGCTCAGCTGGTTAAGCACCTGACTTCAGCTCAGGTCATGATCTCGCAGTTTGTGAGTTCGAGCCCCGTGTCCGGCTCTGTGCTGACAGCTCAGAGCCTGGAGCCTGCTTCGGATTCTGTGTCTCCCTGCCTCTCCCTCTATGCCCCTCCCCCACTTGTGCTCTGTCTCTCTCAGAGGAAAAAAAAAAAAGTAAAAAAAAAATTTTTTTAATGGATGAAAGACCTAAATGTAAGACAGGAAGCCATCAAAATCCTTGAGGAGAAAGCAGGCAAAAACCTCTTTAACCTTGGCCGCAGCAACTTCTTACTCAACACATCTCCAGAGGCAAGAGAAACAAAAGCAAAAATGAACTATTGGGACCTCATCAAAATAAAAAGCTTCTGCACAGCAAAGGAAACAATCAGCAAAAGTAAAAGGCAACTGACAGAATGGGAGAAGATATTTGCAAACGACGTATCAGATAAAGGGTTAATATTCAAAATCTGTAAAGAATTTATCAAACTCAACACCCAAAAAACAAATAATCCGGTGAAGAAATGGGACATGAATAGACACTTCTCCAAAGAAGACATCCAGATGGCCAACCGACACACGAAAAAATGCTCAACATCACTCATCATCAGGCAAATACAAATCAAAACCACAATGAGATACCACCTCACACCTGTCAGAATGGCTCACATTAACAACTCAGGCAACAAGAGATGTTGGCGAGGATGCAGAGAGAGAGGATCCTTTTTGCACTGTTAGTGGGAATGCAAGCTGGTACAGCCCCTCTGGAAAACAGTATGGAGGTTCCTCAAAAAACTAAAAATAGAACTACCCTACGACCCAGCAATTGCACTACTAGGTATTTATCCAAGGGATACAGGTGTGCTGTTTCAAAGGGACACATGCACCCCCATGTTTATAGCAGCACTATTGACAATAGCCGAAGTATGGAAAGAGCCCAAATGTCCATTGACAGATGAATGGATAAAGAAGATGTGGTATATTTATACAATGGAGTATTACTCGGCAATCAAAAAGAATGAAACCATGCCATTTGCAACTACGTGGATGGAACTAGAGGGTATTATGCTAAGCAAAATTAGTCAGAGAAAGACAAAAATCATATGACTTCACTCATATGAGGACTTTAAGATACAAAACAGATGAACATAAGGGAAGGGAAACAAAAATCATATAAAAATAGGGAAGGGGACAAAACATAAGAGACAAATATGGAGAACAGAGGGTTACTGGAGGGGTTGTGGGAGGGGGGATGGGCTAAATGGGTAAGGGGCATTAAGGAATCTACTCCTGAAATCATTGTTGCACTATATGCTAACTAATTTGGATTGAAATTTAAAAAATAAAATTAGTAGAATAAAAAAGAATATTGAAAAAAAAGATGTGATACACACACACATACACAATGGAATATTACTTGCTGATCAAAAAGAATGAAATCTTGCCATTTGCAATGACATGGATGGAGCTAGAATGTATTATGCTAAGCAAAATAAGTCAGAGAAAGGAAAAGACCATGATATCACTCATATGGAATTTAAGAAACAAAACAGATAAACAAATGGGAAGAGAAAAAGAGAGAGAAGGAAACAAACCATCGGAGACTCTTAACAACAGGGAACAAACTGAAGGTTGATGGAGGGAAGTGGGTAGGGAATGGGCTAAATGGGTGATGGGCATTAAGGAGGGCACTTGTGATGAGCACTGGGTGTTATATGAAAGTAACGAATCATTAAATTCTACTCCTGAAACCAGTATTACACTGTATGTTAACTAACCAGAATTTAAATAAAAATTTGGAAAAATGAAAACTGATTGAAACGATAGCCCATCAGTCACAGACCCCAGCTCTCCCTGAGGATGTCCAATATCTCAGCCTCAGCATGAAGCCTTCCTTAACCTCAGTGCAGAAATCCAAACACACGATTTAAGTAGAGAATCAAATAGAAAAACAAATCCCTCCACCCACCCTGTCCATCCTCCACGGTGCTACCCTATTTATCTTCCTAATAACACAACCTGATGTTTCTCCTCTATTTACAAACCTCCACTGACCTCCCCTGCCTGGAGAAGTCGGTCAAAATCCCTCAGTGCAACAGAGAGGGTCTCCTGTGATATGAACCCGACCTGACTCCTCCATCCTGCCCAATCAATACCTCATGTTCTACATTTTCTCTGTCCACTTTTACATGTGCTACTCTCTCTTCCTTCTTAAGCATCTCCTTCTCTGAGAAGCTTTTATTTACCCTTCAAGATGCAGACTCCCGTGACCCGGCCCTTCTCGGACTCACACACACGGATGTGTGCCTCGATGGTCTAGGACTACAGACTATCTCCTCACACCTTCACGAGGTCAGAGGGTCTCCCATTATGTCTGCCTGCTCCACCAGACCAGACTCCCAGAGTACAGGCGGGGTGCTCTGGCCGGCTGCCACTCTCCAAAGCCTGACTTGGAACGGGTCCCCAGGGAAGAAAGTGCTGGAACATATCTCCCACCTAACTGCCTCCTCTCTCCCTGAGTGACAAGTCCATGCAAAGTGGGTGGGTTGTTGGGTGGGTCACTTAGCCGGGCTCAGCTTCCCCTACGAAACCAGGACCACGATCACACCTGACCTGTCTTTGCAGATTCTTGCGAGGGTCAACCCAGAAGGCTTACGAAGTCACTAGGCAAGAATCCGAATTCTTCAACAGAAGGTATTCAGATTTTGATATCCTAGTTGCAGACTTTAAGATCAACTGAAATCATCTTTTGACCCTATCAAAATGAGAGTTTTCTCCTCTTTTCTTCTAGGCCCACTCATTCTTCCACTTTTCAGCTATAGGCGAGAAAACACAAGACAAGTTTTGTTCCAAGTACAGAACTAACTGATACGCTGAAACTAAAAAGGGCAACAGGTTAACATCAATATCACATTCATTCCACCTTCCTATCTATGGACTAGGATAAAAACAAAAAACAAACAAAAAAACCAAAAAAACTATGGAGCAAGTTTCAGATGTTATTAAGTTATCTTTACAGCTTTTGAAGAGTAACATTTCACACCTTTGGAAGCGTGAAGGCCTGGAAGTTGGTTCTCGCCAGGAGACTTCACACCTCTGATGGTCATCAAAGCCCAGTTCTGATGTTTGGGGCTTCAGGTTTTCTGTGTGAAAATGAACCTTTGTCTTTAGGAGTAGGTACTACAAAATCAACTTCTTTCCAAAAAGAATGCTTTCGTCCTCAAGGAAAAAATAAAATTGATCCCATTTCCTAAAGAAAGCCTCCACAACACTTTCCATGCTTTTTTAACCCACCACGGGGAGTCTTCCTTCGCGCTAAGGTGGGCTGAGCTGGGGGCTCTGGAGGGTTTGCACAGTGGACCGTGCCAGGGAAACAGACGGACCTCAAGAGGACAGGGCTGCCAGCCGCTCCAGAGTCCTCACTGGCCTTCCCTGCTGGCCCTCCTTTCCTTCCCAACCCCTTCGAATTTGGATCTCCAAGTCTGGGAACCCTCCCCCCCTACTACCACTTGGTGGTGACTACCTTACCCTTGCTGCTTTCCTGGATGATCCTGGCCACCAAAGAGCCCACAGCTGAATACACATTCAGTCACTACCTTCCGAGGACCCCTAGTGCCTCTTCAAATGAAGAGTCCTTGTAGTATATAAAATACCTTGGTCTTGTAAACCAAAAAAGGAGAATAGATGCCCTCCCTAAGACTTCAAGGAAGAAGCAACAGCCCCACCCTCAGCACCCAAAGCTGAAATTCTTTTTACACTATTCCTTGCTAATACCAGAAACTAACCCCACAGCTTTCAGAATTCAAATATTGCATATTCTCGTACCGTGCTTGCCCAACGTCTTCATTTTCCCCGTAGCAAGGCATGTACGAAATCCCTATTACCATTACATAAAACATGTCATGTAAAACTGGCATATTAATTATCAGCCCCATGAATGTTAGGCATGTACAATACTCTATTAATATTGCATTAGACATACTATGTATATCGTGCATCAATCGCTAGTCCCCATGAATATTAAGCACGTATAAACCGAGAAACCCCAAGGATCGGCATCAGCTCCAATAATCCTCCAGACAACCCTTGAGGGCAAACACCATTCCTGAGTGCCCACTTTCTACAGTAAGAGGCTACCAAAGCACAGAGAGGCCAAGCAACTTGCTCAAGGCCACAGTGCGGGTTCCAGAAAGTCTGGCTCCAGAGCAAGGGCTTTTACCCTCTAGGGCAGACGGGCCCTCACCCCCATTACTCCCCTAAACTGGCATCTCTCAGTGGAATCCTGTTCTGTCTACCCTCAGGTGTTTTTCCCTTAAGAGCAGGGTTTCTAAAAGGATTTTCCAGTGATGTAGAAGAAGAGTGGCTCTATCAACAATAGCCAAAGTACGGAAAGAGCCCAAATGTCCATCGACGGATGAATGGATAAAGATGTGGTGTGTATATATACAATGGAGTATTACTCGGCAATCAAAAAGAATGAAATCTTGCCATTTGTAACTACATGGATGGAACTGGAGGGTATTATGCTAAGTGAAATTAGTCAGTCAGAGAAAGACAAAAATCATATGACTTCACTCAGATGAGGACTTTAAGATACAAAACAGATGAACATAAGGGAAGGGAAACAAAAATAATATAAAAACAGGGAGGGAGGCAAAACAGAAGCGACTCATAAATATGGAGAACAAACAGAGGGTTACTGGAAGGGTTGTGGGAGGGGGATGGGCTAAATGGGTAAGGGGCACAAAGGAATCTACTCCTGCAATCGTTGCATTAAACGCTAACAAATTTGGATGTAAATTTTAAAAAATTAAAAATAAAATTTAAAAAAATAGTAATTAAAAAAGAAGAGTGGCAGCTTTTAAAAATTTGGGGGAGGGGGGACGCCTGGCTCAGTCAGTTAAGCGTCCGACTTTGGTTCAGGTCACCATCTCGCGGTCCGTGAGTTCAAGCCCCGCGTCGGGCTCTGTGCTGATGGCTCAGAGCCTGGAGCCTGTTTCGCACTGTGTCTCCCTCTCTCTCTGACCCTCCCCCGTTCATGCTCTGTCTCTGTCTCAAAAATAAATAAACGTTAAAAAAAAAATAAAAAAATAAAAAAGTATTTTTTTTTACAAGCTCTAACAGACCTGCAGTGTCCAAACTCAAACACTTGACACTTTTACATTCTATGATAGAAACTTCTAGAATTCAGGATCACACGCTAAAGGTGCAGATGTCATTTCAAAAACCTTCACGTGGTAGAACATCTTCTGTTATTCAAATACTTTTCAGTGAGGGGCGCCTGAGTGGCTCAGTCAGTCAAACATCCGACTTCGGCTCAGGTCATGATCTTGCGGCTCATGGGTTCCAGCCCTGCCTCGGGCTCTGTGCTGACAGCTCAGAGCCTGGAGCCTGCTTTGGATTCTGTGTCTCCCTCTCTCTGCCCCTCCCCCGCTCACACTCTGTCTCCCTCTCTCTCTCTCTCTCTCTCTCAAAAATAAACAAACATAAAAATAAATTAAAAAAAATACTTTTCAGGGAAATGTCATCTGCAGAGGTTAAAATTTTAAAGAGAAATCATATTTTACAGATCAAATTTGACAATATTTTTGATAAGAAACTGTAAACACAGTAAAGAGGAAAGAATTGTTAGAACCTAGCTCCGTCCTAGTCAAAGTGAATAGGCCAGGTCTGTCTTGGGGGACCCCGGCCTCTTGACTTTTCTCCATCTCTCCACACTCCTGTGAAAAATGTCTCACCAAAAAGAATCACTTCTGTACAATTTAGATGGGAATTGAGATCAGCTGGATTATGAGGTTTCGCGGGGACATCTGTATTTCTTTAAATACTCTACTTGTGAGATAAAAGTCTCTCCTCCCTCCACAAAAAGGTGCCCGGCTGACCGCGTGTTGGTTGAGCAAACGGCCTCGAGAGGAAGAAGCAAATGGTTGTGCCTGTTTGCAACAAGAAATGACACAGAGCAGGTGTCCTGCCAAGGCTAGCTGTTCTGCCGAGCTGAGAGCCCTCCCGAGCTTTCCATTTCCATTTCCCTCACTTCATCAAAGAAGGGTGAACCAGAATGTCAATACTATATTTTTGTTTTTTTTTTTAATTTTTTAATGTTTGTTTATTTTTGAGACAGAGCGCAAGTGGGGGAGGGGCAGAGAGAGGGAGACACGGAATCAGAAGCAGGCTCCAGGCTCTGAGCAGTCAGCACAGAGCCCGATGCGGGGCTCGAACTCACAGACCGTGAGATCATGAGCCGAAGTCAGACGCTCCACCGACAGAGTCAACCGGGCACCCCTCAATACTGTATTTTTAACAAGTGTTTATCCTCGTGGGATTTTTAAAAATAATGCAGTCTGAGATGTCGAAATAAAAGGGACTGAAATTCAGCACTCTACCAGCCAACAGGTGTTAGCCTACTGAATTCCACCTTCTAGCTCTGTCTATTCCTCTGCCTGCAAAGTTCCGGTTATCTCCTTTCCTCACAAGTGTGCTGCGTGCTTCTCTACACCGTTCCACGGAAGTTTCAATTCCACTCCACAAACATTGAGGAAGTGCCCTCCTCCAGACGGGCAACTAACTATGCAAGGCGCCAGTAGACGCATTAGTACAACATGATCCTAACTTCCAAGCATCAGGCACATCCTTAAATGACCATGGGACAGAGTCCTGTAACAGAGGAACCAGCAAGGTCCTACTACCAGAGGGAGGGGGGAAAGTTCCCTTTCCAGGCTTATAAAAGCTGAACCTTAGGAATTCTCAACACCCCAAGAGCAGAGCCTGGTTCTCCATCCTCCCGAGTATTGGGTCTGTGATGCAGAAAGTGCCCAGCACATATGAGAAGCAGCATACTGCTGGGATATGTGAACACAGCCCTGGTAAGATTCTAGGAAGCTGATTTAACAAATATTTATATAACAACGGGCCTCCGCAACTTAGGGCACTTAGGGATAAAAAAGCAAACAACCAAGATACAGGATTAAGGATAAACCAGCTAAACACAAGAATGACAGCAAATTACACAAAGAAGCATAAACTAAACATGAGCCAGAAACTCAACTGTTATTTTAAAAGTCAGCTACGTGTCATGAAACAATCATGGGCCCCATTCCTAAGAGGTTCGCATCCTCATAGGGAAATAAATCAAACAAACATGGACCCCCCCCCCAGAAACGTAAAACTATGATGACTGTTACATGTGGGCTGGAAAGGTGAGCGCTTGTTGTCAGAGGAAGAAAACATTAAGTCCCTGAATCCTAGAAATTTGCCTGGAAGGACTGAGCCATCAACTAATTTTTTTTAAATGGTGTAGTTTAGGTAAAAGAGGTGGGTTGGACTTCTGCTTGCCTAAGGCATAATAAGTGTGGCAAAAAATATTAGCGGAGGTAAACAAAATTTTTAAAGGAACCAAAAAGGGTAGAGATAGAGAAGAAGAGGAAATAATTGGTGAGAGGGACCCTTGTTTTCCTCATACTTCACTTAATCCTCCTGACCGGCCACTGGAGCCAGCCCCTACCCGCCACCCCCTGGCGGAATGACCGATGAGGTGTCCATCTGATGGCCGCTAGGTGGGACAGGGGGATGCCACCAGGGTACCAACAAATATGGTGCCTGTTTCCATGGACCTTACCGTGGCGTGAGTTACATTTTATCATCCCAGTTTTACAGGCTGAGACATCTAACCCCACAACTCACCCGACAGCCCACAGAAGAGCTCTCATGGGGCAGAATCAGGGCACAGACCAAGCAGGTTTACAGGACCTCAAATTCATGAGTTTTCTGTGACCCTGTATGGAGAGGCAAAAATGAGCACCGCGAAAGGGGATCCCAAAGGTGGCACGGTCTTCTACTTGATGTTTTCCACTGGATTTCCAAGTCCTACCCTGAAGCACCCTTCACACACAGGACTTCAGATTTTTACTTTCCCTCAAGAACTGCCTGACAGGCCACATCCTCACGGCAGTGGCCACTGGCCGGGACCACTGAAAGTCTCTGTCATGCGTGGAAGGCATTATGTGTGGGAAGTCGCCAGCAAGGAGTGAGATACAATCATTTCCTCTCAGAAATAAATAGAATAACTTCTCCTCCATTCTCTGCTACTTCTGACAGAAAGGACAGCAACATATTACCAGCTGGAATAGACAGTCCTACAACTGATTCAACAAGGACAGTGCCGTGAACGTCCATCTAACCAAATTTGTTCCCTGTAGCAGCCTGACATAACAGTGTCAGAAATTTCACCAAATGCACGTTCACAGTAAATATTCGGTCACACACTCCACCCTCCAATTCCTCACACAGGATGCAAATGCTCCAGGTAAGGACTTCCCAGGGCTCCTCTGAGAAGAAAACCCCAGACCCAAAATGGTGTCCCTTAGGCCAAGTCCCCAAACCAGGGCTTAATACCTAATCTAACTGCAGTTTCAACCTCCCCCAGAAACAAAATCTTAAGGTCAGTCTGGAAATTTCCAATAAGCACCGATGGGTTGGCCACAGGGTCCCTATCCATCCCCTAGAAGACGATGATAACACCCCTTGCCCTTCCTGCTAAGGGAAAGCTACTTGGCCCGGAACAAGTCTTTTCTTTTGCAAATACTTTCTTTCCCCACCCTCCTTCTTACAAAACCCTCCATTCTGTACAACTTACAACTCCTCGGAGCTCCCCTTTACTTGCAAAATGGGATGCTGCTCGACTCATGAATCATTTAATAAAGCCAATTAGACCTTCAAATATACTCAGTTGAATGGTGCTTTTTAATGATAGCTACAGGGAGAACAGCGGGCCCAGCACTGTTCACAGAGGCTGTGAATTTGAGACCCGCGATCTCGTTGGACCTCGATAAAGCCACCCAACTCTAGTCTCAATGAAGGGAGACTCACAAGAGTTCCCCCAGGAGGTTGTGGGAGAGACCACATAACAAACGGAGCATCAGAGCCGATGACCCAGCAGCAGTAACGTAAAGATGTGCTGACACTGAATCTCAGTTCAAATTAATCAAAACAGAAAGTTAGATTGCACATACCAGGAGGTTCCTGAGCACCACACGGAAGGGAGGAAGGAAGGGCAGCAAAGACCCAGAGCGACAGAAGGTAGAAGGTGTGTGCCTGGGGTGCACTGAATTTGCAGGCTTTGTCTACAGCAGCGCTTCTCAAAGTGGGTCCCCAGACCAGCAGCAGCAGCATCACCTGGGAACTTGCTAGAAATGTACCCCAGACATTTTAACAAGCCCTCCAGAAGATTCCAATGCATGCTTAAGTTTGAGAAGTACTAGCGAGCACAGGACACTTAGTTCTAGGGCTCTCCATCTCTAGAAGGAAAAGAAATACAGGATACGGGGTCTCCAACATTCCTACCCGTGGAAAGCACGGCAGGGGGACTAGACTTTCTCAGCTTAGCAAAGGGGGGCAGCTGACCACGTATGTATCTTAGAGCCAAACTCTGGAACCTGTAATATTGCGCAATTCCCCTGGAGCTCAAAGCTGGGTCATATGCCCCATAAAGGTCGCTGAACGCCACGAAGATGACATTTAAAGCAAAAGTCCTCCGGGAGGTAACCTTCCCCAAAAAATAGTGGTAGGCTAGCAATCATCTAGCTTTCTCTATCCCCCCACCTGCCGTAGCACAGTTTGTTGTTGGTGGTGGTGGTTTCTTTCTTTGAGAGAGAGCATGGGAGAGGAGCAGAGAGAGAGAGAGAATCCCAAGCAGGCTCCACACTGTCAGTGCAGAGCCCAACGGGGGGCTTGAACCCACAAACCTTGAGATAGATCATGACCTGAGCCAAAATCAAGAGTCAGGTGCTTAACCACCTGAGCCACCCAGGCACCCCTCTTACGCATAGTTTTTAAATGAGTTTCACCCCTGCTGCAGGCAGGAGATCCTGTCTGCTGCCCCCCCTGACCGGGCCCGCCACAAAGGCCCTTCTGGAGAATCCACAGGCGTGTTGGTCGTTCGGGGGGTGTGAAGCACAGGTATCAGATGCTGCTTGCAGATTTTTCCAAAACATACAGTTAACATCGCAGACAAAAATCAATGCAAAACAAAATGTCTTCTTTTTCAAGTCCAGTTTCTGAGTAAAACCATGCCTGAATTTTACTGCATGTTCTTTTGAATTTCACTGCATGTATTTTTTGCCAGCTTAAAAAAAATATTTTTCCTTTTTAAAAATTTAAAAAAAATAGAGGGGCATGTGGCCCTTCGCTGCACATTTTTGCAACCCCTGTGAATCTATAATTATTTTAACGTTTTTTGTTTTGTTTTTTTTTTTTATTTTTGGGACAGAGAGAGACAGAGCATGAACGGGGGAGGGGCAGAGAGAGAGGGAGACACAGAATTGGAAACAGGCTCCAGGCTCTGAGCCATCAGCCCAGAGCCTGACGCGGGGCTCGAACTCACGGACCGCGAGATCGTGACCTGGCTGAAGTCGGACGCGTAACCGACTGCGCCACCCAGGCGCCCCTATAATTATTTTAAAATGCAAGTATATATATATATATATGTATACACGTATATATATACATATATATATATACGCGTGTACATATATATATATATGTGTATATATATATATATATATATATATATACACACATATATATATATAGTTTATAGAGAAAGAGAGGTTTTCCCCTGATTATTCTGTTCCATACATACGGGCAAGTACTCACAAGCCAAAAACTTTTTGGTGATTTCAAAATTAAACCCATTTGCTCAGGTCTGTGTGAAACAACAGCATCACCAGCACGGCCACTGGCGATGGATGACCCAGTGAGGCAGGTCCCCATCTAACCACCATGGGCGCACACCATAGCTGCACTTGGGAGCCAGCACCCCAAAACACAGAAACTGAGTTAGCTCAGAGATCCTGAAAGCATAAAAGCGAAGCATTCCAGAGAAAAATCAGAGACTGGAGACAATACTGTAGGAATCCTAGGACAGGCTTCCTAGATTTTCCAGATCCTGCAAATCACCTGGGGCGTTTGGAGGGAGAAGGCTTTTCTCGCTCCTGACTGCCAAGAGGAGGGACTTCCCCCCACCCCACCCCCAGCACACTCCTGGACTCTCGGTCTCTCCTCTACCTATGTTCCTGCTGGAAGAAGTAACTTCTCAGACTGACAGATCTGGGAGAATCGCCCACCCTGCTCAGCTCAGCCCAGCCGGGCCCCCTTCTCTCGCTGCAAGTGAACTTCTGCAGCCTGTGAGGTTCTGTGGGGCTCCAGGCCTCTGCCCCAAGGGAGGGTCTGCTAGGGCCTCCAGGCAAAGAAGCCTCATTCCAAGAATTCAATCAGCAAGCCTCTAGGCGGGCTGACTTAACTCGACATCCTCCAGCCAAGCCTCTATTAGGGAAGAAATGACATTTTGACCTCCCTTTTGTCCTAGTCATTGTTTTTCTTCTCAGTTTGCTCAGAACCTGGGCAGGAAAGAGGACTAGGGGACACGGGGCCCTTGGAATACCTCCCCTGGGTGTGGTCTTATGATGCAGATTCCCGGGTCCTCCCCAGGGGTGCTGCTTAGGTGAGTAATCCTAATCGGAACCCGACGATTAGTGTTCGGTGTCCCGGTTATGCAAAATTTGGGTATGTATAAGCCAGCTGCACTGAGGTTTACAGCACCATCCAGCAAGTCAGTCTGAAACACTCCCACAGGGGAAATGAGAGAAACTGGGAGCTCTGGGCTCAAACCTTTTTGCCAGGAGGTAAAGCAGCCTAGCAGAGGAGGAGAGGTTTTCCAGGGATGGCTCCAGGGACACGAGAAAAGGCTAAGGACGGTCAAGTTCAGACTGAAGTGTCTTCCACCCCAAGCCCCACTCCCCTCTGCATCTCTACAACTATAACAGAGACTGATTGTGCCTCAGGAACAGGACATCAGGGAGGGAAGCCACGAGCTCTGAGCCAGAAATCAGAACGAGGCACGCATCACCTGTAACAGGGCAAGGTGAGTTTATAAGCGTCTCAGATAAACTACAATTGCAGGGAATGCTTTCTAATAAGCAAGGAATCATAACGGGGGATTTACAGCACAGCACCCATGACCTCTAAGTTAAGAAGGACAGAGCACTGTGTGGTCGGGTCCCTTGACACTGACATTCTGATATCATTCCATAATGTGCCCCCTCCCATTCACGCACGTGCGCTCTGTCTCACAAATAAACAAACATTAAAAAATATTTTAATAGGAGCGCCTGGGTGGCTCAGTCGGTTGAGCGTCCAACTTCGGCTCAGGTCATGATCTCATGGTTCATGAGTTCAAGCCCCGCGTCGGGCTCTGTGCTGACAGCTCGGAGCCTGGAACCTGCTTCCGATTCTGTGTCTCCCTCTCTCTCTGCCTCTTCCCCGCTCGTGCTCTGTCTCTCAAAACTGAACAAACGTTTAAAAACACTTGTTTTCTTAATAAAAAATATAAAAATTAAAAACAACTTTAATAATATAAAGAAACATAAGAATGTTCACGAGACTCCTCTGGTTCACTCCTGACGTGAGTCCTCCAACCCTATTTTTCCCACATATTCTCAGATGTCTTATTCCGATTTCACCTCCACACATTTGGGGAAGGGACGCCTTACATACCCCATGCTGAGAAATCCTTGTCCCCAAGGGCAAGTCTGTATCTGCAGACCTCTCTCCTGGACCCCCGAACTAACCACCTCCCAGCTGTTCCACGTGACTCCCCGGCAGGGGTGGAAAACGTCCACGTATCCAGAACCAACCTCCTGGCCACACCCGCTCCACCCGCCCGCCAGAACCTCAGAGACCCTGAGCCCTCGTCTCCCCTCACAGCGCCCATGGGAACCACCAGGAAATCCTGCGCCGCCTCCAGATTCCCAGTGCACCGAGCCCTGCCCCTCGGCATCATATCCACCTGCTGCCACCAGGGACAAGCCCGGCGGGACCCCGGGGGCACAGAGGGAGCGGCTCTGGGGCAGCTGGTGTTCCTCACCGCCTCACCTCCCCTGCTCTGTTCTCAATACAGCGGCCAGAGGAGTCATCCCTCTGCTCAGAGCCCCGCAGGGATTCCCCGGTCGCTGCTGGCCAGAAGCCGGGTCCTCTGCCCTGCTCTCCTGCTCCTCCTCAGACTCCCCGGGCACACCCCCACCTGGGTCTCAGTGCGTGGCTGCCCCTTCCGCCGGGACGACCCGGGACAAACAGCCTCACCTCCCCCAAGTCTGCCCAAGCAGCACCATCTAAAGCAGCCCCATCCTGACTGTCGCCTATTTAAAATCCTACTCATTCCCTCCTTCAGCCCCCTTATCCTGGTCTACTTCTCATTTTTTCCCCACAGTACCTTTTTTTTTTTTTTAAACATTTTATTTATTTTTTTGATAGAGAGAGACAGAGCATGAGCAGGGGAGGAGCAGAGAGAGAGGGAGACACAGAATCCAAAGCAAGCTCCAGGCTTTGAGCTGTCAGCACAGAGCCCGACGCGGGGCTCGAACTCATGAACTGCGAGATCACGACCTGAGACGAAGTCGGACGCTCAACCGACTGAGCCACCCAGGCGCCCCAGTACCTTCTAACATACCGTGCAATTCACGTAATACGTTTATCTTTCATTATGTCTCCCCCAACCAGAATCTAAGCTCCATGAGGGCACAGTGTTTATTAACAATGTAGCTCAGTCATCTAGAGTAAAGTCTAGAGCATAGCAGGTGCCTGATAAACCCCAGAGCCTTCCCCAAGCCCCTGAGCTAGCGCGGGGTTCCGCTCCACTCCCCCCAACCATGTGCGCCAGACTGGCAACCTTCTCGCGGGAGAAGGGATGACCCACATGGAGGGAGCAGCAACCTTTCTCTGACATCTTACTTGGAAGGTTCCAGAATGCCCTTCTGCACCATTTCCCCCCAGGTGGCCAGAGTGCCCGAAACTCTCAGCGTATTGTGACACTTCTGACGGGGCCTCCACAGAGGAGAGGATGTGGTGAGATCTTGACAGTCATCACCATCAGGGCACAGGTTAGTCTGCTTGAGAATCCATCCTACAACAGTAAGCATGTATAGAGGGCCTGCCGTGCGCCAGCGCTGTGCTTAGAAACTCGGGGCTAACGCCAGAGGAGACGCCGTCCCCACCCTCCAAGATGCTGGGGTCTCAGCAGAGAAAGAGGTGCATTCACAGACAACCGAAGCACCGTCTGTGGTCAAACATGCAATCAAGTTGTGCACGGCATCCTGAAGTGTGAGAGGAGAAAGACGGCTGACAAACCAGCAGAATTTGCCTGGCAAAGAAAGGAGGGAAAGGCAACGGCACCTGCAAAGCCACGAAGCTGTGAAAGGCACAGCACACGTAAACAATAATGTTGGTAAACTCACGGTCCTAGAACATCACCTGGAAGGAGCAGAGGAAGAGGAGGCCGAAGGGAGAAAGCACTGGCTGCCTTCTAGGTTGGGGAAAGCAGTGGGGTGTGTGAACAGGGCAGTTTTGGGGG
The DNA here is from genome assembly GCF_022079265.1 of Lynx rufus. NCBI lineage: Eukaryota > Metazoa > Chordata > Mammalia > Carnivora > Felidae > Lynx > Lynx rufus. The sequence continues at coordinate 11,731,371 of NW_025814840.1, forward strand.
GGGACCCAGGGGCAGGCAGGAGGGGGTGGCGGAGGGAAGAGACCTCACCGGAGGAGCCTGAATGAAAAGGCCGTCACAGGAGCCCCAGTGAGAAACCAGGCATGCTCGAACCAAGGCAGGAACAACGAGGAGACGAAGGAGGACCCTCGAAGGTACTTATGAGCCGGAATTATCCCGCCAATCACCTAGGAAGACTCGGGGCAGCGGGGGGGGAAAAGGTATGCAGTTTGGTGGAACAGAAGAAAATGGCCCAGAGCATGATGCAACCCCCCCCCCCCCCCCCGCCGCAGGGCTTGCACAGCTGGAGACCGCAGGTGAGGGGAGTTCCAAGCACCAGATGTAATGCAAGACGGACACAAATTCCCACGGGCCAAGCCTCAAGCAGGCACCTGCCACGGATGAGAGGTCACTGTGGCCCCTCCAGGTCCTACTGCAAGCAACAAGGGTGGGAGATGGGCTGGAGATAGGGAGCCCAGTCCGGGTCCAGGTGAGAAGTGACGAGGAGCAGACCTAGGGCACGGGCACTAAAGGTCCCGTTACAGCCACAAGAGATGGGGAACCCGTGGAGGATCTTCACCGGGATGATGTAGGCCACGAAAGGCCTGGGTGACCACAGACAGACAACCAGACCAGAGCTCCTGGTTGCAAACGACACAGAGGTCAACGGGGCCGGCGTGCCGATGGGTGCTCACGGACTGACAGGGAGAATGGTACACCAGGTCCGGAAGGAACCCAAGCAAGCTGTGGGCCAAAACGAGGCCCACAGCTAAGAGCCACACGGGAGCAGTTAGGGCACCCCAGCACCAACATCTGACTGGGCTCTACGCTGTCCCCTGTCTCCTCACATCACTCGCTTCAGGCCCCGAGGCCCAGGCCAGAGTCTGCCTGGTTGTGTGGAGGTCAGGTCAATGCCCTGAGTGTGGTAACTACTTTCCTAAATGAGCAGTGCACATACTTGTATTTGTATCTGGAAGGAAGACGCACTGACGGAGGAAGGACTGTTGGTGTGTGTGTATGTGTGTGCACGCAGGGTGGGGTTTGGGGACAGAAATCTGTTATTGACCTTTCTGGGTGTTTCTCAGGCGAGAAAGCACCACCTTTGGCCCTAAACGAACCCTCGACTCTGGGTACACTGATCTATTCCCGCTCCTGTTCCGTGTGCTCTCTGGGTATTCTCCCCACCTGCTGTCCTGTTCCCCACCAACTTGCCTCAATCCTATCTCTGGGGGCTCACCATAGCCCCAGGCTACTAACGAAGTAAAAAAAACAGAAGTAGTGAAAAACACATGAAAAGGGCCTCTTGTAGAATTCTTTAAGAGCTTCCTGGGTGTGTAGGACAGTAACTCCTCTATTAACGATGGGGCATTGCTTTTGCTTCTGTACAAATAAAGGTCTGTGGTATTTATAAACCAGTCTGGAGGCCCATTTGGCACTTACCTTATACTATTAATTAGCCCCTTCTGTGTAGATTTGCTTTAATTTTTAATGTTTATTTTTGATAGAGACACAGACTGTGACCAGGGGAGGGGCAGAGAGAGAGGGAGTCACAGAATCCGAAACAGGCTCCAGGCCCTGAGTTGTCAGCACACAGCCTGACATGGGGCTTGAACTCATGGACCACAAGATCATGACCCGAGCCAAAGTCGGATGCTTAACCGACTGAGCCATTCAGGCCCCCTGTGTATATGTGCTTTAACCAAGACCGAAAACATTATAGGAGCAGGAATTCTCTCGCACGCTGTGTCCGTATGTTTGTTTTCAACCTCTACAGAGCCTAGTAAGTGCTCAATAAATATGTAATTGATGAGCCAAAAGAAGAAAAAAATAGAAATGAGACAGCTTCCCTTGCTAATGTTGGGACCACATATTGTTGCATCGACCCTAAAGAAACAGAGTTTTGTTTGGGAGGTCCTACTGGTTTGTCTTAAGTCCAATCTGGCAGGTAATTTTCCTGGAGGCAATAAGGGGATGAGTCTATAAGAACAAAGTGGCCAGAGCCAAGCGTCTGAACTTGCTTATTCACTGAGCCACGGACCCAGAAGTCACGCCAGTGAGCCGAAAGGGAGAGAGCTGAACCGCAGACAACAGGCCATTAGGCAATCGGCCAGACACCAAAAGAGAAGCTTCTGGACCCTGAAAGGAAGCACCGTCATGCAGCAATGAGTTAGCAGCCCCCAGGAGAGCCTTCTGTCGGCTTAGGAGGGGCGGTGGCAGACATAAGCCATGGGGACAGTCCCCTTTGGACAGACCAGGCAGGACAGAATATGGGTCCTGGGGGAAGGGGACACTATGGGGTCTGGATGGATGGGATGGAAGGGGTGACCAAGAGGTCAGTGCAGCAGGGAGGGAAGAGGTGGGGCAGGGCCACGTGAGGAACTATCTTCTGTCCTCAGGGGCTGGGATAACTTCAGAGGGACACCAAAGAGCCCCCACACACAAAAAGAGAAGAATCAGTGGCTGACTCAAAAACCCCAAGAATTCCAGGTACACAACACCTTTCTTGCTGTGGCTTCTGTTCACCCAGCAACTGCCTACTTACATTCTAGATCGATCGGGGAAACTCCTTGAAAGCCCAGGCGTGTGCAGGAGACGCTCAGTGCAGAATGTCAGGATGAGGGAAAGAAATTCATTCTCCTCAACCTCATCTATTTCCTTCTCTGCTTTTCCGTTTTCCTTTTCCTCATTTCATATCCTTCCCCCTGCCCCTGGTTTTTTTCAGAAAGCATTCCTTGAAAAAGCTCCACACTTGATCCCAATGGGGACCCAAGAAAAATGGAAACTACCCCATTTCTCACCTAAGCTGGTAGCGAGGGCAGGTGGGAGGCCCGGGGAGGAAAGTATGGATGTGCAGCTACCCTAACCCCAGGAACTGAGGCTGAGACGGGGCAGAAGCGGATTGCACTTGAGCTTAGGGGCTGGGCTCTGAGGCCAGCTCTGCTTCTAATTGGCTGCTTCACCTGGGGAAAGTTACAAAAAAAAAAAAAAATCCTCTCTGCCTCAGTTTCCATATTTGTAAAACAGAAAAAATAAGAGCACTTACTTTACAGTATTTTGGGAAGAATTAAATAAATACTCAGAATAATGAGTGGCACTAAATACTCACCTCTTCTTTCTTTCATTGCTCCCCCCAATAAATACCTAAATATGTTTCAAAACACAATGTTTATCGGAACAAAAGATCCTACTGATCCTATTGACAGGGGATGTGAAACAGAGTAGGAGTATTAACTTATCACTTGTCCTTACACGTTATGCCCCTGTCCTTGGATTCATCCCGTAACCGATGGCACAGGGCTGGAGAGGAAGCCATTGAGGCTGACTGGCCATCTGTGGTTCTGGAATGTGGAGAGAACGGCAATGTCTGTGGACCAGCTGGGCTGAGTTAACCTAAATACGGTCTTTATATTGGTATTGCATATTCTGAGTTCTTTGTTCCTTAACACCCACACTATTTTCTCATTTATCAGATGGGTAACGGGACTCACAGTCCATGCAGGCAAGGAACCCTGGTGGCCGTCGGATCCCTTCTGCATCACGTGTCGTGTGGCACAGGGCATGTGACTCAGGGGCGGCGATGTGCAGGAGGGAGAGGCTATCTCGGGCCCTGCTGACTAGTGAGCAGGGTCCGTTCCGGGTCTCCTGGACTTCTCCTATGGTCAAGGTTACACCACTCACCCTTCTTCTGTGTTCAGAGCTCTTATGCCACAAGTGACTTTCCCTTCCAAATACTCTCTATTTTCAAGGTCTCAAATGCCATTTTCATGCATGAATAATTAAATTTTTACCTCCTCCCATGAAGAGGGAGCCAGAGAGACCAACGGGGCTGATCTTGATTTTTATCTGAAGTACAAAAATTTTCATGCGTGCATCTTAAGAAAGAAAATGGAAAAGGAAATGCACTTGGAAATTCACGACCCAATCTATTTTTCTAAAATACAAATGTGCATCAACAAAACCAGAGCAACACCAATGCCAATGGGCCTGGGGGCATCTGCTAGCCAAGATACCACAGAATGTAAGGCTGCGTTTCTCCAGGTCTCCAGCCCAAGTGACGATCACTAACATCACTGCTAACAGATGTACATGGAGTACATACTTGGTTAAAAAAAATAAATTCCCACGAGTAAGATGGAGTCTTATACATATATATATATAATATATATAATTTATATATGTATAATTTACATATAAATTATATATATGTAAATTATATATATGTAAATCTTATGTATATAAATTTATATATATATCAATTTACATATATACATATACGAATTATATATATATATATTTTTTTTTTTTTAATTAAATCCAAGTTAGGGGCATCTGGGTGGCTCCATCAGTTAAGTGTCCAACTTCGGCTCAGGTCATGATCTTGCAGTTCGTGAGTTCGAACCCCACATCGGGCTCTGTGCTGATGGCTCAGAGCCTGGAGCCTGCTTTGGATTCCGCGTCTCCCTCTCCCTCTGCCCCTCTGTCACTCACGCTCTGTCAATCTCTCTCTCTCCCTCTCTTTCTCTGTCTCTCTCTCTCAAAGCTAAGATAAACATTAAAAAAAAAAATCCAAGTTCGTTAACATATAGTGTAATAACGGTTTCAGGAGAATTTAGTGATTCATCACTTATATATAACACTCAGCGCTCATCCTAACAAGTGACCTCCTTGATGCCCATCATCCACTTGTATTTTACCTAAAACCCATATCCTACCTGCCGACAAAAATGAAAGTTGCTTTGATTGTACTATGAAAGATACTTTCCTTCTGTCTCATCTTTTCAATCTCTTAGAGTAGAGGGTGGTGTCACCAGGATCCCTGAGAAAGAGAAACAGGTTTTAAGTAGAAATCGTGAATATACCAGAGACCCAGAGGCCAGACTTACCAAAACAAAATTCTTTCTTATTTAACCTGATTTAAGTAACAGAAGAGATCTCAACAGTCACCCCATAAAAGAAAATCAGTTCTGTCATCTGGGGTTCACTTCCTTATTAAAAATTCACAGTCAATGATCATCACCAAGAGAAACCCACCACAGCTAGAAATGTTCAAGAACCCAGTGGACCAGGAAGTGGAGACCTTGCCCGTGCCCGCCACCCAGCTCAAGGTGGTACAGACCAACCATGTGGAATCCCAGGACTGTCTGAACACGACCAACACAAGCAAGAGAGGTAAGAATGACTCGCCCCACTGACAAGCTCTACATGTGTCCCCAGGAAGCTACATGATGCAGAACACGTGCTCATTGATGGGGAGCGGACAGCCGAGGAAGCCAAGGGCTTTTTCGAGAGGAAGACAGGCTTCCTCACCAACCAAATGGAGAAACCCCAGCGAGTTCTGCAGGAGAAGCATGCCGTGAAGCAGGCTGTCATGGAGATGATGAGCCAAAAGACCCTGCGGCTCCCAGCCCTGGGGACAGCTCCGGCCACTGCCAAGGCCTGAGAGCTTGGTTCAGAAATGGGGCAGAGGGACCCTGCTTCTGGGGACCTGGGATCTCGTGGGTGTGGTTTCCTGGGGTCCCAAGGGGTCTTGTGTTCAATGCTAATAAGCGTGCCTGCTGAGCAGAAGGAAAATGAATTCATACGTAAGAATGAAGAACCCAAGATAGAGAGTTCTGGATTCCTTAACGCAAACAGCTCCATCTCTTCCCCTTTTAACTCAAGGCTTTAAATCTCTGTACTCTTTTTCAGGGTTTAGCGCTGATGGAAAAGGTCAGTCTGGCAGCTCTAGAGAATTCCACTCTCTATTTATTTATCTACCTAAGGGACATAGTTTGGACCCTTGACTGCACTGGAATACTTGAATCATACCAGCTGGAAAAGGAGCCATCCAGAAGTTGAGAAAGAAAAGAAAACATATATTCAAGCTAAAATCAATCCAATTTTAAGAGAGGGCCATTAGTCTATCCCAATTTTAGTAAGGTTTTGAACAAACAGGCTAGACAAAAATAGACTCAAATCACAAGTATGACTGGACAGCTTTCACTTGGGGCTCTCCTCCCACAGCCGATGGTGGGACAGGCCTCCATTCCAGCTCCTTGGGGGTGGAGGACTCCTAATTAGATATTTGTTAGGAGAAAGGCTTTCTGGAACACACCCCCACAGATTGAAAGGGGGCACGAGCTGTTGCCCTCTAGCGTCTAGGTCACAGAAGACATGTTCCAAACTTGCCAGAGAGCTCACTCAGTACTCTTCTGGAATGTGCATCTCTAGTCCAAGTAATTTTATAGTTAAGGATCTCCATATTTTCTTTTCTGAAGCAGGTTCCCGATGATAGAGTAACCAGCCTAAGAGTCAATACTACTCCCAAATACCATTGCCACGGTTAGAATAATAGAACACCAATGTATATCCCGTTTGCCAGAAAGCAAAGCTGCTCAGGGAAATGAGAACTGAGAACTATGTAGTCCCAAGACTTTAAGTTTTAAATCTTGTTATCTTCCACAAGGTGCTGTAAAGAAACTACTCTTGTAGGAACCGTGAACTAGAAGTGTTAATTTCTGGTTTACAAAAAAAAAAAAAAAAAAAAAAAAAAAAAAAATCACATAGGGAGGAAGCAGGATTATCTTGAGTACAATGGCAAAAGAGGGAGAAGAGAGTTGCACGTGACTTAATCCCTAACAAAACAAGTCCAAGGAGAGATTTCCCAGACTGGTAGTCAAACAGCGCGGGGCACTCTTTCTCCCGTGGAAAGTATTTGAAATAGGGCATTGTTTAATGTCATAAACTCAAAGGCATGTCCCTTCTGTTGAAGGAAGAGACTGTCAAATCCAGTTTTTATTCCCCCTTCCCATAAATCCAACACTGTGAAGGTCAATGAAAACACAAAACAATTTTCAGGATCGCAGGGGGCCGTGACCTTTACCATCTTCCTGTGACAGTGTAGAAGTCCAACTTGTCACAATAATTTATTTGAAGGCGCAGACTTCTGCATGAAAAAAGGGAAACCAGTAGAACAATTCAAGGGAAACCCAGTTTTCTCGGGGCTCATGCTGTCCCTCCTGCGTGCAATGTCCAGAGTTCAAGGTCAACCATAAGTCTACCTTCCCGTATCACCAGCTGATAGCCTTATCACTTGCTGATTCCTCTTGCTTGAGCCAAGTTGAGCCACACAATGAGTAGTTCATAACAAGCCTATTGTATGCCATCTCATTCTCTGGTTAATCTCCTTTTCCTGGAACCTCTCCGCAGCCACGAGCACCGTTTGGCGGTGGCTGGTTAATGCTTCCCAAAGCCTCGAAGAAGCAAAGCAAATCCCCCTTGCAGATGGAACACTGTTAGTCCTTGATCTCCAGATACCAGGCTAAGGGGGAGGCACTACGGCGTGCCTCGGGGGCATTTGTTTCCCTTTAGTGAGAAGGAGATGTCAGTGGTACCTGCGGTCAGCTAAAATTATGAAAAATAACCCTTTTTTATTTTGTGTGGCACTTTTTGGCTACAGAGTGATTTCAGACAAGGGCCCAGTAAAATGTTACGCTTTTCCGACACACAGAGGGTGGCCGTCCTGTAACGTCTGGATCAGCTTTGTTGGAAGAGCGCTGCACGGTCCCACGGAGGCAGCCGCGGAGGAAGTATGCGGTACATACTTAGGAGTATTTATAGGATTCCATTTGAAGACCAAATTCTAGAAATATGCAGTGCCCAACTCTGGCTTACGTAATCCAAGTCTCGTAGTTGAAGCCAAGGCTTCCCTTTGCAAAGGCAAACTGATTAGATTTATAAATTTTATTTCAGATACCCTTGCCACACCCTGTGCCCTTTGTTGTCTTTAAAGTTTAAAATTTATCACGCGGTTCTGGAGGTTGGAAGTCTAAACTGGGTTGGCCAGGCTGTATTCTTTCTTAAAATTCTGAGCACCCATCTGTTGGGTGGCATCCTTCCTCCAGCTTCAAAGCCAGTGGCGTAGCATCTCCCCCGCTTCCTGCCTCCCTCTTCTCAGAACCCTGTAATAATGTTGGACCCACCCAAATAATCCAGGATAATCTTCCCATGGAGAGATCCCTAATTGAATCACACCTGCTAAATCCCTGTGGCCTGTACGGGAACATTCACAGGTTCCACAGATTAGGACAGGATATTGGCGGGGGGTGCGATTTTCCTATCTAGCACACCAACCTTATAAACTTATCTCCGCAAACCACCTGATTAAGAGTAATCTTCTGGGGGCACCTGGGTGGCTCAGTGGGTTAAGCACCTGACTCTTGATTTCGGCTCAGGTCATGATGTCACAGTTCGTGAGATTGAGCCCCGAGTTGGGCTCTGTGCTGACAGCATGGACAGCATTCTCTTTCTTTTCTTCCTCTCTCTCTCTCTCTCTAAATTATTTTTTTTTAAAAACAGTAATCTTCTGAAGTGCCAGGGATTAATTAAAAATTCATTATAGGGGCACCTTAGTGGATCAGCCGGTTAAGCATCCGACTTCAGCTCAGGTCATGATCTCATAGCTCGTGGGTTCAAGCCCCGAATCGGGCTCTGTGCTGACAGATCAGAGCCTGGAGTCTGCTTTGGATTCTGTGTTTCCCCCTCTCTCTGCTCCTCCTTCATTCATGCTCTGTCTCTGTCTCTCAAAAAGAAGTAAAAGTTAAAAAAAATTTTTTTAATTCATTATATAGTCTTACCAACTTAAGTTTTATGTTTGTATTATGCATTTCACTATCACATGGGATACACTGGGAATAGTTAAGGCATGTGAATTATTTTTCTAGACTGTAGCCTATTTATCTTCCCCTATTTCTGAAACTAATATGTAATATTCATTTGCCAAAGCTAGTGTGGATTTTGTCGTATCCTTTGAGAGATTTTGGTGATAAAATGTGAGGTCATACATAAACCTGACATGATACATTGTAGTTTTAATTCATGCTCAGGAGCTCAGCTCTTAAAAATCACGTGGCTTTGGGGCGCCTGGGTGGCGCAGTCGGTGAAGCGTCCGACTTCAGCCAGGTCACGATCTCGCGGTCCGTGAGTTCGAGCCCCGCGTCAGGCTCTGGGCTGATGGCTCAGAGCCTGGAGCCTGTTTCCGATTCTGTGTCTCCCTCTCTCTCTGCCCCTCCCCCGTTCATGCTCTGTCTCTCTCTGTCCCAAAAATAAATAAACGTTGAAAAAAAAAAATTTTTTTAAATCACGTGGCTTTAAGTTACCTCTTAGTGATTCACTACCTTTTAGTGACAAATGTAAACTGGGCTGAACAAAAAATGATTTCCAACAATAAAAGCATTCAAGAGAAAAGAGATGGTTATTCTAACAACCACTATCTTCTTTGGAAATGCACATAAAAATCTGATGGATAGGAAGAAAGGATTCTGCTTATTCTGAGACATGCCTACCAAAATGTTAGCTTTCTTCATTTACACCTAAGAAACACTAGTCTGAGATCAGCGATGGAATAAAGCCACTCCGTATCAGGAACAGGCTAATATGGAGGCAGAAGAAAAGGACGGACTGAGCAGATGCCTCCTGAGGTCTGAAATACTTCAAAGGGAGCACTCAGCAGTGAAAAGGTCGAGAAAGTAGACGGTGACTCTCTACGAGTTTAACCCGAGAATGAGGGAGTCAGTTTCGTGCAATCATACAGGTTTGGCTGCTATTAACGAGCTAAAGCGTTTTTCCCATTAGAGTAAAAACTCAGTCAAGAAAGGGTTATTTTGGCTTCATAAATAATACAAACACTTAACTGAAATCCAATACAATGCTGTGTCTCAGAATACCGACCTGCCACCTCTTTCGCACGTAACGTGTCCTTCACGCGACAGCTTCGTCTAAACACATCAAGTACTACGGGGAAAATACCACCTACCACAGGAACAAGGCTAGAAAGAATTAACCTGAGGGGTAGAAAAGTGACTTCACCCCTTCAGTATTTTCTGCAACATAAAACCAACGCAGACTCATTTGTGAGTTCCCAGTTTTATTCTTTGACGAAGTAACAGGTCCCAAAATCACGGAATGATACCAGCTGAGAAAAGTCAGGGACAACATCCACACCCCTGGTTTTGTTCTTGTTTCTGTTTGGTCTCATACGGCACAGGTGTTTGCGATGACAGGTCACGAAAAGCATTTATGTCCTATTGCCCAGCACCTAGCAGACGCGTCACATATGTTTGCACGTGTGTTCAATAGGATCCACTCTCGCAAGGAAAGTATGAGAAGGAAAAGAGAGAGCTTGCTTCCCATCTCTCCCGACCAGCCATCGAGACTTATTACGAGTCGTGGTCACAAAGAGTGTGGTGGTGGCCAGGAGGACCTCGCTAACCGTCCACATCTTGACCAAACCCCAAAGGCCGCCAACCCACGAACGTACGTATGCCAGGTATGTATCCCAGGCACGTCTCTGTAGGTAACTAGTCCCAAGCGATCTGGGATTGGGAGGAGTAAACTCAGGGAGCATCACATCTAGTTACATCAATTTCCAGCATTCTCTGAAAGACAGAAATAGCAAATGTGGCCATCATTGCACTTCTAGATGTGAAGGTGTCACTGGACACAGTTCTCCCCTGGTGTCAGCAGATGCCAAATGGATGGCACATACCAGTGACTTAAAGCAGCATCCACAGAGGAATAAGGGCAGGGAATACTGTCTCTTTAAAGTGGTCCAGCATGTTTTCTCTATTCTAAATAATGCGAAGAATTTCCTTTTTTGTAATTGTTCTTTAATGTTTATTTTTGAGAGAGACAGTGTGAGTAGGGGAGGGGCAGAGAGAGAGAGAGAGAGAGAGAGAGAATCCGAAGCAGGTTCCAGGCTCCAAGCTGTCAGCACAGAGCCGACGCGGGGCTGGAACTCATGAACCGTGAGATCATGACCTGAGCCGAAGTCGGTCACTCAACCTACGGAGCCACCCAGGCGCCCCGAGAAGAATCTCTGAGATGAAAACCACAGAGAGCTGAATGGAGATCTCAAATTTTTATTAAGGCCCATTTCAGAAACATGTCCAAGCCCCACGGTGGTAGGAGGAATATGAGAAGAGAAACCGAAGATGGCCAGCCAGACCCAGAGAGGGACATCAATTCTGTCAACATCTCAAATCGGAGAATGTGGTGAGATCCGGCCGGTTTCACCCCTGTACGCAAAAAAACGTGTGAACCCCATTTTCTGCTTCTTGACATCTCTGTGGGCCGAAGAGGGGGAAAAGCGTGTCCTGGTGCATCTGGTATTAGGAATAAATCTACATCCACACACGGTACTTGAAGCGTGAGTCATTACTCACTGCAGTCCTCACACTTTGCATCTCTGTTTAGACAAAAACATTTACATTTTTTATCCTGACTTTGCTAGACTATAAAACCGGATGATTCATCACAGGTAGGTAATCACGTTAGCAACGTTTAAAAAAAAAAAAAAAAAGGTGGGGAAGGAGGGAGAGGAGGGGAAGAGAAGGAAGGACAGAAGCCAAAAAAGCAGTGTATCCTAAGCCTAGGATTGCGCCTGAAGCAAGACAGTAAGCGAAAGGGTACGCTCTCCTACAAATACACCCCGTAAAGGCCAAGCCCAGTGAATGAAGCTAAGTCAGTACATTCTTCTCTCGGCCCAGGTGCTAGTTCAGGTGCTACTGGAAAGCAACAGCAACCGGCTGGCAATTCGTAAGTTGTTCCTACAACAGTCCCTCCTGCAGGGAAATTAAAGCTTTAACGTGGAAGTCCCCCCCCCCCACCATCTTTCGCCAGTGCAAGTTGAGTTTTCTCATGGCCAGTGGCCGTGCAAATGCACTGCGCCCTCTGGAGAGAGAAGAACTCACGCCACAGCACGCCTAGCACTGCCATCTGAGAGGTGCAGGTACACGTCCACACACGATACAGGCGATCCATGGTCCTCCAGGCTGAGCGTCAACTCGTCCGCTGTCATCAGCTCTACCCAAGTGAAAAGCATCATGTCTACGGCTTTCAGCCAACGAGGGTCCACTGTGGCGAGAGAACGGAGGCCCTGTATCTTGACACACTCAAACCACAGCAATGCCCGTGACCTGTCCTCCCAAGGCCCCAGCCTCACAGAGCCAAGCGACGTGCCCCGACCAGAGCTCCTGGCCACCCCCTGCTGCCTGCCATCCTCAATACCGAGGACACTGTAGGATGGCCAATGAGCAAGCCCCGGCTGAAACTGAGGTCGGCTCCCCACCTTTCCCACCGAGGGAGCCTTAGTAAGATAAAGGTGACAGAGGGGAAGGAGGAAAGGATGAATCCAGAACACAGAAGAGTTAAAAAAAAAAAAAAAAAAAAAAACCACAACTTGGTCGCTAAGATGGGAAGTGTTATGGACTAAACTGTGTCCTCCGCAAAAATGTATACATTGAAGCCCTAACTACCAGCATTGTGACCATATTTGGACACAAAATCTATGATGAGGTAATTAAGGTAAAATGAGGCCATTAGGGTGGCCCTAATCCAATCTGACCGGTGTCCTTATAAGAAGAGAAAATTAGGCCGCAGACACACGGAGGAAATACCGTGTGAAGAGGCCGTGAGAAGTCAGCCCTCTACAAGCAGAGCAGAGATACTGCTGGGGAAGCCAGACGGCCCAACACCTTGATCTTGGCCTTCCAGTCTCCAGAATCATGGGACACTTGTTTAGGCCCCTCAGCCTGTGGTCCTTTGTTACGGCCACCCTGGCAGGCTACCACGGAAAGAAATAGAGCACGCCTTCAAGTGTCTGAGGGGCCTTACGCTCTTCCTGCCCCTGTCTACACAGCAGCCTGCCCCCTGATGTTCTCTCCCCTCAAGTCCCCAGGAGCCCATCAGCCTCATACTGCCCCCACCTGAAATCAAGTAACAGAGCATTTCACTCCAAACACTCCTGGCTCGTGATGTCAGAAAAGCAATCTGCTTAAAAACACACACACACACACACACACACACACAATTACACCATTTCCAAAGTACAGCTATTGTACACCCTGTGGCTTCCTTCTGCCCCCCCAGCCCCCAGGAAGAGCAGAGGATATTAACGTTTATTGAGCAAGTTAAGAATTTTATCTTCTAAGGCAGATTTTACTTGATGCAAAAGGAAAGGGACTCGGAGAGACAAAAGTCACTTTTCCAACAATGGAAGCAGGAATTGAACCCAGATATTTCTGGTCGCAAAGCCCTTGTCTTTTCCACCATGTGAGAGTTTCCTTCCCACAGCTGAGATGGCCGAATGTTTTATAAAATAGTTACATGAGGAGGGGGTGGAAATGCCACTGTAAACAGTATTCAAATATCCCTACAGCTCACTATTACACTGCTATAGGGGCACCTGGGTGGCTTACTCGGTTGGGCATCTAACTCTTGGTTTTGGCTCAGGTCATGATCTTGCGGTTCATGGGTTCAAGCCCCGCATTGGGCTCTGCACTGGAAGTGTGGAGCCTGCTTGGGATTCTCTCTCTCTCTCTCTCTCTCTCTCTCTCTCTCTCTCTCTCTCTCTCTCCCCCCCCTTCCCCATGTGCATGCACACTTTCTCAAAAATAAACTTTTTTAAAAAATGGTATGATTTAGATGTTCTCTACTAGAAGAGCTTGTAGAGAAACTAAAATTTCACTTCAAATTTTACAAATCATGCTCAAAATGACGATAGCACCCTTGAATAGTTTTGACTGAAAGATAACTCAGGGAAATACCTACTTTTAATAGATTCTTTTTTTTTTTTTTTCCAACGTCTTTTTATTTTTGGGACAGAGAGAGACAGAGCATGAACGGGGGAGGGGCAGAGAGAGAGGGAGACACAGAATCGGAAACAGGCTCCAGGCTGTGAGCCATCAGCCCAGAGCCTGACGTGGGGCTCGAACTCCCGGACCGCGAGATCGTGACCTGGCTGAAGTCTGACGCTCAACCGACTGCGCCACCCAGGCGCCCCAATACCTACTTTTAAAATACAGAGTAATAAAAAGGCCACACCAACCCCGAGCTCTCCTGTCACTATTCAGCATTTGGGGGCTACAGCTCCGGTGACAAGGTTATTCTGGGCTCTCAGAGGTCAGGGTCCGTGAGCAAGTCAGCCCCGGCCTCCTGAGTGGGTGCAGCAGGTGAAGCCAGCACTTAATTTCACCTTATCATGAACCCCAGATCGGCTCTTAATTTAATTTTCTTTCATCCCGGAAGTGCCTGATGAAAAGCAAAACACTAGTCCCTAAGCACTAAAACTGGGAAGAGTGACCAAAAATGGCGAGACCAGCTCCCAGGACGTGGACTGACAGAAGCAGGGCATCAACCACGACTCCCCTCCCCACTCCACCGGCAGCAAGGAGGTTCCAAAAAGAGGGTCGTGAGCCACTCCCTCCCCCACTTGCCCATTTGCTCCCAACATGCTTGCTCTGCCCATGAATAAAAGCAATCACCACCTTAATGTTCGCGAATAGCTATATATACCTCGTCACCTTGCTGCCCGTAAGAATTATGCACATCATTCAGTATGTTGGGCTTTCTTGTAAGTGCCATTCAATTTCCACGATGCCCTCAGCCCTCGGGTTCTGAGTATTCAGTCTGCTTACGTGGCCTGATTGTTCTCTTACTGCTTTATAAAATCAGAGGCAACATTAGAGGCCAGGAAAACAGACAAAAGGAGAGAAGCCAGCTTTTGACTTTGGACAAGCCAAACTGGAGGCAACAACGGAGCACCCAGGCCCACTGAGGTAGCATCCTCGATGCTGTGTGCCGGGGGCCGGCAGCAGATGAGATGGTTAAAGGGGAGAAAGTGTGTGCGGATGAGGGAAGACCAGACTCCTGAGGCATTCACGTCTGGGCAGTGGGAGGAGCGTGGGAAGCAAAGGAAACCAGGCTGGAGAGTGAGATAATCTCTGCGTAGAGCTGCACTATCCCATACGACCCATCTCATGTGGCTAGTGGGCACATGAAACGTGGCCAGTCCACACTGAGATGTCTTGTGTATAAGACATACACTGGGTTTTGAGGCCTAAATAGACGGTCCCATCTCCACCAGGGAAGTTCAAGGTGACTAATGCTGAGAGAAAGCGTTTGGCCACCAGTAATCTTTCAGGCAGCTGTCCTGGAGAGTGGTGAGCCATACTACAGCAGGGGCAGTGAGTAAATAAAGCATTGCTGCCTCCAAACGTTTTTGGAAGGGAAATCATGGAGTGTGGTTCAAAAATACTTTGTTTGTTGTTTACGAAAGGGAAGAGCTGTGAATGTTTATAAACAGTGTGCCAGCCCCCTTGCTTTTTTCCCAGCAAGACACAGACATGCTGCCTCCCAAATTCACGTTCTGATCCCCACAGAACATTGTAAACACTCACAGGAAAAAGAAAAAGCACAAGTGGCTACAGAAGGTAAGTCATGTGGTAACTTGTGGAAACATCCAGTCTTCACTTCATAGAACAGCTAGATTTTACTCATGCTTCCTGCGGTTTCTCTAGTATTTTATAAGGACGGCAAGGAGACACAAGAATCAAGGTCACCAGACAATGCAGGTGTGGCTGGACTCTCATGCCTTTCACATGTGAACCGAGTCCATTATAAACTTGTCCTTTATTTCCCTTCTTATTTTATTCCTCAAATAATGAACCGTGACAATAGCAGGGTCCAATCTGACACTCTTTCCATAGAGAAGAAACAGGCCCACTCAGAGCTCTCGGTGGTTAACCCTCTAGTACTAAGAACTGGGTATCACTACAGATTGCAGGAGGGGGCAGCTGGAAGAGGCAAGTCTCTCCTGGGTACTAGATGCATACGATATGTACGGTGAAACCTCGGCTGCGGGCATAATTCGTCCCAGAAACATGCTTGTAAACCGAAGCACTCGTCCATCAGAGCGGATTTCAAGAACCATCGGCTCCGTTGGGATCATGGGACACCGGGCATCACGTACTACTCGTACTGCAAGACGTCACTCATTTATCAAGTTAAAATTTATTAGAAATGTTTGCTCGTCTTGTGGAACGCTCGCAGAACAAGTTACTCGCAACCTAAGGTTTTACTATGGATAGACAAATATGATATATCTATATACATTATATGTATCATATAGATGATACCTATGTAATTTTCTTCATACTTGAAGAAACATAACACGAGGGTTTTAATTCCACAAGATAATGGGGCCGTGCGTAAAAATGGCACCCACAAATTAACATACAAAGACACCCCGACAATAGCATTTTTAATACTCCACTTCCAGACCACTAGAAAGATGTGGCATCTTAGCTCACAGACGGCCCCTACAACATACCTTTTGTTTTAAAGCGGCCTGGGAAAGCTGTGAGCATGCAGGCTCTGAGTGCCGGCTCAAAATGACGAGCCGCGTGATTTAATCTCCCTGTGCCTCCATTAAAATGGAGACAATAACAGTACAGACCTCACGTGGTCACAGGAGGAGAAAATGAGCTAACCCTGCTCACAACAGGACCTGCCCCCTACTAAGTGCTCGACAACGTTAGCCACCATGTTAAACAATTAAAGCTTCTGAGAACCTGATCTTAGCAAGCCAGCATTCCAGCTGGTGACCTCAGAGACAGTGTGTGATGGGGCCGGAAAGCTTCACCTCCAGTCAGTTTTTGTCTCCACTTCTTCCCCCCACCATCAAACATTCACAGTGACTTTTGCAGCTGTTGGTTTTTCCCTTCGTGAAGGCCCTGATAAGTCCTGCCTTCCAGGGAGTATTTAAAAGAAAACAAGAGTCCAGTGATGGCAGCCAGGAAAGGAACAGCTGCACTGGGAGAAGGAAAGGCCGATTTTTTAGGAGTGACGGTTTTGTGCCTTTAGCCCTTGGGTGGTGGTCTCCTACCGCTGTAAGCAAGGGAAGCCAATAGGAAGTGCAAGTTTCCAGATAATCACCAACAAAACCATCCTTCGATCTGCATGGGTCACTGAGAGTGCAACAGTATGGCGAGAGACGTGTGGGGCATACATGCAACCTAAGTGTGGCATATGTAACACATCTTAGCATAAATTCATCAAGAAAGTTCTAAACTGTCACGAGGAATTTTATCTGGTAACTTCAAGTGCATTTGGACACAGACATATGTATGTATGTAGGTAGGTAGGTGCATGTACATATGGAGACGCATCTGTGTGTGTATATGGGTATGTACACAGGGAGAGACCTCTCAGAGGTCCAGGTTGTCCCTTTATAACTTACACACATGGGGTGTCCACACACAGGGAGTAAGGAATAAACCAGAGCATCCTGGACCAATGCCAATGGAAACACATCACATCTGTGGCTCAGAACTTTTGTTGACCTCCTTTCCCACAAACTTGCTTTCCACATTTTATCCTCTTTCGAAGGTAGGGGGAAAAAAAAAAAAAAGAAGGGCAGAAAAGGTGGAAAACCCTGAAGAAGCAGAACCATGAAACAGGCTTTCCAAAATTTTGCTTAGAGCCTCAGATTTTACGATCACAGTGCCGACATCTAAGCATGCAACCTAAATCAGGGAGGGTCCAGTTGTTTTGTTTTGTTTTAAACAATGTATTTTTGTTTTGTTTTGTTTTGTTTTGTTGTAATTTATTTATTTTTAAGAGAGAAACAGAGCACAAGCAGGGGAGGAGCAGAGAGAGAGAGGGAGACACAGAATCTGAAACAGGGTCCAGGCTCCGAGCCGTCAGCACAGAGCCCGACGTGGGGCTCGAAACCCACAAACTGCGAGATTATGACATGAGCCGAAGTCAAACGCTTAACCTACTGATCCACCCAGGCACCCCATTTCCTAAGCTTTTAAAAAAATATTTATTTTTGAGAGAGAGAGAGAGAGAGAGAGAGAGAGAGCGCGCGCACGCGCGCAAGCAGGGGAGGGGCAAAGGGAGAGAGAGAATCCCAAGCAGGCTCTGTGCTGTCTATGCAGAGCCTGAAACAGGGCTCCATCTCACCACTGTTGAGATCATGACCTGAGCTGAAATCAAGAGTCAGGTGGTTAACCAACTGAGCCACCCAGGCGCCCCAGGGCGGGTCCAGTTCTTGAGGCTCTAATCCTCTAACAACGGAGGGACTCCCACACGCCATTCTATGGACAGGGCTCCCAAACCATGGTATCGGCCCCGACCCCTCCCCCAAGGCCCAGCCACACAACTCCAGCTACGCTACAGCTGTGAAGTCCAGGACTCATCACCATCCCCTGCAACCTCTATTAAGACAACCACATCTCTATTCACATCTCTATTCACATCTCAAGGGTAAAACCTCTTGAGTCATCTCTGAAAGACTTAATTCTCCAATCCTCAGTGACCAGGCACGGGTCAGACTCTACACAGGACACAGAAGGTGCGTGCCTTGGTTCCACACCGGTCCCAGCCGATGCTGCATTTGAATACGCCTTATACCCACGGTGAGCGACTAGTCATCGGGCGACAGCATAAATACATCTGAGCAGCGAGGAGTTGGGGCAACGCAGACCATCTGAAACAGGTTATGGGAGAAGGAGCAGGTGACTCAGGATGCATGCAAACGACCCAACGGTGAATCCTGCTTGAGGTCCCTATGGTTTAAAGGAGCCTCATCTGTGTCCTATCGCTGCGACATCTGCCTCCCCGAGGACCCACCCATTCTTCCTGGTCTCGAGACTATCACATAGCTCCGGGCAGCACTGTCTGAAAAATGTAACGCAAGCCACACGTATGATTTTAAGTTTTCTTACAGCCACATTTTTTTTAAAAGGTGAAAAGGGGCACCTGGGTGGCGCAGTCAGTTAAGCATCTGAATGGCTCAGGTCATGATCTCACGGTTCGTGAGTTTCAGCCCCGCTTTGGGCTCTCTGCTGTTAGCCCAGAGCCTGCTTCAGATCCTCTGTCTCCCCTCTCTCTGTTCTCTCTCTCTCTCTCTCTCTCTCTCTCAAAAATAAACATGAAAAAAGAAAGCTGCAAACCTAAAATTCACAAGAGCTTCATCTTTGGAGGACAAACTATTTTCTTCATATTTTGCAACTGATCAAATGCTCGCATGTTCAGGGAGAAGATACAGGTTGCTATCAAGTGATTTACTCACTCTTCCCAGCTCCTCATACAGATGACAGGAAGGCCGATGCCTCTAAGTTACACAACTAAAAGAATACAAAAGGAGAGCCCTGGACAAGAAGTCTGGGTAACTGTCCTACACTCTGCCTGACACGCGACGGGCACTGGGCGATGTTTGCACGAATTACACCTGAAGGAATGAGGAGCAGCCACGAGACTTTGGACAGTGCATCTAAGCTGTTTGTGTCCCTCGGTGTCCTTTACGTTTAAAATGAGATATTTGATGGGGCGCCTGGGTGGCTCAGTCGGTTAAGCATCCAACTTCGGCTCAGGTCATGATTTCACGGTTGGTGGGTTCAAGCCCCGCGTGGGGCTCTATGCTGACAGCTCAGAGCCTGGAGCCTGCTTCCAATTCTGTGTCTCCCCCTCTCTCTGCTCCTCCCCCGCTCACATTCTGTCTCTCAAAAATGAACGTTAAAAAAAAAATTTTTTTAAGGTGAAAATAAAAAGGTGAAGATAACTTTAACTGTATACTTTATATAATCTAATATGTCCAAAGTATTCTTTCAACATGCAATCACTTTTGCAAAAGTATTAATATTTTACTTTTTCTTTTCTTTTTTTTTTTTTGGCCCCACTAAGTCTTTGACATCTGGTGTGTGTTTTACACTTTACAACACATCTCAGTTCCCACTAGCCATGTTTCAAGTGTTCAACAGCCGTGTGTGGTGACTGGCTGCCATATTGGACAGCAATCATTCTAACGATTATCCTGAATACAGACCATGCCACTAACTTGCTTCCCGGGCCTCCAACTGAAAGTTCTCTCACTGAAGCTCTTCTCTGGCCCTGACCCACTCTTACCACCCATGTTCCATGTTGTAGCTGGATTAATCCACTTATCACGGTCTGACTCACTCACTCAAGGTAGGGGCCCGCCCAAAGCAGGAGCCATATTTGTACTGTCAACACCTACCACAAATTAGACATTCGGTAAATGTTTGCTCTACAGTCAATCAATTAAATATTCCAAGATGAAATCCAAATTCCTTCAAATGACATTGTGGTTTAGTCTTTAACTCCTTAACTGCCCCACCTTCCTATTTGTAAAGCCTCTTCCCCAGGCCCCAGATGTCTATAGCAGTGCAAGGGGGTGGAGGTCGTAAAAGGTCACGGAGTGAACATGCTACATCTTCCTGGAGCACCAGTTAAACTACCTGCTGAGTATTTTAAATTATTTTTATATTAAGGAGCACCTCTCTCTCTCTCAAAATAAATAAACTTAAAAAATGTATTTTTATATTGAAATGCTCTGATATACAATGCAAGAGAAGACTAAAACCCCAAACGGTTGTTAAGAGTAAATACAAGTCTCCAAATACATTCTGTGCTTACAGCATGCAGCTTCAAAACTGACACCAGCCTGGGCTGCCCGGGTGGCTCAGTCGGTCAAGCGTCCAACTTCAGCTCAGGTCATGATCCCACAGTTTGTGAGTTCGAGCCCCGCATCGGACTCTGTGCGGACAGCAGGGATCCTCAGATCCTCTGTCCCCCTCCCCCTCTACCCGTCCCCTGCTCACCCTCTCTCTTTCAAAAACAAAGTAAATATTTAAAAAAAATTTTTTTTTCTAAGCTGACGGCAGCAAACGTCCAAGCACTCCTGCTGGCCCGTGCTCCCCTCCCGCCAGCTGGCGCACTGATGGAAATACTCAGAAGCCCTGGCTGCCGGGCGCCAGCTGGCCACGCCTCACGCCTCCTCGCCTCTGTTCCCTGGCTGGCAGTGCCCCCTCACCGGTCTCTCCCTCACCCTATCTGCTCATCGAGGATGTCAGGAAGCCCATCCCGACTGGTGCGAAGTAGAACGTCCCAAACTCCACCCGACCTCAAAAGCCGCACGGTTCTCTCGGCATCGATAATACCCGCTTAACACAGTTAGGTGGCCAGCTTTCCCTCCCCTACATTGGAGGGTCCCTGACAGCAGGGCCCGCGTATCTCACTGCTTCTAATTCCCTCGGGTGATTTGCTCTTGACCGACTGTGAACAGGATGTGCGGCCTACTCTGCTTCAGGTCAGTATGCGACATAAAACATTAAAAAGGACAAAAGCACCTGGGAGGCTCAGTCGGTTGGACGTCCGACTTCGGCTCAGGTCATGATCTCGCGATTCGTGAGTTCGAGCCCCGCATCGGGCTCTGTGCTGACAGCTCAGAGCCTGGAGCCTGCTTCCGATTCTGTGTCTCCTTCTCTCTAAGGCTCCTTCCCTGTTCACACTCTGTCTCCCTCCCTCCCTCCCTCTCAAAAATAAACATTAAAAAATATATTTAAAAAAATAATAATAAATAAATAACTGTCCAAACTCTTGGCTAACACTATTTACAAGAAAGAACTGGACTCTGTCAAAATACTTGAAGAAAATTATTCACTCCTGATAATTCAGTATTTTCTTAAGTTCAAAAAAAAAAAAAAAAAACTGTGAAAGGCAACAGCAGTGACTGACAAAAAGCATCATCATGGATTTTCCTTGGGAAATATTTCTCTCTTAAGTTAAATGTTATATAAACATTCCCGATTTCTCTGGACTACTTTTAGCCACCCAGATGACAAACATTAATAATTAAGTCCAGTACAAAAGTCCACTGTGTACCCATCGTGCAAGTTATAAATGTCCAACTTGCTGCACCCACTTTGAAGTGTATTACTTATTCCAGACACAAATAATTTCAAGAATGATTAAATCCCATAAACAGTAAGTTTATGTATCAATACACATGAGACAATTCGCCTTTTAAAATCACTCCCTTTAAATTATATTGCTAACCATCTGAGTGGTTTTCTTGTCTTTCCCCTCACTTTTCCTCTTCTCACAAAAGACAGCCAGATCATCAGTAAACGATGGGTAACAAGGATAAGCTGCAAATATATTACATCAAGGTTTTGAGGGCCTAGAATACATTCACTAACACTCTTCCAGAGCAACCTCTAAAGACAAGAGTTTTAATTCCATTTACAAAATATCAGCAGTTCAAGATCACAATGTTCTAAAGGACCATTTATCCCCATCCATCATTAAACTTTTCTTACTTTAATCAACTCTTTTCAGAGGGGCGCCTGGGTGGCTTAGTCAGTTGAGCATCCAACTCTTGGTTTGGGCTCAGGTCATGACCTCAGTTTGTGGTTCTGAGCCCCATGTCAGGCTCTGCGCCGATGGCACAGAGTGTCCTCGGGATTCTCCCCCCACCCTCCGCAACCCTCCCCAAATAAATAAATAAACTTTAAAAAAAAAAAAAAACTTTTCAAAAAAAAGGCACTTTTCCTGGGGTTGCCATGATTATGCCAAAGTTTAAGAGCTAGAAGAGATTTTTGCCCCGGTACAATGTCTCCATTGTATATATTTTTTTCTCAACTGGCTCACCCAGGAGCAGGTTGGAAGACAAGGTCAGTTAAAGGCCACAGTAGAGGGAGATTCTAAAAACAGCAACAGAATTTTTTTTTTTTTTTGAGAGAGCAAGTAAGCAAGGGGTAGAGAGAGAGAGAGAGAGAGAGAGCAAGTAAGCAAGGGGCAGAGAGAGAGAGAGAGAGAGAGAGAGAAGCAGGGGCTCACCCAAAGCAGGGCTCATGTTCACCCAAAGCAAGCCTTGTGCTTCCCTGATGCAGGACTCGAATCCATGAACCTTGAGCTCATGACCTGAGCTGAAGTCAGATGCTTAACCGACTGAGCCACCGACACACCCATGAATTTCGTTTTATGCATCAAAAGCCAGAAAACAAAGGCAGTGAAACTACTTAAGCTCATAGTAAAAATGGATTTTGGTGAACAAGAATTCATTTAAACATTGGCTTCAATCATAACAGAGTAGGACTTTCTTAAAGAAATTCACATACCCAAACCCATTTTTGCAGAACTCAGGACAAATGTAATCCTAATAAGAATATAGGTTGGATGACACTGAATTAACAAATGGGAAGTTGTTGGGTTTTCATTCCTAAGAATAAAGAGCATCCTTCCACCTGTGAAAATATGGAACTGGAGAATAAGACAGAGAATTCACTTACATAAACAGCCACAACGGTAAGGGACAGTGGACAGTGAACATAGTCCTGTCTACCGTAATAGATTCCAACAGCGTTTGTGTAACAATAGCACCCTCAACTGTTCTTAAGCCATGTCCATGGATCGTGACCTATAAAACTAGTATTTTGGCCAAGGCACAAATTTTGCCTATTGGTACGTGGGATCCCAACCACTAGCCCAGTCTCTGCAGGTCAGAGTTTTTCAGGCATTCAGGTAAGACTCTGGAAGAGTGATACTTATAAATATAAGCAATCTAGAAACAAACAAACCTCAGGTAGATTAATGGGATGTGCCCGTACTCTACCTACCTCCCACATATTAATATATCTATGGAAGAATAGGGAATATTCTGTGGAATAATACATGTGGAAAAAGAGAACATCACCCACACCTCTACAATTTTCCTTACATAATGCCCAGCTGTCAAAAAAAAAAAAAAAACAAAAACGCATGGCTGCCAGAAACTGAGACCAAATGAATAAAAACCAAGAGAAAAAACAAAAGACAATAAAAACAAATCTACAAGTGATATCAACATTGGAATTATCTATTAGGAAACTGCTGTGATACAATTTTTGAAAACAGATAAAAAGAGGAAGACTATGACAAGAAAGTAAGCATGTAGGAAATGAATCAAGGCAAAATCTTATTAGTAAAAAATAAAATAACTGCAAATTTAAGAATTCAGTACATAGGTTCACCAGCTTGACTAGACAAAGCAAAAGACATTTAGGAACTGGTAGAAATGTCAGAAGACAATATCCAGATTGAAGTACAAAGAGGAAAAAAAGTAAAAACATAACAAGAACATAAAACAGACTTAGGGAAAAGGAGAAATATACATGTAATTGGAGTCCAAAAGAAGAGGGAAGAGAAAAATGAGGCAGAAGCAATATTTGAAGAAATACTAGCCAAGATGGATGAAAAATATCAAGCCACAAATTTGAGATACTTCACAAATCCCAAACAGGGATAAACAGAAAGCAAATATCATCTTTGAAAATAAAACCAGAGGCACCTGGGTGACTCAGTTGGCTGAGCGTCTGACTTCAGCTCAGGTCATGATCTCACAGTTGTTGAGTTGGGAGCCCCCCATGGGGCTCTGTGCTGACAGCTCAGAGCCTGGAGTCTGCTTTGGATTCTGTGTCCCCCTCTCTCTCTCTGCCCCTCCCCAGCTCATGTTCTTTGTCTCTCTCTCTCAAAAATAAACAAACATTAAGAAAAGAAAAAAAATAAGACTTACAGCTGACCTTTCAAACAGAAACAGAAGCTACAAATGCTGAAAAAAAAAAAAAAAAGAGCCACCAACAACTGCCAATTCTATTCTCAGACAAGGAGAAATACAGATGCTTTCAAACAAAAACTGAGAATTTATTTTGCATAGACCTATGATTTAAAAAAAAAAAATCCTAAGGGAGTTCTTCAGATAGAAGAATAACGATCCCAGATTTAAGCATGGTGATTCAAGAAGGAAAGTAAGATACAAGACAGCCTAACATACAAATCAATCTAAATGAGTACTATTAAAAGAACAATAAAAAAAATGTCTTGTGGAGTTTATATATAGATATATAGATATATAGATATATAGATATAGAGAGAGAGAGAGAGAGACAGAGAGAGGGAGAGAGAGAGGGGGAGAGAGAGAAAGAGAGAGAATTAAAGTACATGACTACAATAGCACAAAAAATCAGGAGGGGGTAAATGAAGTTAAAATGTTATGAGGTCTTTACAGCACTATTTTTGTCCAGTACAATAGAAAAGTTCTCATTTACAGTAGATACTAATAAGAATATATGCTATAATCTCTACCATAAACACTGAAAGAGCAATAAAAGAACATATAACTCTCAAGCTAGTGTTAATAAATACTTAATTATAGCCAATTTCCCGATGGACACCGTTGCCGCCACCACTGGGAACCTCTGAACTTGGCCACACACAGGGAGACGATCACTGCCCCGCCACCTTACTTTCCACTCTGCCTCTGCCTTCTCTGGTCCCAGTCCAGACGATCCTCGATTGATATATATTCACCATGGGTCTCTACATTTCAAAGATTGGGTTTCATCTGCTGAAAGTTAAATATGATTTTAACATACCAAGATAATTACAAATCAATCATGATTAATCTAAAAGAAGGAAAATATGGGGGCGCCTGGGTGGCTCAGTTGAGCATCCAACTCTGGCTCAGGTCATGATCTCTGGACTCGTGGTTTGACTCCCGCATTGGGCTCTGTGCTGACAGCTCGGAGCCTGGAGCCCGCTTTACATTCTGTTGTCTCCCTCTCTCTCAGCCCCTCCCCCACTTGCACTCTCACTCGCTCTCTCCCTCTCTCTCAAAAAAATAAAACACGACAAAACCTCTTACCAAACTACAGCAATCATAGTTGATGAAATTCTCTAAGTTTTCTCAGAAATTAGGGAAAAGGATCAAAGATCTGCCATCATGTCTTACAGTTGTCATTTACCGAGGTCCTGGCCAGTACAATGGGACAAGAACAAGAAATAAAATGGGGAAGCAAAAAATAAAATGGTCATTAGGCACAGATGACATAATTGGCTACAGAGAAAATCCAAAAGAATCAACAGGTAGTCTATTAGAATTAATAAGTAAACTTGGCAGGGTTGCTGGATACAAGGTCAATATGTAAAGGTAACTATATTCTTAGGTTCTAGAAAATAATTTTTAAATGATGCCATTTACATTAACATCAATAAGTTTCAAGAACGTAGGAATATATCTGATCCAAAAAGCCTCTCATAGTAAACTAAGTATAATCCCTGAGAGAAATTTAAGACTTAATACCGTGAAGATACCAGTTCTTTCCAAATTAGTCTACAGACTCAATGTCATCTCATTAAAAGTCCCAGCAGTTTATTTTGTTGGAATTCACAAGCCAATTCCAAAATTTAAACTGAAATGAAAGAGGAATTAGAGCAAAGTCAGAGGACTAACACCAACGCATAACAAGTCAATATAAAACTGGACCAAGTTAAAAGTCACAGGATTAGAGCAAAAAAGTGGGGGGGAAAGTGGTCTTTGTAATGACTGGTGCTGGATCGAGTGGACATCCATGGTGGTGTGGTGGGGAAACTGAACTCTACCTCAAGCTATAATGGAAAATCAATTCTACATGGATTATAGACTTCAAGGTCAATGTTAAAATAATAAAACTCCAGAAGAAAACACGGAAGAAAATCTCTGTGGCCTTTGGGTAGGCAAAGATTTCTTAAACAAGGTATAACATGAACACATCATGAACGAAAAACCTGATCACTTGAAATTCACTGAAAGGAAAAACTACCGTTCAACTACCACAACAAAATGCCCATAAAAGAGGGGGAAAGCAGCCGTGCTGGAGAAGATATCTGCAACAAACCTGACAAAAGGCCTTACACAGGCAGCATATACAACAGTCAACAAATTAATGAGAAAATGATAATTTTATTTAAAAATGGGTTAATACTTGAATAGGTACTTCACAAGGAAATATCCAAATGGCCATTAAAGATACAAAAAGATGCCCAGTGTTATGAGTTATCATGAAATGCAAATTAAAATCACAATGATATATGCCATAGGGATTAATTTTTATTAGAAAAATTAACATTGACTAAGTCCTGTTGGTGGGAGCATTGACTGGTGAAACCACTTTGGTTAAGTGTTCAGAGCCTGAGCCTCAAGTATCCCCAGTAAGCAATTCCACTCATTGGTGCACATCTAAGAGAAAGGTACACATACCTGTATTTCAGGTGATCATTCAACATTTGAGAACACCAGCATTATTCACAATACCAGCTCTATTCATAACAGTAAAAACTGGAAATAAGCCGGTATCTATCAACCAAATGATTCAGTCAACTGTGGCATAAAACGATGACAATAATGAGCCACCATTCGATACAACAACATGGACGCATCCCACAGACATAATATTAAGCAAAGAAACCAGACACAGAAGACCACATGTTGTAACATTCCATTTTACATAAAATGCAAAAACAGGCAGAACTAATCTATTTTGCTAAAAGTTACAACAGTGGTTACCTTTGGAGAGGCGGTAACCATCGGGGGGGGGGGGGGGTGAGAGAGGTTTCTAATTGCACACAACATTCTACAGATCGGTCTGAGTGGTAGTTACACAGGTGTGTTCATACTGAAAAAAATTCATCAAGCCGTGCACTTAAGACTTATGGCCAATGATATTGCAACAGCAACATAATGGGACAGATGGCAGTTAACTCTTGTGGTAAACATAGCATAACATACAAACTTGTCAAAGCTCCAAGTTGTAGACCTGAAACTAACATAATACTGTGTGTCAACTATACTTTAAAAAATGTTAAAAACAAATAAAAAACGCACTAAACCAACTTGACAAAACTTACGTGCTTCACTATAGGTATAATCTAATTACACTGTGAATTTAAGTTTGTGGTTTTTTTTTTTATTTACTTAAGAAAAATTCAACAGGAAAAAGAGTCTAGGGAAGGCCAATAAGTCAGTTTTAGGAAAAGTTGCCTACAGGCAAGAACTATGTCTTATATATCTCATTATATCCATGGAGTCAAGCAGAATGCCTGGCAGATACATAACAGGTATTTAGAAACGCTAAGAATACAATAATAACAATAGTAATATATAAATTTACACGTACTTTCTATTTCCACTGTTACAAATACGAGGGTTTTCAGCCAGCATGTGATAATCCTTGTTAATCTCCCCTTGGACAAAATGGGAAAATGCAGACCGGATGATTCTAATACACAACTGACGTGACACAGACTTAGAAGGAAATCTTACTAGGTTGGTGCATTGGGTTCTAGCCTCAGCCCTTTGCTATTTAGGAGATTTATTAGTGACTCTATAAAAACGATTTGAAAATACAAATGAAGAAAAAAGCTCCAGGGTAACCCCCAGCATCCCACAAATTCCTGATACATAGAAGCTAGTGAATACATCCTTGCTGAAAACAGGAACACACACACATAAATAATCATGGTCCCTCCCACCCGGTATATTCATAATATCACCATTCAGTGAAAACATCAACCTAAAAAATGGTCAATCCGATATTTATGGGATTCATAAGGAACTGAAGGAACCCAAAGCCAATCGTGTAGTTAAATAAAAATGAGTGCCCCAAAACATACTAATTCAACGCCCAAATATAAACACAGCCTTAGTCTCCTATAATTTACAGTAGTTTTTCTTCTGTCTACTTCATGTGAAAAACTGTTATGTTCTCAGTAGTTCAGTTTATGGCACAGAAGAACCTTATCAAATCACGTCAGCAATAATTTTCCTCTGCCCATAAAAATAGGCTGGATTTATCTAACCTTAAAAAATAGACTCCATTTATCCACAATATTGGCCCCCATCTTGGAAGTTGTACTATTAAATTATGTTGACTTCTGATGGCCTGAATAAGCAAAAGAGGGTTCCATTACTCATTTTCTCTCTTATGCAAAGATCTGCAAGCCCTTCTCCTTGATTTATTCACCAGACTCCATTTTAGTCAGATTCTACTTTGCTCCATTATTCACAGCAGAGGGCAACAGCATCACCATTGTTAACGCTGAGATTTTAAACCCGTTTCTATAACCTGAGTCATCAGGGTTATCTCCATACATGCCCCCTCTTCCAGAACTCTGGGCTTCAAGCTGCCCATCTGTAGAGGGAAGGGACAAATGTCTCTCTGTTCCCTCCTGTGTGACTGCATGACCCCTGTGTGATTTATAGGATCACTGGTGCCACTCCCTACTGACATCAGTCCTCGCTTTGGGCCGTTCCAGAACAATATTTCTTTTTGATATAACTTATGCCCTGTTTCTTGCTCTGCCGATCCTGCCAATCCAAAATTCAAGATTTTGTTCTGCAGAAAATGTCCTTGGCGGGACTAAAACTAGAAAATGCTCTACTCACAGTAGATATGGCAGTTTCTTACCACTTTAAAATAAAAATGTTGGGTGGCTACCTCCCTCCCACCTTCTAGTTTGTGCTTGAGTGTTACCATCGTCCTCATCTCCCCTTCTCTCTGCATCAGCATCCAGAAGCACTGCAACCGGCTGAAATGACGACAGAGTCCCAGGGACAAGAGGAAGAAGCCTCTAGATCATTTGGTCCAGCTCCTCTTTGCCCCCCATGGCATGCCCAAACCCTCTTTTACATTTGCACAAGAGTGGTTTCATTTTCTTTTCTTTTTTTTATAACTTTTTAAAAATATTTATTTTTGAGAGGGGGAGAGAGAGAGAGGCAGAGAGAGAGAGAGAGAGAGAGAGAACGCACACAAGCGAGCAGAGGAAGGGCTGAAAGAGACACACAGAATCTGAAGCAGGCTCCAGGCTCCGAGCTGTCAGCACAGAACCTGACACGGGGTTCGCACCCATGAACCACGCATGAGATCATGACCTGAGCCGAAGTTGGATGCCTAACAGACTAGAGCCACCCAGGCACCCGGAGTGGTTTCATTTCCTAAGAAAGGAGTGAGAACTGGGTATGCGTGGCTTGCTACGTCTGAGTCTGGGCTCGTTCTAAAACTTAATCCTGGCACATGGAAAGGTAGAGTCTTTGAACTTGTTTGTGTAGCAAATGCTGGCACCCCAGGCACATCCCAGCAAGACCAAAAAGACAGATGACGTGTCTGAATTCTGATTGAAGAGGTTCTTAAAAAGTTGCAAAGTGTGTAACTTTGTTTGACATGTGGCATATCATATTTATTACATATACATATTTATTACACATACATACCTATGTACATTAAACAAGGTCAGATGTATCTAATTTAATAGCGGCAAACGGTGACATACTTTTATCTTAATTCTGTATCGATGCATGGTGGCGAGCCTGTGCTTTGGCTAGTGGGGCAGATCCTACAATAATCGTCATCTCAAAAGCAGCTTCCTTTTAAGAAAGTGTTGCAGGCAGTGATTGAGGGCAATAAAGAGATTAAGATACATTCTTTGTTGTTAAGCACAGACATCTGCTGACAGCTTTTACTTTTATATCCCTGGTGTTCAAGTATGAGACAAATTGGGATGTGCACGCTTAAATGCTATATGCATTTACTACTTAGCTTTACAACAAAACACAGAGTTTTGCAAGCTACAAATTATATCTGCCGTAGAGTGCCAATTACATACAAATGTAATTTTTATGGAAATTAAAATATCTCAAAAGTGTAAATTGCTTAATTTTCTGAAAAATTACTGAAGTTTGTTGAGCCGGCTAAGCTATTTATCATACTAGGAGAGCCAAGGGCAGTTGCGAGCAGCAGAATCCTTTTGTTTCCTACGGTATTTCAACACGTTCCCCTGATCCGAACTGTCAGAGAATTGTTTTAATATACTCCTAGGCTGTCCATTCGCTAAAAAATTATTTGTAAATACCTATACAAACCCTGTAATCTTTTTGAGTCAGTAGCTAAAGGGGAAAAAAAGGAAAGAAAAAAACACCAGCACTGGGGACTTCTACACACCCCACTGAGATAGGCCTGCTTCAAGCCCAGGTGGCTCATTCCATCACCGATGACGCCATGCAACATCCAAACGAAACACGCCCAGTTTAGAGCCAACAAAGCCCTGACTTTAACCGCGTACCAAAAGGTCCCCGGCTGAAAATGCAATTGTGCAAAGCTAACCTAAAACCAAATGAAAAGGGCGTGTGCTCTCGAATTAGGTAAAGCAGTGATGAAGCATTTGCAATAAGGGGATGATGCATCAGTGTCCCCGTGTGCCCGGTTATGGCAGCAGGGGGAGGACGGCCGCTCTCCTGCCCAGCACCTACAGTCTTGCTCCAGCAACTATCCCTCATCCTCCTTAACTTAGATTATGGTCTCGCCCATGAGGAAAAAGTAATGACTTCTTGCAAGCTCCCGTCCTCCCCCCACCCCCCGCCAGGCTCCCACCCCCCATCCCTCCTCCTCCTCATCACCAACGTACGGGATGAAAATGTCCATCCGCACCGTCTTCCTCAGCCCCGGCCACCCTCACCTCTCTCCTGCACCCGGCATCTGCTTTCACCTTCCTCGGAGAGACCGCATCAAGCCTCCGCTACCAGGCGCCCTTCGTGCTCCTGATGGGACACCACCATCCGCCCGCCTTTGCTGTCAGGCCAACGGCGTCGAAATCTGCCCCCTCCGGCGCATCCTCTTCAAACGCTAAATGCACATTTCCAGTGTTGCCCGCCTATTCGCTTCCTGGGGCCGCCGCGGCAAAGAGCCACAACTGAGTGGTTCAGTATCTGTCGTCTCGCGGGCCAGATGCCCGAGATCAGAGAGTCAGCAGGGTTGGGTCCTTCTGAGGGCCTCGGGCATCCCTTGGCTTGCGGGAACACGGCTCCAGTCCTGTCCGCACATGGCACTCTGCCTATGTATCTTCACATCATCTTCCTTCTGTACGTGTCTGAGCCCACACTTCCCTTCTATAAGGACACCAATCACCTTGGATTAGGGACGACCCTAACGACCTTATTTTAACTGACCGTGTCTCCAAATAAGATCGCGCTCTGAGTCACCGGTTAGGACTCCGGTGCATCACTTCTGGGAGGACGCAAGGTAGTCCACAACGTACCTCTAAATCAGTATGTCCGCACTTAACCCCACAGCCCTCCCCTGAAACCTTCACTTGGGCCACGTGTCGCTGAGTCTCCTAAGCTCCTCCTTTTCTTCCTCTCCTTCTTCCACAGCATCTCTTAAACCTCTCCCCTCCGTTGCGTTCCCACAGCCAGCACACAAATTTGGGCCGAATTATCTTACGCCAACTCCACGGCGACGGTCCCCTAACAGGCTTCCGACCTGCAGTCTCCATCTGATCTCTCCATACACCAATTCATCTTATAAATTGCCGCAGTATTAATCTTCCTAACAGAGGCTCTGACCCAGTTCCCTCCCCAGAGAGGGGGAAAAAAAAAGAAAGAAAGAGAAAACAGAAGAATAACTTCAGAGGCACTTCTGACCTTCCCAATTCAGGATAAATCCCTGCCCCTGCTGGTGTAAAGGCTCTCCAGCCTTCTGGGATTACCACAGCCCACACTCTCACACAGTCTCTTCGCCGGCCGTGGCCCCATGTGTCTCCCGGCTATACAGTCCAGGGTCCTGCAAGAAAAGAGACGACCCCTCCAGAAGGTTCCACTGCAAGGTGTTTAATGAAAGGAGCAAGGAGTCGCTAGGGAGTGTGACAGGGTCCAACAGAGCGAGGCCAGCAATGGTGGGGAGCTGTTACCAGCCCTGGGCCGGAGGCAGCAAGGGAGGAGCGTGTTCCCAGTGCCCAGGGAGAACAGGAGCCTCCCGGACACGGAGCAGGGCAGACAGGAGAAAACACGCATCGGGAATGGAGAAGACAGAGAAAACCCACACCCTGCCTCCACTCGCGTTCCGATTCACCTGGGATCCTGTCTACCCACCCGCCTCACCCAAGTCATCAAAATCTACCCATCTTTATTTTTTTTTTAATATGAAATTTATTGTCAGATTGGTTTCTATACAACACCCAGTGCTCATCCCAACAGGTGCCCTCCTCAATGCCCATCACCCACTTTCCCCTCCCTCCCACCCCCCATCAGCCCTCAGTTTGTTCTCAGTTCTTAAGAGTCTCATATGTTTTAGCTCCCTCCCTCTCTACCCATCTTTAAAAGGCACTGGTGACATCAAAGATTTCTTTTAAAGAGGTAAAAACGCAACTCTTAAGCAAACATAAAATGAACGCACGTCTGAGGTTTTACTGAATTCCTAAGCAATAAAGGACCAGTATGACAAGAGAGCAGGTTCAAAGGAGAATCCGAAGGACACGTGCATATCAAAGTCCTCCAGAAAAATGAACCTGAACTTGCTAGCAATGTGCAAAACTGCCGAGTGCCCATGTTCCACCAGACACTTTGCATTTTCCGTGATCAACAACCAAACACTCAGGAATCACTGCTCTGTGTTTCCCACAACTTAAGGAATTGTAAAATAGCTCAAAAGTCCAAGGAGAGGCAGAGATGACCCAAATAGGAGAGTGAGGCGGACAGGACACCCACAGTTCTTTTTTCATCGGCCACATCCACAGTCCTGCCCAACTCTTCCCGACTGTTGGAAGGAAAGAAAGAAGGCAAGGACAGGAGGAGGAGGGAGAGAGGGAAGGACAAAATCGGGGTCTAGTGCCACAAAGACCTTGGGCTCACCACCCACATCATGTCCTCACTCGCTGCCCTTGAGCAAGTCACTGCCCTACATCTATCTTCTGATCTGCATGAAAGCAGTCAACTGCCCTGTGGACGTAATGGATTGCTGGGGGAATTGAATGAATGAATGGTGGCTATCCTGTCTGAGCCAAAACTCTTGAGGAACTTTCATTTTCCTCCACTAGAAAATCCTTAAGCTGGACCTGACATTCCTTTTGAGTCTGAAAACACTGTGACCATAAATGCCTCCTCCAGGAAGCCCTAGGCAACCATGATTATCAGACACACATCCTTCCCTCCTCAACATCCTGGCTCATAGCAGTTATCTCCTTCTTGCATCTGATCCACAGTAGGACATCTGCTGTTTCTTTATTCCCCATCCCACCCACCAGAGATACAATAAACTCCTTGAAGCAGAACAGGCCCAGAGAGATTTGAGTCCCAGCACCTAGCATGGTGCTCGGCACATAGTAGGTGGTCAACAAATATTTCAAAATGAACCAGAAGAAAATACAGGTCACAGCCACCACGAGCTATCACTTCACACCTGTCAGAATGGCTATTATCAAAAGGATCAAAAATAACAAGCGTTCACCAGGATGCAGGGAAAAGGGAGCCCTCGTGCCCTATTAACAGGGATGTAAGTTTGGGCGGCCACTACACAGAACAGTATGGAGGGTCCTCAAGGAATTAAAAATAGAACTATCACAGGATCCGCTTCTAGGTATTTAACTGAATGAAAGGAAAACACTAATTCCAAAAGAGACCTGCACCCTCCACGTCCACGACAGTATTACCACAACAGCCAAGACATGGGAGCCACGTAAGTGTCCACAGAAGGATGAGTGGAGAAAGAAAACGCGGTATACATTTACACACCATGGACTGTTACTCGGGCATAAAAAAGAACGAAATCTTGCCCCTTGTGACAGCATAGATGGCCCTCGAGGGCATGACACCAAGTGAGATAAGCCAGACAAAAACAAATACTGTCTTATCTCACTTATATGTAGACTCTGAAAACAAAAACACAACAAAAACTCACAGATACACAGAACAGATGGGTGGTCACCAGAGCTGGGGGCTGGGGGGGGGGGGGGCAAAATGGGTGAAGGTGGTCAAAAGGTGCAAACTTCCAGTCACAAAATAACTAAGCCTTGGAAATGTGATGTATAGCATGGTGACTACAGATAATAACACCATATTGCCTATTTGAAAGCTGCTCAGAGAGTAAGTAGATCTTAAAATTTCTCATCTGGAGAAACAAATATTTTGTGACTATGCGTGGGGATGACGTTAACTACACTTACCGTGCTGATCATTTCACAATGTATACAAATAGCCAATCATGTTGTACACCTGAAACTAATATAATGCTATGTGTCAATTATATCTCAAATAAGTAACTACATACATACGTACATATCAAAGCGGTCTTGCAGGGGAGGCGGGGTGGGAGAGACAAGACAGTAAACAGGAGAAGGAAGAGGTAAAACCACAATTCTCTCCTCTCCTTTGCAGTTTCTGTATCTTCATGTGTGTACAAAGGACTTAAGTTGGGCCAATTTTGCAGGCTTTCCTGAAGGATGCTGTTCTCCGTAGCCGCAGTCGTGGGACCTTTATACTCCATAATGATACCCCGTCTTCAGGAGACAGTGGCCCCCTTTACTGTCACAGAGAGGACAGCAGAAGAATTGGATGCTTCCGGCTTCCTTGACAGCCATCAATCAGAAAGCATTCAGCTCAGCTTTTCATTTTGTCTGTGACTCGGGAAGAAAGGTTCTCCTGATGTTTCATTGAACCTACAAGCCAGAACCTGTAAGCTGAGCAAAACTCCCAACCGTGAGCCTTGTCCGTGAAGACAAATCATGACAGATGTGTTCCGGACCAGAAGGGATGGAAGGGATATGCTAAGAGAGAATAAGGAAAAAAATAAAATGCCATCGGCGATTAAACCCAGTAAAGACGTGCGAGCATGTGTGTGTGCGTGTCTGCTAACTTTTTCAGGCGCCTCAATCATCCTTCCATCATGCTCTTCTCTGAAAGAAAAGAAAATATGTTCTGCCCTATAGGCTCAAAACTGTACATGCCCCTGAAGGGCAGTTCTTTAAAATATTCTCTCCTTTCAAAAAGGCGCTTCGATATGTATTTTCATCCCTCAGCCTATTCCCCCAAATGTCCACTGTTCCAAAAATAAAATGAATCCAAACTTTCAGAAACCCTAAAGAGGAATCGGGATGGGGGCATTTTCAGAGATCATGTGGCATTTTGAGCTTCGGCTCCTGCCTAACACGTTGTTCTACATTCTGGATGCTAACCTTTGTGTGTTCTTTTCACGTCTTAGATAAAATCAAACCTCCTTTCGTGGCAATTTACCCCACCTCACGGAGGTGGCCTTTGAGCCCTCCCATTATGGCTACATTCACCACTCTTCACCTTTTGTCTCCTCTGAATTTACACAGACCACAAGCCTCCAGGACCACGAGCCTACCGGTCCCCAGGTGACGTGTACAAAGTTCCGCTATTTCGACACCTCAGCTCTACGGGACTGGCTTCTGCCTGCCAAGTGTCTCCCACGTACCTGGTATTATTATACCATGAACAAACTCAGTTTCCGATGTGTGCCTCTTGAGTTAGGACAGCCTAGTCAACTTTGCACACGACTGCTCTATTCTGTATTTATCGTCAACATATTATCAACATATTGTCTCACAGAATCCAGTCACTTCGATTCCACAAACATCTAAGGAGGGCCTCTCATGCGGCACGTACCCTGTGAGGCACTGGTAGTTTAAGAAATTCACACTCGATATTATAAAGTACATTCCCACAGAGAAAAGCAAGGCATCAAGCTTCCCTCTGGTTTTAAAACAAATTAATCTCCAGCCGAAAGGGACCCCATACAGTCTTTAAGTGTGCAGGTTCTACAGCCATCTGCCTGGGCCTGAAACCCTAGCTCCACAGCCTGTGTCTGGCAATAGGGGGCCAGTGACTGAACTTCTTTGTACCTGCCTCTGAGGGATTTTGTATGGATTTCATGAGGAGATAAAAGTGAAATACCCAGAGCAGACATTCTGGACAGTGACTACGAATATACCTACGAGAAATTAAGTCACCAACGGTGGTAGGTAGATAATTCCGTAAAATAGCCCCGGTCTCCTGACCACACCAGAGAGATGATGGCCCTTCAGGGCTGCCACCATACTTCAAGTGACTTCCATCAGTCTCTAGAATTGTCCAGATGTCCCTAAGAATTCCCCCAGACAACCTCAAAAGACACATGGGATGATGCTGGTTTGTCTCTGGCCCTGCCCCCATCAAAATGGCATCTCTCACAGACGGCTCACCCGTGGGCCCTGTCGCTTACCGCGTTCAAAGAACAAAAACGAGACATTCAAGTATGAGAAGCAGGAACAGAGAACAACATTTCACTGCCACCCCAAACTAATTTAACAGAATTTCACTTTTGGGTCAAAATTTGGTAAAAAAAAAAAAAAGAAATATGGAGTGGGGCCCCTGGGTGGCTCAGTCAGTTGAGCATCCGACTCTGGCTCAGGTCACGATCTCGCGATTTGTGGGTTGGAGCCCCACGTCCAGCTCTGTGCCTACAGCTCAGAGCCTGGAGCCTGCTTCAGATTCTGGGTCTTCCTTCTCTCTCTGCCCCTCCCCTTCCCTCCCTCTCCCTCTCTCAAAAATAAATCAACATTAAAAAATAAAAAAGAAGAAGTCACCCCAAAGCTTAGTGGCTTAAAACAATGATTTGAAAAAATATATATGGAGTACTATCTTGCTCTCATGTGAATGCGTTATACGTATGTGTGTGTGTGAGACCAAAATTTCTTAATGAAAATTTCTTTGAATGTGAAAGAAATACAAACTCCTCCGAAATCTCAAAGAAGTTAAATCATAATTCCTTTTAATTTGATAATCAGAAACCTGCTGTGGGAAGCAAGCGAACACAACTTTGAATGGCTATAAACTCAGTGTGACATTTAGTACTGACTTTAACAATGTCCCGATTTACTCAACACTCAAGGATTTGAGTTGTCCCATATTTTTCTTTTTTTGTCCTCCAAAAACGTATCTTTTATAGGTACCATATACGTATCTTTGGTTTATATCTTTGGTTTATGTATTATATCTTTGGTTACGTGTTAAAACGCAAGTAAAATTCACGGGTTCATGTGACCATTATGAGTCAGATTCTAAATTCAGAGAGAAATGAAATAATTAAAAATTTCGTTAGAAGGGGAACACGTGTGCAGGGAGTTTTTTAAATCACAAAGTTTCACAGGGGAAAACACTGTTTGCTGTCGAAGGAAACATTAAGTGGACCACACTCGGTTGCTCTTCCTGATGTGCTGATGACGACGTGGGACCCGTGACCCTCACCGGCCAGCCACACGTGACCTTCCGACACACATGAATAAGTGTGCGTCCTTGTGAACAAGTGTGTGCTCATGGCGCCCCCTGGGTGACTCCTGCCTCAGCCCCCCTCGGACCCAACAAGGCCCCACCGCCCTGTGAGTTCCTAGAGCCTTTTCCGCGGTGTTCCTCACTTCGCCCTGCATTCGCCTGGCTCCCCAGCTAGACTTAAGGTTTTCTTCAGGTAAACTGGCAAATCCTCCTCTCCAGTCAGCGATGGTCAGTGGCTGCGCACAGCCACCTAGCGGAGGTCTCACCGGGGCACTCGGTGGCCCTGGCTCTCTCTTGGTCCCTTACTCTGTTGACAACTCTGCCTGGTTAATGAGCCCGGAGGCAACGACACACAGGTCGTCTGGACACTCCTAGTGAGTGGAAAACTTCAAATTTCTGTTTAACTGAAAAATAACATCACTACAGAACTTTCATTGGGCCACAGGAACCAGGAAATATACCTCCCATCTGGGCTCTGAGGCCAACTGTAATGTTTTAGGAAACCCCAGAACTATGCTCACTTGTTCACTAACCCAGTAAGAACAGGAGGCCAGAGAAGTCCTCACTAAGCCAGGAGAGAAGATTAAAAAGGAGGTTCACTAGGAGTTTGGTCACTGACCCTGTGATCTACCAGGATGGGAATTTCCAAGCACCTCAAAAGTCACTGAAAGTACGTACTTCCAGCACAAGGGTAAGGTGTTTTTTATTATTATTAATATTTATCTTGAGAGAGAGGGAGAGAGCAAGCAGGGGAGTGGCAGAGGGAGAAGAAGAGAGAGAATCCCAAGCAGGCTGGACACTGTCATCACAGAGCCCGACGCAGGGCTCAATCTCACAAACCATGAGATCACGACCTGAGCCAAAATCAAGAGTTGGAAGCTTAACCGACTGAGCCACCCAAGTGCCCCAAAAGGGTAAGGTTTTTTTGTTATACTCATCCTTCTAAATGATTTGAGTTTGGCTGACCCCAGGAACTCCTAACACGGCAACCTCAGAGGGCCCCTCAGAGCCAAGTCCCCACTTGACCTTTCCCAGAAGAATTTTCATAGGACACCTCCACCCTCAAAGTCACACAACCATTCATGTTCCAATATTCTTCCCGTGATTCACAGAGATGAAAATAAGTGGATGCAACTGCCCCACCAGAAGCGCCTGTGACGCCCTGGGAGTCACCTCACCATCTAGAAGCATCTCGTTTGAAATGCAAATTCTGACAGGGACCCAGTGTCTCTCACTCAGACTCACTCAGGCCTCCATTTAGTCTCGTTCTCTCCTTAGGTCAGTTGTCTCGGTAATTTCCCTCTCTGGAATGCTCCTCACATGTCTAGCACCAAATGCCCACCCCTGATGGCCCAGGAGCCCCCGCAGTCCTCCCACAGCCCACCATCACCTCGTCTGTCTCACCCACACACCTCCCCTAACCTCCTACTCTTCTGCCCATAGGAGGGATCTTACTAACACTCTCCCATTCCCACGATGTTTGTCCACTTCTCTCATCACAGATAACTTCTTTCTGCATTCGAACACATTCACGGGATCTTCACAACTATTAGGAGGAGGAGAGAGGGAGGGACTCTTCTCTTGTCCTGGTCCTCCATTTCCACGATTCCTCTCAAACCTGTCCTTTGCGCTAAGCATCATGGGAAATGAATGCCCCCAACAGTCACAAACCCCCCCACAGAGCCTCAGGGGAGCAAAATTAGGGCCACACGTAAGTGATAAAATGTGTGGAACAGGGACACTCGAGAGATGGTTCGAGAAAGGTAAAATCACAATTGGCTGGAGTGACCCAAGGGCTCCAAGAGGATGGGGAACTTAAGTAAGGTGTCAAAAATCAGATTATAGAAGGTCATGAACCAGGCAGAGCCACTAGACCGCATGTGACAGGAACGTGGAACTGGGGAGTGGCGTCACGGGCACCGGGTTTTAGGAGGATTCAAATGGCAGGAGAATTCAAGGTGGGTTGCTATTGGCTGGTGGGGTAGAGGGACAATGAAGGGTCACAACAAGTACTGGGGTGTGAAAGAAATCTAAATCTGAGCCAGATGCCAAGGAAAACACCCCAGGAGATGATGACAAGTAAGATACAGGAAGAGAAGAGAAAAGAACTCAACAAATGCATGGAGTGCCTACATGAGCCAGGCAGTGGAATAGGCTTTGCACATAAATTCTATCACATGATCTTCAAAAATCCCCCTGAGATGCCTAATATTATCTTTATGCCATAAGGGAAATTAAAAAAAAAAAATTCCCCAAGTACATAAGCTAGGTAACTGTTGGAGAAAGACCTCAGAGCGGGTCTATGAAGGTTAGGACCACACTGGTGTTTCTAAGAGCTCAAAATGGCAGTGCCACTGGCCGACACAGAGCCACTGGAGGAAGAGCCACTTAGGGGGCTGAATACGCATGAGCTCAGGATGGGAGAGCTGGCAGCGAGGGGCAGAGCACGGTCAGTTCTGAGGTGGGTTTCTCCTGCAGGAAGGAGTGACTTTGACAAAGTTCCTATAATCGCTCTGGCTCTCAGAGTTGGATGAGGTCATCGTGAAGTCTTTTCAAACTCTATTATTCCAAAGATCCAGCCTGATCAGAAATATATATCAAAAGGACTCCGAATGTGCCAGGTCTCCAAAAGTGCACAGAGGAACTTCGGGAGGGAGGGTGAGTCTAGCAGAGCGTGTGGAGACTACAGGAACAGGGGCGGAGGGGCGCATCTCGACTGGGCATGGAGTGGGCTACCGGAAACATCCAGCTCAGCGGTTTTCGGGGTAAAAGCAGCTAGGTAGCAATTACAAGGAGAGGCAGAGACCAGCTGTGGGTGGAGCCCACATTTGGAAGAGCTGAGCGGCTAAATGGAGAAACTTTAGGGCGGGAGAAATCCGAGTGCGTCAAGGTGGACCAGAAGAACAGCGGAGAGGGAGGCAGGGAAAGGAGGAGTATGTGCGGACTCCCGCCCGGCACCAGGGGCCAGGGGCCAAGGTCTAGGACGGGCGAGAAACGGCAGCTTCAGAGAAAAGGAAAGCAGCGTCCTTGTCAGTGGCTGGAAGGCCGGGGGCGGATGTGGACAGGGAACCCTGTGAAGGGGAAAGAGAAGGATACGACAGGACAGGTGGGTTCTGTAGGGAGGGTGGCGTGCTGAAAACCAGCTCCCTGACCTTCCCGCAGAGATTTTCACGCACCTGGCTTGACTCTACGCCATTGCTAGGGACCGAATGTTTGCAACCCCCTAAATTTCATACGGGGAAATGCCAACTCCAAATGGGACGGCATCAGGAAGTGGGGCCTTTAGGAGGTCATTAGGGCAGGAGGCTAGGACCCTCAGGAATGGAGTGAGGGTCCTGATAAGAAGACGCACAGGGCAGAAGATTTCTCTCTCTCAGCCCTGTGAGGACACGGCAAGACGGCCAGCTGCAAACCAGGAAGAGGTCACACGTGGCAGCTGCCTGCACCTGGATCTTGGACTCCCCAACCTCCAGAACCGTGGCCATTAATATCTGCTTAAGCCCCCCTCCCCCACTGCATGGTCTCGTTATAACAGCATGAACCAAGACAGCCCCTAATTTGGAGTAGGACACTGGGCCAAAGCATCTCAGCTCTCTGAGCTTTAGTCCTTATTTAAATGACCGCGGGGGGTGGGGGGGGGGGTAGACAAGATGTCGTTTTCTAAAGGTCTCCTCCTACCCTAATATCCTAGAATTTTTACATGTGTTTTCTTCCCTTCTGATTTCACGCCAGCCTCTAAGTCGCTTCTTTGCAATTATAATTGCAAACCACATCTCTCCGTATTCTGGATGCTTCCTTCACACTGAATATCACACCCTGCATGCGGAAGGTGCTCAACAAATGTTTTTCTGAATTAATAAAATTCCCGTAATGTCACAGTTTCAGGAGCCAAATGTGTGCCTTCCTCCTGTCTCCAAGGACAGTCCCAGAAGTTGTAATCTTCTCTCGGCTAATTCAGCCTTGATAAAAAAAAAAAAAAAAACACTTACCTAAAGCCCAAGTACAAATAAGACTGAATGTCAAATAAATTAGTGCCCTAATTGTTTCAGATCCTGCCCTTCCTGTGAATGTGTACACACAAATTTAAAAAAAAAAAAAAAAAAGTCCGATTATGTAAGCCTGGGTGCACTTTCTATCAGTCCCTTGACAAAATACCACAGTGCACATCTATCGTCATGCCTTCGTTATCAAGTGAACAAAAGGTGCAAATTCCCACGGCCCACTCAGAGTCTTTTCCTTTGTACTCCATGACATTCCTACAGCTGACAAAAGCCACTGGGTACCTTGTCTGCTGGAGCACTGAAACCTACTTGAACCGCTGATATGCAGCCTTTCCCTCCTGGAAAGGACATTAGCCTAAAATCTGAATTTCAGTCTTAGTTCCGCACTGTTGAGTCACTGACTTTGTACAATTAACCTTCCTGTACCTCCACAAACGAGGCTAAACATTCCGGCTCAATCTACTTCACACTGTTGGGTGCTAGAACTGATACTTTAGGATTCTTACTATTAATTGCGGAGTACTTTCTAAAATTCTTATTATTATCTGCAAGATGTGCACGTCCTGCAAAGAAATCTACAGTTAAATTGCTCATTCTGCAAAGGAAGGCCGGAGGAAAGCCAAAACATCCCCGTAGGAATAATGTCTGCAGCTTGGATTAAGTTTTCAATCTCGATCTACGCATAAACACAAAAAAGAGTAACTGAACTTTCCGACACAAATGAAGGAAAAGCAAAGTACTTGGGAAAATTAACCCCTGACCAAGGTCATCTTCCATCAAGGCTTTCTTGAAGTCAAGAAATTCCCTCTATAAAATTTTATGATTGCTAGGAAAATACGAGGAGTGTTACTAAAAAGATCCATGGTTTTAGTACCAAATTACAGTTCACTGAGAATTTTAAAATAAAATAAACCACCCATTCCAAATCACAGGCATGTTTGGATAGGACACTGAACAAATCCATCACGGGCTGAAGGCTTATTTTACGATAGGATTAGGTCCTTAGCACATCCAGGGTTTACACGTCCACATTCTCACTTTCTCTCCAAGATAAACACATCAGAGTGGGCAAGCTTCCAGCTGGTGGGGGAGTCAGTGAATCAAAGATGATCGTTCATCCACATAACCACTTGCAAGAAATGTCAGCAAACTCACAACTGCATAATGATAAAGCCTGGCACAGGCTAACCAGTGACAAAACTCCCCTTCACAAATGACGAATTAATTCACAGCAGTGGACATAACTCATGGACACAGTTCATTAAAGATTTCACCTTTGCTTCCCTTAACAGTGATCACCGATGTCTTCTAGAAGAAGAAGAAATCAAGTTTTCTGTGGACAGAAGGATGCCAAGGATGTGTCAATGAGCCATAGTGTTTAAATAAGAATCCAAGATAATACTTAAGGTTCTCTAATCAGATATATGAAATGATCAACTACACAATTAAGGTCTCCTAATGACTGATAATCGTTTTTTTTTAAACACAATAGCTTTAACTGTGATCTATAACTATTTCATCTAATATACAGATTATTAACCCTCTCTGGGCCATTTCCTTTAAAACAGAAGGAGAAGGAGAAATAACCCATAATGAGAAGATTGCACACAACAGAGAAATGCCCTGGGGGAAAAAAAAAGAGAGAGAGAGAGAGAGAGAGAGAGATGAATTTACTGTAAGAACTACATTCTCTCTGTTAATAACTCCATTACCATCTCTGAATCATTAACACAGTCTCAGGTTAAGAGAATAAAATGGAAAGGAGCAAGGGCAGAAGGCAGTGGAGTTGGTGGTAAAGGACTGGAGAATTCCCACGTAAAATTGTAAAATTTAGAGGAACCGGCATGTTTTCCTTTTAAACGTTAAGCGACACCAAAAATATTCCCCTGCTCTACTGTGCCACCTCCTTCAAGGTCATTTATCATCAGCACAACCTACGGATGTTTTATTAAAAGAAAAATCCCAGCCTAGGACTGCCAGATCTCTACACAGGACCCACTTATCAAAGGTGTCGCACCAGCTGAAAGGCAGCTGTTGAGTGGCACGGAGTTAACATTACTTTATATGTGCAGAACCCCATCAGCATGCACATTACCCCGGTCTCTATTAAGTATTCTGATAACACCACGTCCACCAGCGTGGCTTAACATTTAAGCCTGCAGGAAGCCCTTGAATGTGTGAAGCCTTCCAAATTTTTCTAGCTGATTTTAACCCTATGGGGTTTGAAAAAAAAAAAAAAAACAATTTAAAAATCACACAGGAAATAATGCTTTGTCCACTTGAACAAAAGATGTTGTGGTTTGGAGAAACATATTTATTTCCATGTGTCTTTTATTAATTTTTTTAAAACCTTATGGACAGTTTTTCACTTAAAAAAAAAAACTGTGTTATGAGTAGGCTTAAAACATTCCCCACGAGCAAGGATTTAGTCTACAGGCTCTTCAGAGTCCAGTCGTGGGCCAGTTGTACTTCAAACAGCATATATAATGGTGCATAACGTG
This sequence comes from Lynx rufus, assembly GCF_022079265.1. Taxonomy (NCBI): domain Eukaryota; kingdom Metazoa; phylum Chordata; class Mammalia; order Carnivora; family Felidae; genus Lynx; species Lynx rufus. The sequence goes on from NW_025814840.1 coordinate 11,775,386, forward strand.
TAGCCGTTAGCTCAGATCATTCCTCATTTGAGGCCGACCCTGGATCTTATCCTTTACAAAGGCTTTCCACCCCCACCGTAAATATTAAGGAAAAATAAATGCCTTAAAAAATCAGAAGACCAAAAGAAAAAAAAATGGCCACTTACAACGTTCCTGAACAAATTGACCATTTTCACTTGTTCTGCTCCTGCATACATCATCTACACTATTTTCACACCTAAAAGTTACTGTCTGGCTAATATTTCAAAATTTAAATCTATGATTTTCGTGACTGTGCGGGTAATTGGGCAGTGATCTCTTTTGCACCGTTGAGGAAAAGCAGAAGCTGCAGTCCTCGGGCGGGGGTGGGGGGGAATCCTGGAAGGAAAAATCTTTCGGAGGGGAGGAAACAAGTGCCGGGAAAGGAACGACGGAAAGAAAGGATGCTGCAAATGCTAACTAGGTTATTCCTACCGCGAAGTTACGGCATTTTCTTTTGCCAAGAGGCTCTCCAGTCCCAGCTCTGAGGTGAGCAATGCCTCAGCCTGGGAAGTATCTGCAGCGTTCGAACAAATCAGCGAGGGGAAGGAGCAGCGCCAGGAGGTACTTAAGAAGAAAAAAAATTCTATCAGTGTGGAGCCAACCTTTCCCTGCTGCCACCCAGTGTGGAAATTCCGGGCAGTCACCCTGCCCTTACACACGCACACGCGCTCACACTTTGCTGCACTAGGCATTCAATAAGCCAGCATTGAGAACGACACGTTCACGATGTCCCCGCCACCCCCGCGTGCGCGCGCGCACACACACACACACACACACACACACACTCGCTTCCCATCCCTTCCACGTTCTGCAAACGGTCGCAGCACAGTGGCCCGCGTGCCAGGGAACCTCGGTGACCACCGGGGCGATTCCTCCTCCCCGCCGCAGCACCCTGACTTGGGGGAGATTGGGGGGGGGGGGGCCGCGTCCCGCACCTCCTCCGGGACCAGCCGACCGCGGCGCGCTCTACGCCAAGTAGGCGAGTCCCGGGGTTGCGCGACAGCGCGCGGGTCCAGCCCGCAAGCCGGGGAAACCGCGCCGCGGCGGAATTCCCGGCGACAGCCCTCGTCCCGGGGCCCCACAGGCCCCCCGGCCCGCACCACCAACCACCCCCAGCGGCGACCCGGAAGGCGCAAGCCCCGCCACGGGTCAGGCCGGACGGGCCCTCCTCCGGGACTCCGGCGGCTGCGAGGCGCCGGTCCTCGGCGCCCCGGGACCGGAGGCTGCGCGCCTCCCGCCCGCTCTCAGCGCTCCCGCCGCGCTCCGGCCCCGGCTTCCCCCACGCGCGCACGGACACGCACCCTTCCCTCCCGTCGCCCCCACACGGCTCCCCCGGGGCCCCGGGGCACCCCGCCCCGCCCGCGCGCCCCCGCCGCTCTGCCCGGCCCCGGCCCCCGGGGGAAACGCGGGCTGCGTGCCGCTTACAGTTCGCAGGAACTGGATCTCGTCCTCGCCCTCGCCCCCATCGGCCATGGCTCCGCGCCTTCTCGCCGGGGCTGGCTCCCGAGCCCCGCGGAGCCCGGCGGCGGCCCCTCGCGCTGCCTCCCGCCGCCGCCGCTGCTGCTGCTGCCGCCGCTGCCGCTGCCGCTGCGCCGCCCGGAGCCGGGGGCGGAGGGGGCCGCGGCGGCCGGGTGCGAGCGCCGGGCGGTCCCCGCCTGCAGAGCGGAGGAGGAGGCGCGGGCGGGGGCGGCCGAGGCGGGAGCCTCCCTGCGCCGCACTGTGCGGGAGGAGGGCGACCCCGCAGCCCAGCCGCGCCGGCCCCGCGCTCCCTGCCCGCGGCGGCCGACTGCTCGGCCCCGGCTCCTCCGAGCGAGTGCGCCGAGCCCGCGGAGCCCCGGCTGGTGCCGCGGTGGGGGCGGGGAGTGGGGGCGGCGGGCGGGGAGGAGCTCGCCGGCTCCCCTCTGCTGCAGGTAATCCGCAGCCCGCCGCTCGGGCCCGCCAAACCCGAGGCCCAGCGCCGCTTACTGGCTGCCCTGGGTATCGGGGCCCCGAGCACCGAGGAGCGCGCAGCCTTCCACCTCCGCGGGTCCGCCCGCCCCTCTGACCTTCGGTGAAACCCGGGGCTCAGCGTTCTCTCCTCCCGGAGGGGACTGCGGCGGTAACTCGCGCGGCACCCCGGACGGCGCGCAAGAATCATCTTTCAGCTGGACGCACGGAGTGGGTAATCGAAAATTAAGTCACCCAACACAGGGTATTTTAAAACTTGGATTTCCTCTACCTCTGGCCGACAAGGGGATTCTGCAATATCTAGTCTCGGTGTACCTTGCTTTTCACAGGCCATCCATTCAAAGTGCGCGGTGCACAGAACTGGAACAAATTCATTCCGCGAGTATGTGGGGAGTGCCTATGGCAGACACCTGTAGTGCGAGGCAGACAACAGCGTGTAAACTCTGATTCGACTAGGAACTGCAGGAAATGAGGGGATCAAATAAACTTGAATCGCTGATGAGCTAAATAGACCTTGGTACCCATTTATTTCTGAAGAAATTCAGAACATCTGAACACCTCACCATATATCACAATATCTTTCCCTCGCACAAATCCACCCAATAGCTCACCACGTCGCCATTTGACAAAGGGCTGGGACTTAACAAAATGCAGGGTGTCTGCGACGATGTGGACAAGAAGCACTAATCTCTTGTCCCTAGCCCACCGCAGCCACCTAAGATACTTAATAAGCATACGCGAAGTTTCCAAACGTCAGTCCTACAAAGATTAAAGAACTGTAAAATTAAGGTTTTGCATCAGTTTACCTAACATTACACATTTTGCGGCATCGAATGAGTTACTAAAACCTACCAGCAAGTTCTATGCAGCGTACATCTTATTTTCAGCTTTCCTCAACTTTATACTTGCTAAGCTGGTTTTGCCCGTTTCCAGTAAAATGAACACCAAAAAGAACAGGTGTGATAAATACTCTCCCTCCCATATAAGAGTAGGAATGTTCTGTTATATTTAATGATACTAGTCACCTAAAGTGCTTGACATATTCTTGTACAGTGATCCATGACAACTAAATCTTAAACCATTACGATTTATGTGTATTTTTACTCCTAGCAATCTCTAAGTGAGCAGAGTCCCCACTAAAGGTAAAAGTCCTCCATGAAGGATGACTATACTCTGAAACTGGCTCATAATTTCACATTAAATAGTTTGATCTTCCAAATTTATGACATAAAATTGAATTTTTCTGTATTTTATGCATAACTATGCCTACATAGACCATTTCTTAATTGAACATGCACATTGTATGTTTGGGAATTATTCCATTCTACCCACATAGTAGGTAAAATATAAAAACTCTAACTCACTGGTTTTACGTTTTGGCATATTAGCTAAGCTATACATTTTTCTACCAAGAGTTATATTTACTTCTTTAATTCTCTCAAGTGATAGCATGTTAAATGGCCTGAGTACTTAATAGTCACCATATTGTAAGTCTTCAGTAGCAAACCGAGCAGAGGACTTTTGTAAAACATACATTTGTGTGGACTTGAACATAAAAATACAATACTATGAGGTTTATAGATCTCTAATCTGTACTAGAAGTATAAAAACATGTTTGAGAATGATCATAATATTCATTTTTTAAAGAACTAAAGGAAATACAGCATGTGATCTAATATTGGTGATAAGTATATGCATGAATATTATTTTTGGTACTCTGATATGTTTTCTATATTTCGTAATTATAAAAATTGAGATGATTTTCACAAGAACACTAATAAGTTACTAAAAGCTAGGGGAATTTTTGAAATATTTTTTAAAACTGTTTCAACACATGAGAAGATGCTTAACACCACTGATCATGAGGGAAATGCAAATCAAAACTACAATGAGATAACACCTCACACCTGTCAGAATGGCTACACCCAACAACACAAGAAATAGCAGGTGTTGGCGAGGATGTGGAGAAAAAGGAACCCTCTTGCACTGTTGGTGGGAATGCAAACTGGTGCAGCCACTGTGGAAAACGGTGTGAAGTTTCCTCAAAAAGTTAAAAATAGAACCACCCTATAATCCAGCAATTGGGTTACCCAGGTATTTACCCAAAGAATACAAAAACACTAATCCAAAGGGATAAATGCACCCCAATGTTTATAGCAACATCATCTATAATACAAATTATGGAAAGAGCCCAAATGTCCACTGACTGATGAATGGATAAAGAAGATGTGGTGTGTGTATATATATACATATATATATACATATATATATAATGGTGTATATATATGGTATATATACATATATATAATGGAATATAATTCAGTCATGAAAAAATGAAATCTTACCATTTGCATTGACATGGATGGAGCTAGAGAGTATTATGCTAAGTGAATTAAGTCAGTCAGATCATATGATCTCATTCATGTGTGGAATTTAAGAAGCAAAACAAACGAGAAAAAAAACAAGAGAGGCAAACCAAGAAACAGACTCTTAACTACAGAGAACAAACTGACGGGTCACCAGAGAGGAGGTGGGTAGGGGGATGGATAAAACAGGCGATGGGGATTAAGGAGCGCACTTGTGATGAGCACAGGGTGATGTATGCAAGTGCTGAATCACTAAAGTGGACACCTGAAACTAATATAACACTGTATGATAGCTAACTGGAATGTAAATTAAAACTAAAAAAGCTGACGGGTTCAGTTTGTTTAGTTCGGATATGATTTCCTAGTTTCTTCTGGTGAACAACCATGGCAAGAAAAATTGATTTTGACTGGAAGTATCATGGCATGATAGAATGCGAACTTATCTCCATTTTGAACATAATTTTAATTGAGAGAAGGAACTATTTTGGTTACAGCTTAAAATTTACGTTCAATGTCTTTAATTCTTATTGTAGACTTAAGCTATTGGGGGTAGCTCGTACATATTTTCACAGGCACAAAATTATACTTCATAAAATAGAAAAAAAGATTTTGTCTATTTAGAATTTCCATAAGCATCCAACACTTAATATCTCTGGTTTTTATAGTGCTTTATTTATTTTTATTTGAGAGAGAGAGAGAAGTGAGTGGGGGAGAGGGGCGAGGGAGAGAGAAAGTTAATCCTAAGCAGGCTCCATGCTCAGCACGGAGCCCCACGTGGGGCTCAGTCCCACGACCCTGGGATCATGACCTGAGCTGAAATCAACAGTTGGACACTTGCAGCGCCTGGGTGGCTCAGTCGGTTGAGCGTCCAACTTCGGCTCAGGTCATGATCTCACGGTTCGTGAGTTTGAGCCCTGAGTCGGGCTTTGTGCTGACAGCTCAGGGCCTGGAGCCTGCTTTGGATTCCGTGTCTCCCTCCCTCTCTGCCCCTCCCCTGCTCACACACTGTCTCTCTCTCTCAAAAATAAATAAAGATTAAAAAATTAAAAAAAAAAAAAGAGTTGGACACTTAACTGACAGAGCCACTCGGGTTCCCCCTGGTTCTTGTAGTTCTTATGAAAATGTTTCTTTTTTTATATCAATATTACATATAGTTTTTTTGGCTTTTTGTTACTGAAATTTGTCATCTTAATATTGCTTTATTGGAATCTTTGTACTCGGTAGAAACATACCTGTTTCCCATAACACTCCATTTTAGGACTTTATTGATTATAAAATCATTGAGAGGATGTTATCTCCGTATGTTTTAGTCCATATCTGAATGGTGTTTTACTTTATGATCAATATTATATCCTGCAAGTGAGGGGGGAAACCATCGCTTCCTGTTTTGTTTTCAATTAGAATTTTTCTACAATCATCAACTCAGAGTGGGCCAGTGTAGCCCACTATTCCCTAGGCAGAACTCTAGACATCCTTAAAGAAGAAAAAATTAAGACAAGTAATGAGATTTTTCATTTGCATGTACAACTTACAAAACTCACCGATGATATACATGAGGATTAGAAAAAGTAACTTCTTGCTGAAGATTTCTACAGAAAATGAGCTAAAATACTCAGTGTTATCATTTTAGTTCAGCTTCTTTCAGTTATAAATTAAAGGCCCTAATGCTGAGGGGAAAGCCTCTGCTATTGTCATTAGATCATGATGAAATTGGGCTGGAGAGGACCCAGGATCTGAAGGGTGAGCCTACTGCTTATCAACTCAGATTCCCAATTTCAATACCTAAGGAGGTTTTCACAGCATCTCTTCCTATCCTGTTTCAGAAGTTAACAAAGCAAAAGTTTAGAAAATGTCCACTGTATTTCCATCTTTATTACATGTATCCTAAAATAGTACAGTTCTGATGTAGACCTGAACTAAAAACAAACTCCAGCAAATCCTTGGAGGGCATAGCCTGAATCTCTGGGTCTGCATTGATGCAAGGTGGTCAGGAATGGCATCAAAATGATGATAGTAATGGTGATGGCCATGGTCATGGTGATTGATGGTGATGATGACAAAGGCTCATTCACTGAGCATTTACTCCCAGAGCAAGTGCTCCAGGCACTTAATTGTATTGTTTCTTCCCATCTTTATAGCAGACTAGACTTATAGCAAGACTTAGAGAAGCTAAGTAAAGACTGAGATCATCTAGCTGCTGAGTGGTGAGGCCGGGGTCAGGGGTCTCCAAACCTTAGATCTCTGTCACTGCTTCATGCCATTGGCCCTCCCCCACCCAGCATAGAAACCACAGAAGAGTCTAGACTAACACCAACTAAAAAAGGTCCTGGCAGCCCCTGGAGATTTATTCCTGGTTTCATACCAACCCTAGGGGTCCTGTGAGCTCATGGGATGCCAAATGAGTTCTGGAAAAGGAAACAGGGATTATTATGTGATCAGAAATAAAATCCAACTTGTGTCCTGGCCTGTAGTTTGGGTTCTTAGGGGAGATCAGTTTTTCAAGACTTGAAAGTTATTCGTCACTATCGTATCAGTTCCCTAAGTTGAGCTTACCATTTGGAAGCCGCAAACTATAATTAGTATTCTGCTATCCAGGGTCAAGACCAAACTGCATACAGATGATAAAAGTGAACACGACCTATCTCTTGGGGTCAGCAGAGCCCCTGACACCATGAGGGGGGTTGACCTTACATGACTAAAAGTTTGCTAATTAAGCCCTTCTCTGCTGAAAAAGGGTTCCTGAGGAGCCATGGGCTCCCCAGAGACCTCTCCACCACAAACTGCCTCAGTGCCTGCACAAGCAGTCATTATGGCTGTCACATACTCCCTAAGGCGGGTCTTCCTCCTGGTTTGCCTATGCCTGTTGTACCAAAACTAGGATCCAAAAGCTAATCATCCTCTTTGATTCCTCCCTACTATAGACTGAATGTTTGTGGGATCCCAAATTTATGCATTGAAGCCTAACCCCGAGTATGACAGTATTGGAGGTGGGGCCTTTGGGAGGTGATGAAGTTTGGATAAAGTCATGAGAGAGGGGGGCCCCCATGATGGGATTAATGCCCTTATAAAAAGAGGAAAGGAGAATACAGAGGTCCTGTGGGCACACAGTGAGACAGCAGCTACCTGAAAGCCAAAAGAGCCCTTAGAATGAAACCTACCTTGGGAGCACCTCCGGAACCTTGAGAAATAAAATTTTATTGGTTAGGCAGCCTGCTCGGTTTGTGGGATTTTGGTATGGCAGCCAGAGCAGACTAAGACACTCCCTGACCTTCGCCACCTAACATCAGTGTCCTTTCCTGGGTCAAGAGACATCTTCCTGATTCTTGTCTTTAGGTCCCCAATATTTCACTAACTTTTTAACTAGTCTTCCTGGGTTTTGTTCTTTTTACCGTGAGCCATCTTCCAGACTCTACCAGAATAACCTCCTACAACAATACTTACAACTAGCCACTTCCTTGCACAGTAGGAATTGGAGCCATTGAAGAATGACTTCCGGATACCTACCATATTACATTCAAACCCCTCAGTCTGGTGTTTGAGGGTCTCCATGATAAAGCCTTCCAGATTCCTTTCCAATATTTACTTTCGAGTACTCTCTTGTGTTGGTCCCAAACCACGCTACTGTTCTTCAGATAAAATATGGGCATTAAGCAATCATGCCTTTTCTTTTGCTGTTTCTTCTGCCGCCTAGCGCCACAAAATCTTGTCAAGATCTGTTCCATCCTCCAAGGAGTAATTCAAAGCCCACTTCTGAGCTTTGGATTACCCTGGCAAGAGATGGTAACTCCCTTCTGTGAATCACGGCCCTTCATCCCATATTGTCCAGGATTCTAGTCACATGTCTAAGGATAGTATCCCCCAAATGCACTAACAACCATCTAGAGGCTTCTACTTCTTATTGTGCTCATTCTTCACATGTAGTAATTAAGAATCTCTATTCTCCATGGTCATAGACTGCTGGTCACTGCTACCACTTTGTACACAATTTTCCAGCTTTATTTTCCTTTTGAGAAAATTTGGAAACACCATTCTTCCTTCTATCTCTTCCCCTACACGGAGGTCATTCATGAGTTGCAAGGTACTAACCACCTTGATGTGCTCACAACACAAAAGTAACCCAGAAACCTTTGTGAATCTAGAATCTACCCCCAAATAGGACCAATCTCCCTAATGTCTTCCAAGTTTTCATGTAATAACATAACACATGAGCAGGTTCTTTGAACTCACTCTTCACTCATTCATTCATTAATTCATTCATTCAACAAATACTTACTGGAGCAGGCCTTGTCTTAGTGAATAATGCATAAGGTCCATGATCATGGGGCTTCTTCTAGGGAAGGAGATAGATCTAAATAAATAAATCTAGATGTCAGATACATTCAATGCTATGAAGAAATATAAAGCCAGATAAGGAGACAGAGAGTGACAGAAGAGACCATTTTGCAGATAAAGTGGTCAAGGGAAGGCTGGTATAGTCACATGGCAGTGACTTGAATCAAGTGAAGAAATGTGCCTCGTGGCTTTCTAGAGGCTGAGCATTCCATGCAGAAGGACTGGTGTGTGCCAAAGCTTTGAGGTGAGCTGCCTTGTTTGTAGGATGGCAAGAAGGGCCGTGTAGTACATAGAGCAAAAGAGCGGGAGAGTGGTGGGCAATGAGGCCAGGGAGGCAGTAAACATGGTTGTGTATCCTGCCCCATTCCAAGAGGGAACGCCCACCATTGTTTTCAGGAAAAGGCCCTAACACGCTCAGTCTGGTTTAAACTAAGCCTAGTTGGCTACACACTTTAACATCTAACCTGAATCTCCATGCTTTATGCATGTCAACTTCTGGGGTGTTAGGAATCATCTGAGTATCTTTATCTGTTGAATTTTGCCCAGAGGTACAACTTCATGGATTTCACACACACACACACACACACACACACACACACACACACACACAAAGGCATCCTGTATTCCATCACCCTTGCTGTTGAGCTGGTGACTGTCTCCAACAAAGGGGCTCATGCTCGTCTGTTCACGTCCCAGGAAATAGGACAAGGTAGCAATCATAAGTGTGGGCTTTGAGGCTAAACAAACTCAGTTCCAGGCCTTTCTTTGCCACTTACTATGAAGTTACTTGATAGTCTAAACTTCTGTGTCCCCATGTATAAGATGAGCATAATAATAATACCTCACAGGCTTACTGTGAACATCATGTGAGATAATGAATATAATTTGCAGAACACAATGCCTGGAATATGGACACGGTCACTGAAGAGTGTGTGTGTGTGTGTACGTGATTTAAATTTAGAACTAAAATTACTTATATTCTCTGAAATAAAATCAATCAGATGGTATGTTCAGTGCAACAACTTCAAAAATAAAAATTTTTCTAATTTTGTCATGCTTATTTATATGTAAAGAGTTTCTTTGGTAGATGAACTACATTCCCACAAATATGCCACTGTCTTTTAGAATGTTTTTGGTTACAAGGAACAAAGACCTAAAAATCAGGAGATTAAGCAACACAGGGGATTGTTTCTCTCATGTAACATGCCTGAAACTAACAAATCTAAACCTGGGCAATCCAAAACTGGTGCAGTGGCTCCTGTGATGTTATCAGTGTGCTGTCGTCCTTGTATGTTTCAGCTCCATCATCCTTAGGTCATGGAATCAAGCCTCATTGTCGCAAATGGCTGCTGTAGCACCATTCCAAATGGGAGTAAGGGGTGTATGGTGGGACAAAGGGCACAGGCCATATGAGTTAACCCACCCTGTAAGGAGTTTTCCTAGAATCCCCACAAATAACCTTCATTTCTATCTCATTGACCAGAATGTGGTCTTCTCTCTTTATATAGAGGCTATGAAGTACAGGTTTTAGCTGGTTACATTACAGCCTCTACAAAATCACGGATCTGTTGGTAAGAAAGTATATGAACACGAACACTGGGTAGACAACCAATATATTTGGCCTCAACCTCCTTACAATTGTCTTTATGTGTGAGATAAGTACATACTTTTACAACTTTATGGTTAAGAGGGTGGTCTCAAGAACGTCCTCAATCCCTTAAGAAATATATTTTATGTCATCAAATCAAGACATCCATTTGCTTAGTTCCCAAATGGAAATACTTCAGGCATTCACCAAAACCTAAGAAAATTCATATGTAATTCACCAAAATAGCCTCTTGCTATTTTGCTAATATTCAGTTTAGTATGTCACACATACTAAACTTCTTCTACACAAAACATACTGATTTTTTTAAGCTACAAGTTCTTACCATATTCTAGCTTCAACTTGACTTGACAATAAGAGATCCATTTGTCTGGGGGCACAGGTGGTGCCGGGAAAAGAGAAGGTGACATGCTCATCCAATGCTGTAATACTTTTGGAAGAGTAGAAAGTCCAGAAGAATTTAAACACTGACTTCTACAGTGCTCAACTACATACTAACTGAGTAACAGTGTTATGATACAAACAGAATTATATTTTTTAATTTGCCATTGGATGCCATGCTCACGGTGACATTTCTAAAGATGGTGGAACTAAGGAATATGAGTTTGAGAAAAGGATCTATGGACCTCAAGATGAAAATAATTGATCAAGCTCTGTGATGTGATACTTGGGCACAATTCTCTACTTAAACTTCAGTTAGCCAGTGCACTGTGCCACCAATGGGAGTCATAAAGGATGAGGTTGCCCAAGCCAGCACCCTCCCTTTGACTTATGTTGGGGTGTGACGAGGGCTGAAGGCTATAGGCCAGGACAGATCCACTGTGAAACCCAACCTAGGAGGCTTTACAACTGATACTCTAATGCCCATTCATTCATTCATTCATTCACTCACTTATTCATTATTACTTACTGCCTTGTTCTGTGCTCTCTTCTTGGAATGCAGAGTGAATGAGATAGTGCTGGCCTTTCTGTAGCTTCCAGATGTACACAATGCAGAAAGGTAAGTGCTGTGACAGGTACTTAGGATGAGGAGTTGGGGGTGGTGGGGGCGGGCAGGCTTGTGAGGATGATAGGGAGGAAGTGATTTGTAAGCTGAATGGTAAGAAGGTGTCATCCAGATTTGGGGGATCGGTGAACACAGAAAGAGTGGTCCTCGTGATTGAGGAATACAGGAAGGACCAAGGCAGAAGGAGAGGTCTCAGGGGTGGACCTAAGAAGCTGAAAAGTGGTGGCACCATCGTAAGATCCACTTCAACTGAAATGGCCCAACGCATTACATAAGAGCCCGTCACTGATGTTCTTTCATATTGTGCTTAGGAGAGCCAGGAATTGAGCAGACACTCTGAATTCCCTCATGTCCCATCTCATTTCGATTGTGAAATCTCAGGGTTCAGGGAATTGCATGTGCTAGACTAATGGATTGTCTGGATTGGGAATTGCCAACCTCCTTTCCTAACTGTAGTTTCGTATTAATAATTGATTGGTTCGAAAAACAGTTATTGGGTGTCTACTCTACACTAGGCACAGAACTAGGGGCTAAAGAAACAAATATAACAAAAGATGGTAAGATGATAATCTTTCACCTACCACTTCAGCTAAGGCACCCAAGCCAAAAGCAACAAAATAAGTGGCAAAGACTCCCACATAATAAAGAGAAGTTCCAGAACACCCATGTAGGACTTGCAGAGAAGGTGCTGGAAACTGACGTTGAAGCCCTTAGTGCTTGTGGATATAAAAGGGTCGAGTCTGAAGTGGCTGAGAGATCTGATGTCTTTGGAGAAGGTGGAGTGCTGCCAAAATCCTGGATCTATCACCCTGTCTAGGGGGAGGAGAGGACAGGTGCATCCCTCACTCAAAGCCAATGAGGGGACACAGAAAGTGTGATGTGGGTCCCCTAGAGATTCATATCTGATTCCTGCCTGAGAAAGGCAAATAGTGAGGGGCTTCCCCTGGGGAAGGGACAAGGCCACACCAGCAGCCTGATGCATTTAGCACAATCAGAGGCATTTTCCTGCAAGTTAGGGTTTTTTTGTTGTTGTTGTTTTTTAAGGGCACCTGACCCAAGAGGACTTCCCACCAGGGCAAGCCGACCACAGCACAGAGATTAGAGATGGAAGCATAAACTAGGAGGGGAGGGGGAAGTGGGGAGGGGCATGGCTGCTTATAGGGAGCAGAGGGAAGGCGGGGTGGGCCCTCTGAAAAACCCCTGAAGGTATGTCAGAGAGAAAGAATCACCTTTAAGGATCTGCCAAATGGGAGTAACTTTACTCATGCTTCCTTCCAGTTCTTTCTCCCTCTCAGTGACACTTTCCAAGCCTGGAGGAGGAGAGAGAGGAGAAGGACAGGGATAAGGTAGGAAAATAAGAGAGAAGCGGACCCCATCATCCCCACCTTTAGGATTCCCTGCCAGATGCTCCTAAGTTCCAAGAGAGGAGATGAAGTTTAAAGTCATGACTATAAAACTGGCCTAAACATTCTGGTATTGAACCAAGACTGATCTTATGACTAAAAGTGACAAGAGGGGCCCCCATTAGGGGCCTGAGATTTCATTCATGGAACAGGAGAAAACAAACAAACAAACAAACAAAAAACAAACAAGCAAAAGATGAATGTTGGAATGTCCTTTACTTAGCTCTGGTCTTCCAGTGTAAGGGTTGTACAAGAAGGAAACACACAAAGTCTAAGAGGGGAAAGAGGTTTACAGCATTATAACCCAACGTACTAAAAAGTAGAACTACTGTGGGGGGGACGTATGTGATGGAGAAAGAGGAAGATATATGGAAGGCTTCAGACTCTTTTAGATGTTCAACTAGGGTTGCCAAATAAAATACAGAACATCCAATTACATTTTAATTTCAGATAAATAACAAATCAGTGTGTTAGTATAAGATTGTCCCATGCAATATTTTTATTTGCTAAATCTGGTAAAGCTATGCTCGTGGGACAGAGATTGGCCCTGGAGCCCTCTCTCTCTCTCTCTTTTTATGTTCATTTATCCATTTTGAGAGAGAGGGTGTGAGAGAGCGAGCAGGGGAGGGGCAGAGAGAGGAAGAGAGAGAATCCCAAGCAGGCTCTGTGCCTTCAACGTGCAGCCCAATGCAAGGCTCGAACCCATGAACCCTGAGATCATGATCTGAACCGAAATCAAGAGTCGGATGCCTAACCAAATGAGCCACCCAGGAGCCTCTGGAATCCCTCTTATTGATGTAACCTGTCCTCCTTATGGCTCTTGTTCTGCCTGGACTTTGGGTTCTACAGACACATCCGGTCACACCTGGACCACTACATACCCACCACTCACCTATTGCTGCTGGGTATAGCTACCTCACAGAGAAATCCTGAGAATCCAAATGAGGTCATCTCAATATCATCTCTATGCTGTGACTTATAAACGGTCTGTCTCCAACACTAACCTTGCTGCTTGAGCTCCAGAGTAGTTGGTGGGAGTATCCAACTACCATGTGGATGGAGCGCAGTCAGATACGACATACCCTTAACGGAACTAACAATTCCCAAGTTTCTGCCCCAAACCACTCCTTCTTGAGTCTTCTCCCATCTGGGCTAATGGTGGTGCACGGTTGATCAAGCCAAAGACCCAGGCATAACCCTTGGGTCAACTCTCTTTTCTCACTCCCCGTGTGTAATCCATGGCAAGTCCTACCTCTAACTGTGTTCCAGATCTAGCCCTCTGAACTATGCCCACAACCAGCATCCTAGTCTAAGGCTTCGCCCTCTGCTCTCCTTCTGTAGCCTCTCTCTACTTCCCCTGTCACCCACTCTTGTCACCCCACACAGCAACCAGGGGGACCCTTTACAAAAGTAAAATGGATGTTGTTCCCTGCTTACAATCTTCAAACCTCTTCCCACTGCCCTTAAAAAAAATCCGTACCCTCTATCCCCCACCCTCAAGGTCCTGCATCCTCTGTTTCTTCTGAGCCCCCTTGTCATCCATATTCCGCCTTTGTTCACTACACTTCAACCCCACTGGACTTCTTTCTACCCACCAAAGAGGGCAAGGTCACCCACCAGCTGCTCGCTCCATGGGGCTCTCCCCCTTGGGCCGCTGCAAGACTGGCTCCTTGTGATTGCTCAAGCATCCTCTCCAAGAAACCCCCCTGACCTCTCTTCTCGATATTCTGTCCTATTTCCTTCTTAACTAGTCACCATTGCCTGGAATTAACCTATTTACTTGCTTCCCAAGCAGAAATCAAAATCCTTGCTGAAGTCATGAGAGTGAATATCTCTTACCTCCCCCTCAAACCAGAGACTTGTCATTCTGTCATAGGAGGAGATTAATTTAGTCTGACAGGACTTGTTCTTCGCAAAGCCATGCTGTTTACTACTGCTCTTGTTCAAATATTCATCAAAAGGTTTCACAATTATTTTCTTCCAGCTTCTTTCTTGATATGGAGGCTGTGTCTGTCAGTCTGAAGACATCTGGATTATTCTTTTTGTAAATAGGCAACTTACTGTTTTTGTTAATGTTCAAACTTCTCCACAAATTCTCTAAAAACCAATGCTTCCCCATACATAAAATTGTCAATAAGCAAAACTTGTGGACACGGATGCCCCAGATTTTTTCCCCTTGGTCTTAGATTCAATTCATACCTCCAAAGTCAAATCACATAGTGTTATTCCAATAGAGATGAATCCATGGATGGATACGAAATTGTTTTTAAATGCCTCCACCCTGTAGGTATCATTTAAGATCAGATTTCTATGTCTGTTTAATGAACAAAAATCTTTCATTTATATATTTCATTACTAAGACATTTAGTCTTTTTAAATTTTCCTCTATGAACTTTGCTCTATGAACATTTTACCTACTAAATGGCAGTATTTCTTCATGGTTCTCCTTGTAAACTGCCCTACTTTCAGCCCCGTATTATTCTTATGTTCCATATCCTATAAAGTATTTTGCTTAGTCAATTAGTTTTCCTTTTATGTTTTTTCTGTTTTTCCATATATGGAAATTACTATATTGTTCTTTTAAAAGTATATGCAGGGGCGCCTGGGTGGCGCAGTCGGTTAAGCGTCCGACTTCAGCCAGGTCACGATCTCGCGGTCCGTGAGTTCGAGCCCCGCGTCGGGCTCTGGGCTGATGGCTCGGAGCCTGGAGCCTGTTTCCGATTCTGTGTCTCCCTCTCTCTCTGCCCCTCCCCCGTTCATGCTCTGTCTCTCTCTGTCCCAAAAATAAATAAACGTTGAAAAAAAATTTTTTTTTTTTAAATAAAAATAAAAAAATAAAAGTATATGCAAAAAATGTCCAGTCTTCTTCCTCTGGCTTCATTTTATATTTCATTTTCAGTTTCTACAAATTCAATTCGTATATCCTTAAATTGTATTTTTTTTCATTTTTTATATTTTTCATTTTTTTAAAGCAGGCTTCACGCCCAGCATAGAGCCCGACATGGGACTTGATGTTATCACCCTGAGATCAAGATCTGAGCTGAGATCAAGAGTCAGATGCTTAACTGATGGAATCACCCGGGCATTGATTTGGAATCACCCCAAAATGCATTTTAATTATTTGTTCACAAATCTTAGTCTGTTCAGTATAAAATATCTTAGGAAAAAAACCAGACCCTTCTTGTTTCCAAACATTGAAAGTCAATCCAGAGCGTCAACAACAAAAGCCTTTTAGGCAACCACAGAAGGAGTCACTTGATCCCATACGTATGCTGCGTCTCTCCCCTCTGTCCCTAAATCAGTCTGAGCCTGTCTTAGTCCATTTGGGCTGCCACACTACAACAAAAATACCAGAGAATGAGTGGCTTAAGCAACAAACATTTCTCTCTCATAGTTCAGGAGGCTAAGAAGTCTAAGGTCAAGGCGCTGGCAGATCTCTGAGCACCCTCTACTTGGTCTGCAGACGATCATCGTCTTACTGTGTCCTCATGTGGCAGAAGGAATGAGCAAGCTATCTGAGGTCTCCTACATAAGGGTACTAATCCCTGATGGGCTCCACCCTCATGACCTAATCACGTCCCCAAAGCCCCACCTCCTAACACCATCACCTTGGGGGTTAGGATTTCAGATATGAATTTTGGGCAGGACACAAACATTCAGCCCCGTCACAGAGCCTAAGGCAAGAAACCCTGCAGCTGTGGCCTCACAGACTGAAGCAAACTTTTAATGGAGAAGGTTCTAAGTCCCTCTGGGCACAGCACCTCAGGCTCTGCCCTGGGTCCTATTCTGACTCCTTGTCTCTTTCTAGACTGAGAGTCTGCCTGACCTTTGTCAGGTCCCACCCCAGGCACAGGAACTTTGTCCCTAAATCATGCACTGGCCAGGGGTTGCTCCCACCTATGTCTGTAATTGCCACCAACCCTACTCATCTTCCCTCTATCCTGTGTCAGAGATTTTTGTTATGTCCTGGCTCTCTATTCTCTATCTCCTCCCTCTACCACACCTCCCCAAACCCGCAGCGCTACTAACTGCTGCTGTCACCTTTGGCTGGGCTCTACTGACCCTTAGAGTGGAGCCCCTCACCAATCGGGACCCCTCTCCTCTCTGAGAGAGATAAACAAACCTCCATCTGGTTTAGGCAGTTGTAGTTTGGGAACTTCTGTGTTACCGCAGCTTGGGCTTGACCCCTAACGTACACTATACAGTAATACTAGATAAGAATATAAAGCCAAGGATAAAGCAGATGTTTTAGGAAAGCCACTACCTTGAGAAAAAAAGAAACCAGCAAAAGACAGGAAAAATGACCTCAAGATACAAAAAATACAAGGTGTAGAATAAAGCTAAATAATAACAAGAGTAACAAGGAATATCATCACTCATTTTAGGGTATCATGCCCATAAAACAAGAACAAGTGCCTATGCAAAAGGAATAATAAGAAAACACATAAGAATTCCTAGTAATTCAAATGTTAACCAAAATTAAAAGTTCAACCAAGTGTTATATGTTAAAACTGAGGGGCTTTCCTGGAAGTGGAATAAAAAGACAGAATTGAAACATAGGAGAGAAAGAGGAAAAACCTGGGGTCTCAATCTAGGCGATATGGCATCTAGCTCATAGTAGTTAAAAGAGAAAAGAATGAAGGAAATAAAGGGAGCAAATTATCAAACCATATTACAGAACTGAAGTGTCCAAGTAGAGAGTTTGAGGCGGCATGAGGAGTATTGGCTCCACTGTGTTTGAGCTCTACCTGAAAGAAGAGAGTGTCTTCTGTTTGATAACAATGTGCCCATTAAGCACCGGGGGAAGGAGGGGCAGGCAGTACTGGGGAAAACAAGGACCAGTTGGAAGACTGATGTGAGAGCTGAAACACCTTGAAGTAACCCCATCATTACCATGTAGCGTCATCAGTACAATCAGGAAAGGACCTAGCCCAAACTTCCTTATCCAAGTCTCTTAATTAGAACACTTATCAGCCGTAAGAAGCCAATAGGTCGCTGAGAGTAACCTAATTCATTGCACGCAGAGCACTCTCGTTCCCAGTGCCTGGCCCATAGGAGGGAGTCAGTGGACATTGATTGAAAGAAGCAATGAAGGAACTACTAAGTGAACAAAGAGCTCTCCTGCAATGGTAGTATGGGGAGGCTACTTGGGAAGAGGAGGTCTTCTGTGTCAAGATTTGTGTTCTTCTGTTCAGCAGGTGAGTCAGAAGGGCCAGAAAGACCGAGAAAGATAGGGACAGGGACAAAGTAGAACCATGAGGAGTGATACCATGTCAGGAGTGCAGCCACAAGACTGAGCAGGGAAAGCTAGCAGCCCTGGGGACATGTCAAATTAGGTGAGTTAGCAATAATGGAGAACTTCAATAGCCCACGCACAGATATAGATGAGTTTGGGGATAAGAACCAGTCATTTTATTTTTTTGATGTTTACTTATTTGTTTGTTTTGTTTTTGAGCTGTGAGAGGCAGAGAGAGAGGGAGAGAGAGAATCCCAAGCAGGCTCTGTGCTGACAGCAGGCTCTATCCCATCATGAGATCATGACCTGAGTGAAAATCAGGAGTCGGATGCTTGACTGACTGAGCCACCTAGGCGCCCCCCAAAACCAGTCATTTTAGAGACCACAAGAAAAGGAAACCTGCCAGACAGTTTACCAAAGTGTTAAGAGAAATGGGTGCTGAGAAACTCAGTGTAACAGTAACCACAGTACAATTAAATTCAGTGTTCTGAAGAAGAGAACAAGCCTGTCCCTCCCATCAGAATATAGAGCACTGACAATGAAGAAAGCAGTCTTTGAAAAAAGAGCAAATAACTAGAGCAGAAATCTCATATTTTCAAAATATCTTAGTAAAAACATAAGGTAAATGTAAGAGATACATGACAAATCCAAAAGGTTATATTCTGTAACAAAAATCCTTCGTGACTAGGTGGCAGAGTATGGCCAATGAGATGGGGAAGGGGCTGGAGAAGAAAGGGAAGGGAAGGGAAGGGAAGGGAAGGGAAGGGAAGGGAAGGGAAGGGAAGGGAAGGGAAGGAGAGAAAGGAGCTTTTATAGCTAGGTTAGTTGACTCCTCTTTGGGGCTATATAAATTACACTGAGACAGTAATTAAATTAATGATGAAACTAGTTGGGGTGTCTGAGTGGCTCAGTCAGTTAGGTGTCTGACTCTTGATTGTGGCTCAGGTCATGATATCATGGTTCATGGGATCAAGCCCTGGGGCAGGTTCCACACTGAGCATGGAGCCTGCTTGAGATTCTCTCTCTCTCTCTCTCTCTCTCTCTCTCTCTCCCCTCCTCCTCCTCCTCCCCCCTGCTTGTGCTGGCTCTCTAAAATAATAATAATAATAATAATAATAATAATAATAATAATAATAAGGCTAGCTATCATTTCTTGAGAACTTTTCATGAAATGAGCACGGAACCAGCTAAAAACACATTCCTTCCCCCTAGCTAGATTTAAGCTCTGGGACATGTTAAGTTTAGATTTAATTCAAGGCACAAGAGGAAACTGTTGAAAGGTTTTAAGCAAGAAAGTAACATGATATGATCTTTTTGTATAATAAGACACATTTTTTTCTTATCGTTCTCATTGTTAAATTTCTTTAGGTGGTAAACTATTTAAAAGCAAAACTAATAACCATGTGTTGTGAAGTTTATAATACATGTTATAATGTTATGTAAAATGTTTGACAACAGTAGCACAATGGATGGGAGGGGGAAATGGAAGTATACAAAGTTCCTACCCTAGATATGAAGTGGTGTGATATTATTTGCAGTCTGAACTGTGAAAGTTAAAGATTTATCTTTTTAATCGTAAAGGTACCACAGAAAATAAATGAATAAAACAGAGGTATAGCTAATATACCAAAAAAAAAAAAAAAAGACACAAAATACAACAATAAAAATTCCTGGGGCACCTGGGTGGCTCAATCAGTTAAGCATCTGACTCTTGATTTTTGCTCAGGTCACGATCCCAGGGTCATAGTATGGAGCCCCGTGTGGGGCTC
Source organism: Lynx rufus (assembly GCF_022079265.1). Lineage (NCBI taxonomy): Eukaryota > Metazoa > Chordata > Mammalia > Carnivora > Felidae > Lynx > Lynx rufus. The sequence continues at coordinate 11,795,072 of NW_025814840.1, forward strand.
CATGCTGAGCGTGAGCCTGCTTGGGGTTCTCCCTCTTTCTCTCCCTCTGCCCCTCTCCTCCACTTGCTCTCTTTCAAAAGGAAAAAACAAAAAAAAGAAAAGAAAAGAAAAGAAAAAAAAAAAACAAAAAACCTTGACTGATCCAGAGGAAGGAAGGCAAAAAAGAGGAAAGCAGAAAGAACAAATGGGACAAACAATACAAATAGCAAGATGGTGATTTAAACACAAGTCACTAAATGCATTAAATATAAATGGTCTAAACATTCCAATTAAAAGGCAGATTGGATAAAATTACGTTTCTTTCTAACTCCTCTTCCTCTCCCTTTTTCCCACCTCCTTTTTCTTTCTCTCTCTCCTCAACCCCCATCCCCTGCCCCCAAGGACTTTCTCCTCTCTCCTCCCTTCTCTCACCTCTTCCACTCTGTTTCTCCCCTCCATTTCTCTCCTCGCCTCTTCTGTCTCCTCACCTTTTTTCCCCACTCTCTCTCCCTTGACATCTTTATACGTCACCTTTTCTCTGTTTTTTTCAGGACCCTTGTCCTCTTCGGGACCAACCAAAAGAACTCTAAGTTCTTCTCACTTTCTCATGCCAAGAAATTGATTATCCAGACTAGGCTCCAGAGGCACAATCCTGATGACCTATAAGATCCTCTCCCTTACTATCCCACCTTCCTCCTTAGCCAGTCAGCCAAAACTTCCCATTGTTTTTCTTCCTATTACATCTGTATCACTGAGCAACTATAAATGTATGGAGAAAAGGTGTACCAAAGAACAGAAAACAGGTAGAGAAGAGATTATCTTTCTTTACCATGATAATTATGCTAAGTTCACTTTTCCACACACCTTGGGAGTTCATGACATGCTCTCTGACTACTAAGTAAATAAGGAAACATCAACATTAATCTCATATATCCCACTGTATTAGTTTCTAAGGGTTGCATAGCAAATTATATCAAACTGGGTGTCCTAAACAACAGAAATGTATTCTCACCCAGTTCTGGAGGCCAGAAGTATGAAATCAAGGTGCCAGCAGGCCATGCTCCCTCCAAAGTCTCTAGAAAAGAATCCATCCTTGCGTTTTCCAGTTCCTGTTGGTGTTCCTTGGCTCATGGCAGCAAAGCTCAAATCTCTGCTTCTCTTGACATGATATTCATATGGCCTTCCTCTCTGTATATAGATATCTTGGTGTCCTCTCTTCTTATAAGGGCATTGGATTTAGGGTCCACCTTAAAACCAGAACAATTCACTGTGATATCTCTAACTAATTACATCCGCAAAGATTCTATGTTCAAATAAAGTCACATTCTCAGGTTCTTGGTGGATTCTACCTACCATCCTGAAATATATAATAGCATTCGGGGATTAGCACTTTTACTTTAAATTTCAAATACTTTTTCCCTAAAATTTTCACCAAAGTTTGCTACATTCTCCACTCATTCACTCACTGAACACGCATTTACTGCACATTGACCATCGCACTAGACGTAGGAGTGTGGGTCATTCACTCACTGAACAAGCATTTATTGCACGTTGACTATTGCACTAGACATAGGAGTGTGGGTCCTTTTAATAAACCTAAGTATTGCTGTTACTCTTGAGTTCTTCCTCCTAATTTTGTATCTCTGATTTCCAAAGGGAGTTGTCTGCCAGACAGGGAATTTCTTCCAGGCTGGAGTTATTTTCACACTTCGGTTTTTAAATTAAAACAATAGTAAAGTGCACTGACATTTTGTTCCAAGAGCATGTGGAGTAATATTTTTATGGTTACTCTGGCAACCACAGAGGCATGAGTGGGCAGGCGGAAGGGAGCAGAAGGCTTGGCATCAGTAGCAGAGGGTGGAAGGAGCACCTCTCCGTGGTGTGCTGGCTCTGGTCCTCACAGGACGAGGCCGGGAGTCCAGCTACTGCCCGGAAAATGGCCCAGATCCCTGGCCTGAATCATCATCCTATGACTGGAGAATGCGGACAGATTACTTTCTCAAGAAACTAGTGATAAACCAAAGGGTGTAGGAATTAAGAACGTGTTCTAAAAAAGAACTGTTTATACAGGGCTAGACGTCAGCACATGAAGGGCAGTCACTGGGAGCCCGGCTACTTGTAGGCACCAGGTACACGTGTCACCAAGTGCACAGAGGCGGACGCCCCGTCAAGGACTTGATTTTGCCAGTGGTACTGGATTCTGGGACAAAGTCTGAGCTGGGTCCTACCATCTCTAGTATCTCTACATTTAGGAAACATGGCTCTACCGTTAATTAGTCAGTCCCTATCTACTGTGGACCCAGTACACGCACAGCACTGAACCAGAGGCCTCGGAAATAAAAATAAATAAATAACAATTAAAAAAAAAAAAAAGAACTACCCTAATCTGGACAAAGATATAATGCAAATGAACAATAAACTCATGCTTGTGTGATTCACACGTTTTACCCTGTAAGTCTAAAAGAAAAAAAAAAAAAAAAAGGAATCGTGGGAAGGAAAGAAAATCCGAAATCCTGTTGGAAGTCAACATGTCTTAATCGTGAAGCGTGTGAGCTTGACCACTAAGCGTGGTCCTGGATTTGAATTCCAACTTTCCCTTACTCGTTATATATCCTTGCAAGTCACCTATACTTACTGACTCTGTTTCCTCAATTGCAAAAGGGAGGGGGAAATTCTTACCTCATGAGGGCATTGTGAGGATTAAATGAGGAAGCATTTCACAGGCACTAATACAATGTCTTGGCATATCACTGATACTCAATACATGGAATTGTCACTATTGTCATCATTCATAGGTTCACTCCCACCCTTGCCATAACTTAGGACATGGGCCCAGGTATGGTGGCCTGCTGCCAGCAGTATGGTGCTGGCAGGAATAACCAGGAGCTGGGATCACCAGGAGGCTATGGAAGCTAACTCCTAAGACCCAGCGTTCTAGAAGAGAGAAAGCACAATGATTGGATCATCAAGGTCAGAGACAACCTAGACATTCAGTCGTCAGCTGGGACCTATTCAGTAGGGTGCCCGGCTCCAACCACTTAGCCCCGAACTTACTGGGTGCCTACTACTGCACTGGACACCTTGTCAGAGGGTGGACAACATGGCCGGGGTGGGGTCAGCCAAAGCTACTCCATGGAATGCTCCGAGGTTGGGAGGAAAAGAAGTGAGGAGTATAGGGAGGAGTCGCCACACATGGAAGAAGCTGGTTTCCTCTGCGGGCCCTGGTGTCACTCAGGACCCCACCTCACAGTCTTCATTATGAATCCTGATAGAGGAGGGGCAGAACCATTCATGCAGGTTAGTTAGAAATAGAAACTGGATTGGATCTTCACAAGAGTGGTCCAGGGCCCAGGTGTGGGAAGCTGGGCAAAAGAAACGTGGGGTGACGAGAAACGTGGTGAGGAGGCTGCCCTTGGCCATGGCCCCTGAAACTTAGAGAAATCAACTTGGGTGAACAAGAAGTCGTTCTACCTCTCTGTTAGATTAGTCACCCAGTTACAATTATTTTTAAGATAGTGTTCTATTTATACACCAAAGAGCTAACTATGGAACTGTGTGACTCCGTAAGTATTCAAAAATATTCCACATGCACTGAAATGAAAATATGAATTATAACATAAAGCCAGGCCAGATTACCTCAACTTTCAGACTATCCTATCTAGAAAGTAGACAACACTAACATTCGATTGTTTTTTTTTAATCACAGAATGAGAGAAAAATGTTCCCATCTGTCAATTTCTTAAAAAAACAAAAACTCAAATCGCTACAAGTATATGAAGTGATTTTGAATGTAAATAATCACTTTTTCCAAATGTGGTCAAATTGGTTATATTCAAAACCACACTGAGATATCCCCTCATGCCAGTCAGAGTGGCTAAAATGAGCAAATCAGGAGACTATAGATGCTGGAGTGGATGCAGAGAAACGGGAACCCTCTTGCACTGTTGGTGGGAATGCAAACTGGTGCAGCCGCTCTGGAAAACAGTGTGGAGGTGCCTCAAAAAACTAAATATAGATCTACCCTATGACCCAGGAATAGTGCTGCTGGGAATTTACCCAAGGGATACAGGAGTGCTGATGCATAGGGGGCACTTGTACCCCGATGTTTATAACAGCACTTTCAACAACAGCCAAATTGTGGAAAGAGCCTAAATGTCCATCAACTGACGAATGGATAAAAAAAAAAATGGTTTATATATACAATGGACTACTAGTTGGCAATGAGAAAGAATGAAATCTGGCCATTTGTAGCAACGTGGATGGAACTGGAGAGTGTGATGCTAAGTGAAATAAGTCATACAGAGAAAGACAGATACCATATGTTTTCACTCTTATGTGGATCCTGAGAAACTTAACAGAAGACCAGAGGGGAGGAAAGGGGGGGGGGAGTTAGAGAGAGGGAAGGAGGCAAACCATAAGAGACTCTTAAAAACTGAGAATAAACTGAGGCTTGATGGGGGGTGGGAGGGAGGGGAAAGTGGGTGATGGGCATTGAGGAGGGCACCTGTTGGGATGAGCACTGGGTGTTGTATGGAAACCAATTTGACAACAAATTTCATATTAAAAAAAAAAAAGAACAACTAAAGGCAAGTGGCTTTATCTGGTCTCCAGTGAAACGATACAATTCTGACTTTCCTTGACTAATAGAACTGTCTGCCAAGTTGTCTGGCTGAACATAGAAAATAGAGAATTAGGGCATAAGTGCTGTAACTTCCAGAACAATGGGTTTGTGGAGAGAGAATCGGAGGCCTGAGTCCTAGTCCCCTGCCCTGGACGACGAGAAGTGTTGAGAATGCGCTAAAGCACAGTTATGAATAAATAAGTGTTCTGGGAGAAGAGAGGGTTGGTCCTTTCCCTCAAGTGATTTAGCATCTAGCTGGTGTCACAAAATTGCAACCGAAGGACAGTGATACCAGTAAGACAGTTTGCAAGAAGGTTCCACAGTGATGCACCATTCAGAGGAATGAGGGAAAAAGAGAGCCCATGGCATCTGCCATGGGGCAGACGGTAGGCTGGCCCTGGACTGTTAGGGGAACTGCCGGTCGGGAAAGGGGAAATGCAGAGCACCTTCTGGATCAGGAGCTCCCCACGGGAGCACGGGTGGGAGCCAGCGTGGGGTTCTGGGAGACCCCGGGGATGGACCACGCACAGAGAACTAGTTAGCCAGACCAGGGAGTCTCAACAGAGTGTGGAAGGAGTCTGTGCCCCAAGGGTTCATCCAATACCTGTCACAGGCCAGGCACTGCAGGGACATGGGAAAATGATGTTGACATCAGGAGGCATGAAGGTGGTGTGAAACTGAGGTTGGGTTGGGGGAAGGCAGTAGGAAGCAAGTGGGCTCAGCTAGGGGACTCCAGACTACACTGGTGAGGATCTAGGGAATATGGAAGAGAAAAGTGGGATATCTCAAAAGAAGTGAGAGACATTGCCCGGACATGGGAGACACAAACTTTAAATGACTCAGAATCACTGGGTGAGCAGGCGATTGTTGGTGCTGAAGACAGAAACAGTTGTCAGCTGACCAGGGCAGGGCCCTTAGCTGACCCACTGGTCAAATGAGGGTGTGAAGAATTTCCTTCCTACTTTACAGGATCGTTGTAAGATTATGTGAGAAATAGTTTTAAAAATAATCTAAGATGTGTATCTCACATAGAACTAGAAAATGTTGGACTTATATGCTAATCAGTGGGCTGCTGTCCTCTTAGGAGTGATTTCATGTCTTCATTATTCATTTCAGACATGCACAGTTGCTTTCTGACTCTAGATTATGCCATTTTTAGAAATATTAACAATAAATGCCAACACTTAAGCCACAGCCCCACCGCTTACGCACAAAGGCCACAGTTACTGTGTGTGAAGCATGTTCTATTTGTAGTTTTATCTCTTTGTCTTGTGGGTTCCTAATCTCAAAAGGGCTTCTCTCATCCTGATTGGCTACGTCAAGTTGCTCTGTCTAATTCTGCCGCTCACCACTGGGACAAGGATCATCGCGTGACGGATACTGGATGTCAGGGCAGCCCCGTGGCATTTCCACTTTTTCTCCTCATCATGCTCCGGTAGCTGGAGACTGAGCACCCTCTCTATCTGATATACCTGGTTTGCACAGACCAATTCACTTTTAGTAACGGGATGTTTTTTTGGTAACTGGATTCTTTTAAAAAAAAAAATTTTTTTTAACGTTTATTTATTTTTGAGACAGAGAGAGACAGAGCATGAACGGGGGAGGGTCAGAGAGAGAGGGAGACACAGAATCTGAAACAGGCTCCAGGCTCTGAGCAGTCAGCACAGAGCCCGACGCGGGGCTCGAACTCACGGACCGTGAGATCGTGACCTGAGCCGAAGTCAGACGCTCAACCGACTGGGCCACCCAGGCACCCCTGTAACTGGATTCTTAATGCTGTATTAAAGAGTCTCTGTGGCTGTATTGGCAAAGACCGGTGGTGTGCAAAAGTGAGATGGACCAGTAAAAGGAGCAGAGAGAGAAGGAACTGAATAGTTTGAGTAAGAACCAAGCCCTCCTCTTCTGCCTCCCCTATTGTGGTGCCTCAGTGCTCACCGGTACTCCCACCCTGCCTTCCCTTTCCTGTTGCTGAGGGATCCTGTAAAGATGGAGGGGATGGCAGGGGGCTGGGGGGGCGGGGGCAAGGAGTAAGAAGATGTAGAAGCAACATGCTGGGAAACTAGGGAAACTAGAGAGATCAGGGACATACCCAGCTCCTTCCTGCTCATCCAGCTCTTGTCTTCTCCCCATATCATTTCCGATTCTTATTCTTCATTCTCTGCTTGAGCCCTCAGAAGGCCCTTTGGGGGCCACCTGGGTGGCTCAGTCGGTTGAGCATCCGACTTCAGCTCAGGTCATGATCTCGCAGTTCCTGAGTTCAAGCCCCACATCAGGCTCACTGCTGTCAGCCTGTCAGAGCAGATCCCACTTTGGATCCTGGGTCCCCCTCTCTCTGCCCCTCCCCCACCTGCATTCTCCCCAAAATAAATAATTTTTTTTTAAAAAAAAAGAAGTGCCTTGGCATTAAAGTAGGAATTTAAGGATGGAACTCACTTCCACCTTTCCCTCTTTTCTCTTGGCTTTCACAAAGTGCCAGATCTCCATGTTGTTTAAAACTGAGCACGGGCACCCTGTCCTCAAAGAGGCTGAGCTTCACTGCCCGAAGGCAGGGAACAAAACCTAGCTTGACTTTGCCCTGAAAGAAAAGCTCAAAGCTTAGAAAAGATACAGCATGGCTGCTGGACAAAACGGACTGTGCAGAATTTCACGTACTTTCAGAGCAATTCATAATATTTGAACCATAATCTCCCATTTTCCTGACTTCTTAGCCTTTTTCTTTAATGGCAAAATCAGTTAATATCTGAGACATGTGTTACCTTCAGGCTATAGCATTTAGCTCCCAAGAATGTTATGAGGATTAGCAATACTTAGTCACATATATTGCTCACAGGACTGACCCGAAGGGGATGAACATAATTAATCACAAAATGTTTAACGAATACTGGTGTTGCATATAAACTTGTATTACTAAATTTCAAAAAAAAATAAAAAACAAAAAATAAACTTGTATTACTAACACCCACAATTATCGCATTACTACATCCAAAACATCTACATGACTTTCTACATTCTGCTTAAATAGTCATTGTTAAATTGCAAAGGATCCTCAAGCATTAAAAACTGTACAAAGAGGGGCGCCTGGGTGGCGCAGTCGGTTAAGCGTCCGACTTCAGCCAGGTCACGATCTCGCGGTCCGGGAGTTCGAGCCCCGCGTCAGGCTCTGGGCTGATGGCTCGGAGCCTGGAGCCTGTTTCCGATTCTGTGTCTCCCTCTCTCTCTGCCCCTCCCCCGTTCATGCTCTGTCTCTCTCTGTCCCAAAAATAAATAAACGTTGAAAAAAAAAAAACTGTACAAAGAAAATTTCAGTGCTCTCCTGCTTTATATCCTCAAAACATAGCCATTAACATCCTTGAAATTTATCTTCAACCTGCTCATAAAATTGAAAGTATGCACACAGTGTAGAAAGGGAGAATTAACTTAGATGATGAAACAGTTTAGAAATGAAGACAACTTTCCAAAGAATGAGTGGAAATACCATCTCCAACCGTACACAGTTATGGTTTGGCAAGAAGAAGGAAAGCCTATCAAACGCTAAATGTTCCCATAGATTTGAATTTCTATATATATAATACTTCTTGGCAACAAGCCAGAGCAGCAATGGCTGCGTGTGTGTGTGTGTGTGTGTGTGTGTGTGTGTGTGTAAGTTCACTTATGCATTCACTTGATCAGTGTTAACTGAGCACCTAATTCATAACAGGCACTGGGGATAGAATAATGAACAACAGACACAAAACTCCTGCCTTCCTAAACTTACATGCTAAAAGCTAGCAATAATCAAATGTATATATCACCTACTTATTTATATATAGACTCGAAGGTATATGGTGTACATAGATATATGTATTCTACTTAAATATTTACTTCCTTCCTATCTGCAATACTGCCTTCACAGTGCAATAATTATAATCTATAGTAACTGCTTGCTTTCTGCTTCCATGAACCTTTTCAACTTCTCCTTCCTTGGTGGGGACCTGAATAATGCTAACTGGCTATCCCAAACCCAGAATAAACAGCTCTAATATGCTGGCTCCTGGGTTCAACCAAGACAACATCCAAAAGTGTATTATTTGCTTTAGGTTCAAGATGATGAACAAATGGAACATACATGACTACTGCTCTTTTCTTTCCAAATCCTGTTCACCTGAGGGGGGGCGGGGGGAAGAGATACAAATGGAATTAAACCCCAAACAGTGCAAGAAATGGGAAAAGTTAGCTATTAAGATTTTTTATAAATCTGACAAATTCTAGAATATGGTACATATGTGGAATATTCTAATAGTTAAAAAAAAAAAAGAGTGGAGGAAGGTACTGTCCAGAAGTTGCATTAGGGAAGAGTGCAGGGGATGCCAGTAGGGGAGCTCCATCTGTCAAGGCTCCAAACTCAAGAGTGGATTGGGGGGCAGGGGGTGACGTCACCAAGACGATGGAGTTGGAGACCCCAGCCTCCGACCCCCCACAAAGGTCAATAATTAGATAGCCGCCCCTGAGTGAAAACGGCTCTGAGACAGCTCTGGAGTCCACTTAAGAGACTTCAGCAACACAATGGAACAAAAAGAATAACCGCACATGAAGAGAAGACAGCCTCCTTTCGCCTGCATCATCCCCTCCCCAAAGCCAACATTACTCCGAACCAAGAGGAACCTCTCCAGCTGGAAAGAATTCCCGTCACCAGGAAAGGGGGAGCGGGGTGACTGCTGAGCTTCTCCAGCCTTTTGGGGCACAGCGCAAAGGTCCTGCTTTGATTTCACTCCACCTGGACAAGCAAAGCTCGGATGAACAGAGACGGCTAGGAGCGAGGAAGAAAAGCAGCAGCCGACAACAGCAGACACACGATGGAAGTGATGGAGGTTCCCGGTGATGCCCGACCCGGGCCTCCACTGCCGTGTGCACACCCATGGAGAGAGCCTTCAGTCACAGAGGACACACCAACAGCCAGGGCCCCCGTAGTCCTGGCGGGCCCGGGTCTGGCCCCGTCTCCTGTCGCGGGCCTGTAGCGCTAGGCTCACCTGCGGACAGCCCCTTCAGCTGTGCACCTGCACGCCCCCAGCCTGACTCCTGACACCGGCCTCCACTGCCATGCACCCATGCTGAGAACTAGCACACGTGGCCATTCACACCAATATCCAGGGTCCCTGAAGATGCCAGGGAGCCTGCAGTTGACCTCAGCCCTTGCTACTTGCTCTGGCCCCCGAGGAGGGCAAAATGGGTAAAGGGAGTCAAAAGTACAAAATAATGTGTAGCAGACTGACTGTAGTTAATAATACCATATTACGTATTTCATTAAAAAAAAAATTTTTTTTTATGTTTTTTATTTATTTTTGAGAGACAGAGACACACACACAGCATGAGTAGCGGTGGGGAACAGACAGAGACAGAGACACAGAATCTGAATCAGGCTCCAGGCTCTGGGCCATCAGCACAAAGCGTGACACAGGTCTCAAACTCACGAGCTGTGCGATCCTGACCTGAGCTGAAATCAGATGTTTAACCGACTAAGCCACCCAGGTGCCCCCCATATTGTATATTTCAAAGTAGCTAGGAGAGTGGACCTTGAAAGTTCTCATAACAAGGGGAAAAATATGTAACTATGTATGGTGATGGATATTGACCAGATTTATCGCAGTGGTCATTTTGCAATGTATACAAATACCAAATCATTACATTGTACACCTGAAACAAACAAAAAAATTATAACTACAATAATTTACTAATGGTTACACAATATAAAAAGATATAAATTTACATATGAAAAACAAAGCATGGGGGTGAGGGAATAAAAGGATAGGGTTTTTTTAATTTTTAAAAACTGAGAGCTTTCTACCTGAGATCAGTAATATGACAGGGATGTCCACTCTCACCACTGTTGTTTAACATAGTGTTGGAAACCCTAGCCTCAGCAATCAGACAACAAAAGGAAATAAAAAGCAACCAAACTGGCAAGAAGAAGTCAAACTTCCACTTTTCACAGATGACATGATACTCTACATGGAAAACTCAACAGACACATAAGCCAATAGAACAGAATAGAAAACCCAGAATTGGACCCACAAATGTATGGCCAATTAATCTTTGACAAAGCAGGAAAGAGTATCCAATGGAAAAACGACAGTCTCTTTAGCAAATGGTGCTGGGAGAACTGGACAGCAACAGGCAGAAGAATGAAACTGGACCACTTTCTTACACCACATACAAAAATAAATTCAAGATGGATGAAAGACCTAAATGTGAGACAGGAAAGCATCAAAACCCTAGAGGAGAAAACAGGCAACAACCTCTTTGACTTCAGCCGCAGCAACTTCTTACTTGACATGTCTCTGAAGGCAATGGAAATAAAAGCAAAAATGAACTATTGGGACCTCATCAAGATAAAAATCTTCTGCACTGCAAAGGAAATAATCAACAAAACTAAAAGACAACCAACAGAATGGGAGGAGATATTTGCAAATGACATATGGGATAAATAGTATCCCAAATCTATAAAGAACTCACCAAACTCAACATCTGAAAAACAAATAATCCAGTGAAGAAATGGGCAAAAGACATGAATAGACACTTTTCCAAAGAAGACACCCAGGTGGCCAACAGACACATGAAAAGATGCTCAACACTGCTCATCATCAGGGAAATACAAATCAAAACCACATTGAGATACCACCTCACACCAGTCAGAGTGGCTAAAATTAACAACTCAGGAAACAACAGATGCTAGAGAGGATGTGGAGAAACAGGAACCCTCTTGCACTGTTGGGAATGCAAACTGGTGCAGCCGCTCTGGAAAACAGTGTGGAGGTTCCTCAAAAAATTAAAAACAGAATTACCTTACAACTCAGCAATAGCATTACTGAGAATTATCCAAAAGATACAGGAGTACTGATTCATAGGGGCACATGTACCCCAACATTTATAACAGCACTATCAACAATAGTCAAATTATGGAAAGAGCCCAAATGTCTGTCAACTGATGAATGGGTAAAGATGTCACACACACACACACACACACACACACACACACACACACACGCACAATGGAATACTACTTGGCAATGAAAAAGAATGAAATCTTGCCATTTACAACAACATGGATGGAACTGGAGGATATTATGCTAGGTGAAATAAATCAGTCAGAGAAAGAAAGATATCATATGTTTTCACTCATATGTGGAATTTGAGAAACTTAACAGAAGACCATGGGAGAAGGGAAGGGAAAAAAACAGTTTCAAACAGAGAGGGAGGCAAAACATAAGAGACTCTTAAATACAGAGAACAAGCTGGGGGTTGATAGGGAGGTGAGGGGAGGGAAAATGGGTGATGGGCATTGAGGAGGGCACTTGTTGGGAGGAGCACTGGGTGTTGTATGCAAGCAATGAATCATGGGAATCTACTCCCGAAGCCAAGAGCACACTGTATATACTGTATGTTAGCTAACTTGACAATAAATTATATTAAAAAAAATTTTTTTAACATTTTATTTATTTTTGAGAGAGAGACAGAGACAGAGCACAAGCGGGGGAGAGGCAGAGAGGGAGACACAGAATCCAAAGCAAGCTCCAGGGTCTGAGCTGTCAGCACAGAGCCCGACGCAGGGCTTGAACTCACAAACCGTGAGATCATGACCTGAGCCAAAGTCGGATGCTTAACTGACTGAGCCACCCAGGAGCCCCTTGACAATAAATTATATTTAAAAATGTTTTTCGAGAGAGAGTATGCATGAGTGGGGAGGGGCAGAGAGAGAGGGAGAGAAAGAACCTTAAGCACACTCCACGCCCAGTGCAGAGCCTGATATGGGGCTCAGTCTCACAACTGTGAGACCATGACTTGAGCCAAAATCAAGAGTTGGACACTTAACTCACTGAGTCACCCAAGCACCCCAAAGGACAGAGTTTTGGTATGTGATCAAAATTAAACTGTTATCAGGTTAAAATTGACTACCACATCTATGAGATGTTTCAAGCAAGCCACAGGGTAACCACAAAACAAAAACCTATAGTAGATAAACACAAGATAGAGGAATCAAAGTCTAAGACTACAGAAAAATCAATTCACAAAGAAAGATGGCAAAAGAGGAAGCAAGGAACAAAAGAACTGCAAAACAATTAACAAGATGGCAATAGTACGTCGTTACCTATCAATAATTACTTTTAGTATAAATGGATGAAATTTTCCAATCAAAAGGCATAGGACGGGGCACCTGGGTGGCTCAGTCAGTTAAGCATCTGACTCTTGATCTCAGCTCCGGTCTTGATCTCGGGGTCATGAGTTCAAAGCCCTGCACTGAGCTCCATGCTGGGCATGAAGCCTACTTAAAAAAGAAAAAAAAAAAAACCCACAGTGGAGGAATAGATATTTTTTAAAACAACATAGAGAAAATACACACACATACTCACACAGAAGACTCAACTATATGCTGCTTATAAGCGGCACCCTTAAACTTCAAGGACACACATAGGCTCAAAAAGAAAAGATGGAAAGAGATATTCCATGCAAATGGAATGCAAAAGAGAACAGAGGTAGCTATACTTCTATAAGACAAAACTGACTTTAAGTCAAAAATGGTAGTATGAGACAAGATAATTCTGAGGATAAAGGGGTCGATTCATCGGGATGATATAAAAATTAAATATAAAACTATATGGAACCAACATTGGAGCACCTAATTATATTAAGCAAATACTAACAGACCTGAAGAGAGTAAGAGACCATGATACAATAATAGCAGGGGTTTCAATACCCCACTTTCAATAATGCATAAATTTTCCAGACAGAAAACCAATAAATAAACATTGGACTTGAACTACACTTTAGACTAAATGGACCTCTCCATAATAAGAGAATATTAAGTTACATTTATTCATACATTACCTTAATATATACATTCATATACTGTATTTGGTTACCAAAAGAGTCAGCAAATTTAAAAATATTGAAATCATACCAGGTATCTTTTCTGACCACAATGGTATGACACTAAAAATCAATAATAGGAGGAAGACTGGAAGGTTCACACATATGTGGAGAATACACTCCTGAACAAATAATGGAAAGAAAAATATCAAATAAACCGCCTAACTTTAGCACCCAAGGAACCAGGAAAAACAAGAACAAACTAAGCACAAAGTTAGTAGAAGAGAGATTAGAACAGAAATAAATGAAATAGAGAATAGAAAAAACAATTGACAAGATCAAGAAAATGCAGTGATGTTCTTTTTTGAAGACATAAACAAAATTTACAAACCTTTAGCTAGACTTACCAAGAAAAAAGAGAGGGGACTCAAATAAAGTTATCAATGAAAGAGGAGACATTATAAGTGGTACCACAAAACATACAAAGGATTATAAGAGATTTATAAAAAATTATATGCCGACAATTTGACAATCTAGAAGAAGTGGATAAATATCTAGAGACATGGATATTTCTACCATGTCTGAATCATGAAGAAATATAAAATCTGAACGGATCAATAATAAGTAGGAGATTGAGTCAGTAAGGAAGAACCTTCCAACAGGGAAAATTCCAGGATCAAATGGCTTCACAGATTAATTCCACCAAACATTTAAAGAAGAAGTAACACCAATTCTTCTCAAACTCTTTCCAAAAATTGAAGAGGAGGGAACATTTCTGAACTGACTTAATGAAGCCAGCATTACCTTGATACCAAAGCTTGACAAGGACAGTTCAAGAAAAGAAAACTATGGGCCAATATCCCTAATCAACATAGATGCAAACATTCTCAACAAAATACTGACAAACCAAATTCAACAGCACATTAAAAGGATCATCCGCCATGATCAAGTGGGATTTATCCCTGGGATGCAACGAAGATTCAACACACGCAAATCAACAAATGTGATAACACCCATTAACAGAATGAGAGACAAAAATCATATGGTCAGCTCAATAGATGCAGACAAAGCATTTCACAAAATCCAATATTTTTTCATGATAAAAACTCTCAAAAAACACCTCAATATAATAAAGCCACAGCTAACATATTAAATGGAGGAAGGTTGAAAGCTTTCCCTCTAAGACCAGGAACAACACAAGTGTGCCCACTCACACCATGTCTATTCAACATGGCGCTACAATGGTGATGGAGATGCTTTTTATTGAATGCCTTCCTTTAGCACTTGAATTTCTTTGAAACATACAAACACATTACTCTGATTAAACAAGAACCAAAACACCACAACAAAATGGTTCGGGAGCTTAATTTTTTTTCAAGATACAATAGGAATTTTATTCCATGTCTTTCTTTTTTTTTCTTCAGTTCCATTAGTGCTATTGCTCAGGTCTTTCCACTAGCAAAGGTGCGGTCCCGCGTCAGTAGGCTGTGACCACCCCCAAATGCATGGCCAGTAGCAGCAGAAAGGGTAGGGTTTTCTCAATCGTCCTGGTAACTGCAATGGTGCTCACTTGGCTTAGATAGAGGAAATCTAGCCACCCAGAGATTTCTTAAGACTCAGAGCAGCCTTGCAGGAGAATTTCCCTAGTTATTTGACCCTTGTTAGCTTCAACGACAGCAGATAATCTCCAAAAGCGAAACTACTTTGAGCGGCAAAGCTGTTATCTACCGCAATGTAACTGCCCGAAATCTAGTGCCTTAACACAACAACTGCCATTTTACTGTATCTCACAGCCATGTGGGTCAGGAATTCAGCAAGGGCTCAGCAGGCAACTCTCCTGTTCCAGGGGGTCTCTCAGTGCTACTCACTTGGCAGGGGGCCTGTTCAGGAGGGTCCAGGATGGTTTCCATCACGTGTCTAGGGCTGTGGTAGAGTCGTCTGGAAAGCTGGGCTCATCTGGGGCTCTCAGCACCTAGGCTCTCTGTGTCAGAATTCCCTTCCTTTTTGAGGCTGAAGAGTGTTTCATGGTATGGCCGTACTACAGTGAATACCACCGTTTACCCCTCCATCCGTCGGTGGACACCAGGGCTGCTTCCGCTTTTTGGCTACTGTAAAGAACGCTGCTTGGAACGTGGGTGGCCAAGTATCCGTTGGAGCCCCTGCAGTCACCAGAACTGACTATTTTGAGGAATCAGAAAGTGCAAAATCACTGGTCGGAAACTGTAGAGTAAACAAGTTAGAAGTCATCTGGAAGAATCCTTAAACATGAATAAGCTCAGGCTGCTGTCTGCAGCCGCCTTCCGTACATTTCGAGCAAGGGCTCCCATGGACAGACGTTCATGTCACGGCACCAGGAACAGCAAGCACCCTGCGCTGATCCTTTAACACACCTGAAATATTTCTCCCAATTCCCTTTGAGACCAAACTTATACGTTTAGGAACCAGCTGGCTGAGATGAGGGAGGGTGGTCTGGGGTGACAGCCTCAGATTCACGAATTGTTCAAGAAATACTGGAGCACCTGGGTGGCTCAGTCAGTTAAGCGTCCGACTTCGGCTCAGGTCACGATCTTGCAGTCTGTGGGTTCGAGCCCCGCGTCGGGCTCTGGGCTGACAGCTCAGAGCCTGGAGCCTGTTTCAGATTCTGTGTCTCCCTCTTTCTCTGACCCTCCCCTGTTCATGCTCTCTCTCTCTCTCTCTCTCTCTGTCTCAAAAATAAATAAATGTTAAAAAAAATTAAAAATAAATTAAAAAATTATATATATATTATATATATATAATATATATATATATATATTTACTGAGTGCCTTCTATGGGCCAGACACTGTGCTTGGCACTTGGGATGTACCTGTGAACACATGAGACAAAACTCTGGCCGCATCCTAGTGAGGGGGGATGGGCAGATGCTCAAAAATATGTTTCATGACTAAGTGACTTATTTACTGGTACATATCAGCATCACTGTATTCATCCACTCGTTCATTTATTTAATCATTCAACAAATATTCACCGGGTACCTTTTCCTTCTTACAGAAAAAGGTATTTTTTATTTAAAAATAGAGCCGAGGGGCGCCCGGGGGGCTCAGTCGGTTAAGCGTCCGACTTCGGCTCAGGTCATGATCTCGTGGTTCGTGAATTCAAGCCCCGCGTCAGGCTCTGTGCTGATGGCTCAGAGCCTGGAGCCTGTTTCGGATTCTGTGTCTCCCTCTCTCCCTGACCCTCCCCCGTTCATGCTGTCTCTCTCTGTCTCAAAAATAAATAAACGTTAAAAAAAAATTTTTTTTTAAATAAAAATAAAAATAGAGCCGAGACAGAGCTGTGCACAGGACGACATGCTACCTGCCCCTCAGAGCTGAACTAACCAGCGTCCTATGTGTGAAACATTGTGCGTCGTGTTTTCTTTCCGAGCACTACTATTTACATTAAGGAAGACATGAGATAAAGATTTGAACTCAAGAGAAGACTGGAGATTAGGTGTGTTCAGCGACTGGAAACTCAATTGTGACAGAAATTCGAATCTTTATGATAAGTCCTCGTAATGGCATTAAAAACGCAAATAACATAGGCACGGCGCTCCTGAGGCATTCTTATATAATTTCAGACCTAGTCCTCCATTGTGTTACAATCAGAAAATAACAAGCCAGACTTCCCAAAGCCTGAAACAAAATCACTGGCTTCTAAAAATGTGTTTATGCATATTTAGTGTCTCAATGGCAACAGCTCTCTTTTATGCTTTTTGCTTCAGAATATTACTAATGTCTGGTCAGAAAGCATAGCTGTAAAATTACCCCTCAGAGCTGATGTGTACCCAAATGGTAAGAAATATTCTATTGTGCACCGGTTCAATTTGACGTTAAAGAATGGCATGGCATTTCAGGGCTGCAAAAAGAGAAAGGAACACTCAGAAACCATCAAAAGATTAAAAAGTAGAAACCGGGGCACCCAGGGGCACTTGGGTGGCTCAGTTGGTTAAGCCTCCGACTTTGGCTTAGGTCATGATCTCGTGAGTTCAAGGTGAGTTCAAGCCCCACATCGGGGTCTGTGCTCACAGCTCAGAGCCTGGAACCTGCTTCAGATTCTGTGTCTCCATCGCTCTCTGCCCCTCCCCCACTCACACTCTGTCTCAAAAATAAATAAACAATTTAAAAATTAAAAAAAAAAAAGTAGAAACTAAGACCAGTCATCCAGTTAGGCTAAAAAATGAATTTCTGTCTCCAACTCGGGGGTCCGTAGTGGATGGAGGGCTCCTCTTTGCCGTTCTGGCTGGAAGCGAGTAGGAGGTGTCCCTCCAGAGCTCAGTCTGTCCCCGGGAGAGAAAGCACCAGAGACAGGCAGGCAGGAGACCGCACAGCCCTCACCTCCCCCACCTCTCATGCTCCCACTTTCTCCATCAGCAAAAAGCCACCTTACACACGACCAGTGTGTTGAGTCTCTAGCGGGACACAATATTTGATCAAAAACAATTGATAAAAATACGTGCAGCGTAGGCACGACATCAAGCTTTCTGATTGTGATGTACGCGCCTGACGTGAAGCTTTTGATTGCCGAGAAAGCCACGGCAAAGACATCCACCTCCAATAAACACATGGCCAGCTGTGAGACACAGCTCCTGGCCAAACAGCCACATAAGGAATGAGGCCACCACAACCCATAAAGTCCCCTCTTTCAGAAGGTTCCGGGTAAGCTACATGTGACAGTTTGAGTGACTCCGCTTCTCCTGCCAGTGCCTTAATTCCCACTCTTAGGCCTTAAATGATCCAAGAAAGAGTGAACCCAAGAAACCCAAGACACCCTATCCTCAGAATTCCAGGCCCATCCCCTCTCTCTACTTTGTTGTGCGGCCCTCGGATGTGCCGTGTAATGATCTGTGAGTAATAAACTTTGTTCCTCAAAGGTCCCCGACGGTTTTTGCCAAAGTGCATCCTGAAGCCAAAGCAAGAACCACAAGGCTGGGCCAGCCCCAGCACTTGCTTCGGTGAGAGAACGTCTTCGGGGCCTCGCTGAGAGATACGTTATATGGGCCCAGGCATTCTGAGGGGATAGCTTCGGTGTCAGAAGATCAAGACCAACACCGCACGACTGCTAAGCGGGGTTAAGGAACCTCAGTCCCTTCCTGAAGGAAACTGTTCCAACCTGCTACCCATAGCCCCAGGTTGCTGAAACTCTGTGGCTGGAGGAAAGAGCAAGGACTTGAGAGGGAATCATGACAGGCACTAGGGAGCAGGCCAGGGCTAGCCAATGAGGGAGAGAAAGGGGGTTTGGGGTCCACCAGACAGCAGCCACTAGAACTAACCCTCTTACCATGGGGGGCCAGGCATGCACCCTAGCAAATGGCTGTGATAGAGCCACATCAGATTTGCCAGCTGTGGGGACTTTGCCTCAGTTTCCTCATTTGTGAAGTGGGGATGTCGTGAGGATTAAAGGGTTCATAAGGGAAAGGATTCAGTAAGTACCAGCTTTAATACTGGCCTGAGTAATCATGGTGGAGTCAGATCCCCAAACCCCCTGGAGAGCTTGTCTGTCAAGTTCTCCTGGATTCTGAAGTTCGGCAGTTCCTTTGAGGGTGCTGTCGCCAGACGCAGGGCCATGATGAAGTTTCCCGCAGTCCTTCACAGGAGAAAAAGGAGGTCAAGTTGGTAGGTATCTGTAGAAGGTGGGCCACGGTCCTTTACCGGGAAAAAAATGTCCTTTGGTCCAGGATTATTAACTTTAAGGCCCCCGTAGTATGCGGCTGTCATTGCACACCTCCAGAGGGTTTCACCCGCGTTCCCCACAATGTCAATGGCAGCCTGGCTGGCTCATTTCCTGACTTGGACCGTGCTTGATTTTCTTGTCTTTCTCTTCTTTTTCCTCCTCCTCATCTTTGCTCTCCTCTTCTTCCTCCTCAGTGTCCTCACTGGTGATCAGAGGAAGAAGGGAAGGCCACCAAGAATGTAGCTCAAGAGCCAGTCTTCACCTGGGAACAGAGACACAGCCTGGGCAAGAATGGAGAAAAGAGAGAGAGGATTAGCTTACTTTCTATGTTTCAAAATAGACATAGCAAACTTAACGAAGCAACAAACAAAAAACTCCCCCAGGAAACCTTAAGCATAAGAGAAAGAAAGGAAGAGATATGAGAATACAGACTTTGGTCTCCTTTGTCCTTTCCAGAAAATACATCTATAAATAAGTCCTTCGTGGATAGCCAATGAACAAGACAAAGATAAGTATCTGCATCCTGAAGCAAGCCACCTAAATATTCTCCTTACCATGCATTTACTACGCTAGTTTTCCAATTTCTGTTCTTTAAATTCCATGCCATGTCTATTCTTAGAAGAAGTGAATAAACAGGGAGTCGAGATAATTTGGTCAAAATATAGGACTGCAAAGCAGGATTTCTAATAGGCAGTTAGTAGGGGCGCTTACCAATGGGGAACTTGATAAATTTATTTTCTCTGAATCTCCTTGTTTAAGAAAATGAGGGAATTGCATTAGATGATCTCCAAGGAGATCATTTTGAATTTCAATGTGGATTTTCCCGGCTACATCAAAAAGCCTGGAAATGAAGCCAGGGCATTTAATACACGCAAAGGCTTTAATTCGGCTGACCCCCTTTATTCCCTGATGCCAGTCTACAGAATCTGCTTCCATAAACCGTAACCATTCAGCCCAAATGCCAGAGCTCAGGACCCCCAGGGGAAGATACGAGCCAGGGTCATATTGATTTCCCAGCCACTGGACAACTATTTGATGGGCACTTCCTGTGTGCCTGGCTCTGGATGAGGTCCCAGGAACCAGACAAGTAAGGAAGACCTCTCTTCGGAGCATTCAGAATCCAGGGGGAAGGAATTCAACACAAGCAATTCCCAACACTGTGATGTGTGCTTTAACAAAGTGTGCAGAGGGCGCTGTGGTCACCCATGTCTGTGCGCCCCAGGCCAACCAGGTCTCCATAGCCCTGGGGAACATGACGCACAGAACTTCCCTGATAAGAGAAAAAGAGTCCTCCAGTAGCAAACAGTCACACGCAGTACTATCTTCAGTGACGATTTGGAAAGGTCAAAACGTACCCTGGTGACAGAAGCCAGCTCTGCTTCAGGGAAGAAACCAGTAGGAATTCAAGCTGCAATGCTGCCGTTTCTTACTTGGAGAGAGCCACTGGACCACCCTGGGCTCCAGCCGCTGTTGGCTGGGAAATGACCACCATCCTCTGGGCCCAGGGAGGGCAGGTGTGGCTTCGTTGTGGGGAGGGCAACTGCCATTCAATTATTCAAGCCACCCCTCCGCTCTCTCTTCCCCCACCCACCCCGCCCTGCCTCTCCCCTGTGTCTCTGTTCTCCTTCCCCAGTTTCTCTCAGCCACACTACCTCCCGAGGAGACAGAAGGGAAGCATTGTGCCTCCACCCCCAGTCACCCACTGGGACTCGGTGACCATTAGGTGAGGGAGCTCAGCTTATAGCTGATGCTCAAAAGCTACAGATGGTCCACTGCTCAGCCTTTCCTGGTGGGAGAAGTAAGAGCTGCCTGTGAAACATGAAAAATTAATGAGGAGAATATGAGTGCCTGGGGTTCCTTTCTCCTCAGACCAAACCAAATCAATAAAAGCCTCAGCTCCTGCCAGTAAAGGGCAAAAAGAAGCGTGCATCACCTATGGACATCCAGAAAACCATTAGAACTACAGAATATTCGGAGCTGTAAGGCTCTGAAAGTTCCCCCAACTGTACAGAGAGGAAAACGGATGCCCAGAATTCTGGTGATTTAGCCACTAACATAGCAAGTTGGTAAGCAGAGTCTTGGTTCAGACTCATCTCTCTGAACAGGCTTTGCCGACACAAGTCAACAATCAGGAATCCCACTGGCCTCACAAAGTAATGGGGAGACAGGCCAAGAGGTGACATGGTGCAGAGAAACCCCAACCTCCTTGCTCTCAAAAAGAACCCCCAAGTGGGAATGGAGAGAAAGAAGTATACCCAGGCTCACCCACTGCCTTGACCCTGCCTGGACCCCTGGGCCCACTGGTTTCCTCTGTCTTCGGGGTAACGACAGAGATAATAAGAACTGGACGCCTGCGCAGTGTCCATCTGGTGGCTGGGGAGAGCCTGGGGGGAAACCACAGCCAATGAGCCTCAGCCTGCGCTAAACCAACAGTCCCCACGCATTCTGGGCAGCAAGGCACATCCAGGACCCTGCCCAGGCTAATTGGCTTGCAAATGAGGTAATGAAAACAAAGCTCTTTAGAAGTCAGTCGAATTTTCCAGGCACATGGGTCAGGTAACCTTATTTCGTCCTATAATTTAAACCATGTTTTTAAAATCCTGCTTTGGGAATTCACAGCGCTTTATTTTTTTTTAAAGACTTCATTTTTTGAGAGCAGTTTGGGTTCACCAAAAAAGAGAGGAAGGTACAGAGAGTTCCCATACACCCCCTGCCCCGACACATGCGCGGCCTCCCCCATTATGAATGGCCCCCACCAGAGCGGCACATGCATCACCATCAACGAACCTACGTTGACGCATCATCATTGCCCAGAACCCATAGTTTTCACATCAGGGTTCACTCTTGGTGTTGAATTTATGGAGCTTTTTGAGGCTTTTTATTTAACTGGTAGGGTGTCCCTCCTTTCTTCCTCCGCTGCGAGTCTGGAGAAAAGTCCATCCTTCCACAAAGTGCTCTGGGGGTAAAAGGGCAACCCCGACATCAGAGCAAACATAGAGTGCCTGACCCCATTTCCCTTCTGGTGGCATGTGAAGTCACTGAGTGACACAGAATGTCAGTGACCCTCAAATTCATGGGGGAAATGAGGACACTGACCTATCAAAAGGGCCACAGCCAAGGAGACAAAAGGCCACCCTATACAGAAGCCATCTCACCAGCAGCATGACACAAAGCGATTCTCTCTGCCAGCTTTGCCAAAACTCGTGAGCACAGTCCTGTCAGCAAGGGGCAGGGGAGAGGACAAAGGACAGAGCAGGGTGACGTCCACAGGAGAGGCTGGCCAGGTGTTCCTGACACTGACAGCCCTGTGTGTCTCCATTCAAGGATGTTGGGCAAGAGATCATCTAACTAGTGTGACCGACCAGGCCAGAAAGACAGTCACAGAGGAGAGAAGGACACCAAAGGGTCACAGATGCTTTCTCACAATCTGGAATTTTCAGAATATTCTTCCCCAAACCTCTGCCTCCCAAAGGCCTTATCACCAGTCATAACGAATAATGGGGACCCACCTTTGCTCCCACACACATTCATGAGAACCCCTCAAAGAAGACGGTGCAGCCCCACGTGCTTGCTTTTGAGTCCCCACCTGAGGACTCCAGTGGAGGCTGGTGATCCCAATACAGACCATGGCCAAATACACTGGGCTCTAGCGTGAATGTCTGCCTCACCTTCCGTTTAAAAATGTCAGCAGAACCACCCCATCGGGCCCTTCCCCCCTGCTCGCCTCAGCCACCACAAGCAGCTCAAACCTTCCTCTCAGCATCACCTGACTCCTGCTTCTGCACTGCTGGTCCTCTGCCCTTCTCACCTACCCAACCCCCCTCCCCACCTCCCCCACCAGAGGCCTTGGGGAATTATAGTCTGTGGTCAAAACATTCCTCCGGATCTTCAAACCCTTCTCTCAACTATCCATCCGTCTCTGGGCTCTAAATGAGGACCCTGATTACTTTGCACGCACTCAAATTGAGAGTGAATTAACCACCTCAGAAAATACAGCTTAGACCCATTATAAAAGGGTCCTACCATTCCCACCCCACATCTATCTATTTGGTACCCTGTTTTATTTTCTTCATAATACTTAGCATTACTTGAAATTATCATGTTCGTTTGTATGTTCACCTGCATGTTGTTTGGTTCACCCCCTAGAATGAAAGTTCCGTGAAGGCTGCATACTTAATTCAATGCTGTAACCCTAGTGCCCTCATGGGCCCCATAGTAGGTGCTCAGTAAATATTTACTGAATGGATGGATAAAGGAACTACCTGCAGAGAGCACTGTGATCTCATGGAAGCACACAGGAGGAATTATGGAAGACGTGCGTGTGTGCGTGTGTGCGTGCGTGTGTGTGTGTGTGTGTAGGGACAGTGTAAATATCATTTGAGTATATTCACCATCAAAACAATGAAATAAATCAAAAAAAGAAAAAGATCAGCATGGGACACAGGGATCACAACAGGCTGACTGATAGAGAAGCAAGACCAAGTAAAATGGTGCTAAACTGTTTACAAAGGAGAGCCCGAGACCTACTCTGCCAACTGCCTCCATACAAATGAGTGGATGGCCCTTCCCAGCCCAATGAAAGACTAAGGGCTTATTCTGAAAAGGGTCCCTACTTTAGTGATTGCAGGCCCAGCTGGGGGTGAAGTGTCATACTGAAACCAAGGGGATTAAGTGAACATCTATTTACAGATGCTGAAATCCCCAGCCTTCTTCCCCAATTCGGCTCTCAGCATGCCGGGAGGTGGGAGATTGGAAGACCTTTGGGGAATCTGGACAGCTCTGAAAGAATTAATGCCTACTGGCAGAGTTTTCCAATGCAGCAGCCAGCTACATTCCCTGCAGCAGATCCCAAAATTCCTCATGCCCCATCAACAAACTCAGAGCTTCCAATAGTCTTAACATCCCACTCTGAAATATGAACAGACAACTAAGCATCACCAGACACTTAAGAAAAGTTCTAAAATAAGTGCAAGAATCCAAAAAAATTTTTTAAATAGTAAAAAAAAGAACTTGGAGGAAACAAAGTCTATGTAAGAAGAAAATTCAAAAATATTTCTTTATCAGAAAGAGGATTTTACTCCACTAACCAAAAACAAGATGCTTTTTCAAAAAGGAATATTCAGAGAATTAAAAAAAACTCTTGGAAATTAAAAACATGAGAGCAAAAATGAGAAATTAAGCAGAAGCAATGAAAAATAAAATTGAAGCATTTTCTCAGAAAATGAAACAGAAAGAAAGAGAGATGCATTATAAGAGAGAAAGGATAAGAAATTTGAAGTACCAATTTAGGAGGTCTAACACCCAAAGAGTAAGTCAGAGAGGAAGAGAGAAAAGGGAAGAAACTGTCAATAAAAGAATATAATTTCTTACAACCAAATGACATGAATTTCCATTTGAAAGGGCCCGAGAAGTGCCCAGGATAATGTCATAAAATTTCGGAATACCAAAGACAAACAATGAAGCAGAGATCAAAATGGTACCAGAAACTAATGTCACAATGTTTTAAGCTTTTGAAAGGAGCCTTATCGTCAGGGTAGAGCACTACATCCAATCAAATGATCACTCTGACAAGGTAAAGGTAGTTTTTTCAAAGGTAGCTTTACTACCTTTAATCTACATGACAAAAACCTTAGAAACTATAATTACCTGAGGAAGCAATCTGAGTATATTCTCCATCAAAACAATGAAATAAACCGAAAGAGAAAAAAAAAATGGCAGAGGAAACGGAATTCAAGAGGTTGACTGATAGAGAAGCAAGACTCAAGCAAGATCAATGAGGCACCAAGCACAGAACACAGCCAGTCGGGTCAGGCTGAACCACATGAGAAAGAAGATGAAATTGATAAAATACCTGGCTGCATCCAAATGTATGGAGAAGAGAATGGAGACCTAAACACAGAGCTTGGGGTTGAATTAATGACCAGTACCAGATCAGTACACAAAGTAAGCAAATAAGCAATCAAGACAATTCATTACTCTAGAGGAAGCAGAAGATTTTTCAGGAAAGTTAAAATGATTACAGTTTACTCCGTGGCTCGGTTTGGAATACCATTTCAAAGGTCATATTAAAGTAGACTCTAAATATTGATCTTACCAAAATTATTATATAGGCAAATATTTTTGGAAGTTGGAGTAGGAGGACCAAATAGGTGGATGTTTGGGGTGGGGGTGAGGCGGGAAGGGTGGAAGAGGAATATAAATTGATGTTATCTAAAACTAAAAAAATCCAGAAATAACCATCCAGCAGTGTCATTTAAAGTGTCTCTTTCTTTTTTTTTAAATTTTTTTTTTCAACGTTTATTTATTTTTGGGACAGAGAGAGACAGAGCATGAACGGGGGAGGGGCAGAGAGAGAGGGAGACACAGAGTCGGAAACAGGCTCCAGGCTCTGAGCCATCAGCCCAGAGCCCGACGCGGGGCTCGAACTCACGGACCGCGAGATCGTGACCTGGCTGAAGTCGGACGCTTAACCGACTGCGCCACCCAGGCGCCCCTAAAGTGTCTCTTTCTGAGAAAGGGGGCTCAGAGGAGAGAGAAGGAGCAAGGGGTGTCTGCCTTCAGTAGCAAGCCTTTTAAAATATTTGTTTTTAATTTCAAAATCGAATAAAACAACAATAAATAAATAATAAAAGCAAAAGGTAATGATAGGACAAGACATCCTTGGCAGAGGAAATGGCGTGGCATTGTATCAGCAGCACAGAATGTTGTGCTTGCGTAAGGCTTAGAGGAGAAGAGGCAAAGAGATGCAAAGAGGAGAAGACAAAAGGAGATGAGTCTGGGAGTCCTTTCCTTATCTATGTTGTGCAAAGCTCCAGGAGAATGTTGCTCTGATCCCAACAAGGAGAAAAAGCAGGATAGTCTACAAAATCCTAACTTGTCTTGAACCCAACAGAGAGCTGCAGTTTCAAGGCAACCAAAGGAGCTAAATTCCAAAGAGTGGCAAGCCCCTCCAAGGATATTGGGACATAGTAACTCTTTCACCATTGGAGGAACATGGGTCAAAAAAGAGGCTGTGATAGAAGTGGGTAAGAAATCAGCTAAGGGGAGCCCAGCTGGCTCAGTCAATAGAGCATCCAACTTTTGATCTCAGGGTCATGACTTTAAGCCCCATGCTGGGAGTGGAGCTTACTTAAAAAGAAGAAAAAGGAGAAGGCGGGGGGGGGGGGGGGGGGGGAGAGGGGGAGGGGAAGGGGAAGGAGAAGGAGGAGGAGGAGGAGGAGGAGGAGGAATAGAAATCAGCTAAAAAGTGAACAAATTCCTTAAGGCCACATGTGGCTAGTCCATCAGTTTGGAACTGGGAGCCCCAGACACACAGAAAATTTGCAGTCATCCCAAGACTTTTCCATGAACCTACAATGGCACTCACAAGAAAGACTGAAGGTGGCAGGGCAGGGGACCTGAGAGAGCTCTTCTCATTGACACAGGTGTGTGGCAGGTGAATGCTGCCTTTAGCGGCCAGTCACAAAACATCATCTGCTTCCCCAGACGTTCTTCTCACAAGAAGCAAAAACCTTAAGCCTAAAACTGAAGTTGGACCAATAGGACCATGAGAACCTCTCTATCCCTTCCTAATAGATTCAGTACCGAGTAATCAACAGTAACAGTTTACCAATGGAGAAGAGGAATGAATGTGGGGAGAGAATCCACATTTGCTTAGACGTGCAAAGATAGCTGAAGGCTGAAAGTGGAATGAGAACACTGAGGAAAACCCTCTGGCAGCCCAACCCTGAAGGAATATGGAGCCATGGTACACTGAGGGTAACAAACAGCAAGGAAACTTAAATCTTGCTCAACTAGATTGACTCATTCCCACCCCCCGCCCCCACACACACCCTAACAAATGAACTAGAGTTTCTATTTCCAGATGTAAATACTGCTTACCCAAGTCTCTACTGTTCTATCAATGATGCCCATCATTCAATAACAAATTACAAGACACATAGAAAAGCAAAGAAAACACAACCCATGGTCAAGAGACAAAGTAATAAATAGAATCAGATTCAGAGATGATCCAGATGTTATAACAGGAACAGGGACTTGAAAATAACTGTGATGTAAATGTTAAAGGATCTAATAAAAAAAAGATGGACCAGTGCATGAACTTAATGTAAGAAGAGAGACAGAAACTATTTTCAATGTTTGTTTGTTTGTTTGTTGAGAGAGACAGAGTGTGAGCAAGGGAGGAGCAGAGAGAGAGGGAGACACAGAATCCGAAGCAGGCTCCAGGCTCTGAGCCATCAGCACAGAGCCCGACGCGGGGCTTGAACTCACAAGCTGTGAGATCATGACCTGAGCAGAAGTTGGACACTTAACCGACTGAGCCACCCAGGCACCCCTATTTTTAAAAAGTCAAATAGAAATGCCAGAAATGGAAAGCATAATATCAGATATGAACAATTTTTTTGATGGGCTATTGGATACAGCAGAGGGAGAAAACATTAAACCTGAATTTATATTTTTAAAAATGATGTGGGTATACAACGTACTGCATGGTGACTATAGTTAATAATGTGCTGTATATCTGAAAGGTGCTAAGACAGATCTTAAAAATTCTCATCATAAGAAAAAAATGTAACTATGTGCAGTAATGGAGCTAACTAAATTTATTGCAGTGATCACTTCATTATATATACAAACACCAAAATCATTACATTGTACCTTTGAAGTTAATATAATGTTAAATGTCAGTTATGTATCAATGAAAAAAGAAAAACCAACAAAAATATAAGATAAACATTGTACTTAAAAAAATAGTTAATGGAAAAAATGGGCAATTTGATTAGACATTATCCCAAAGAAGATACCTAAAAAGCCAATGATCCTATGAAAACATACTCAACATCATTAGTCATTAGGGAAAAGCAAATCAAAACCCCAATAAGATACCAATGCACATGGGAGGGAGGGGAGGGTGGGTGATGGGTATTGAGGAGGGCACCTTTTGGGATGAGCACTGGGTGTTGTATGGAAACCAATTTGTCAATAAATTTCATATATATAAAAATAAAATAAAATAAAATAAAATAAAATAAAAATGCATTCCTGGGGCAAAAAAAAAAAAAAAAAAAGATACCAATGCACATCCACTGGGATGGCTAGAACGAAAAAGACATTAACAAGTATTGGCAGAATGTAGAGAAATTAGAACCCTCATCATTGATGGTGAGAATGTAAAATGGTACAGCCAGTTTGGTAAACAGTTGGAAGTTTCTCAAAAAGTTGAACGTAGACTCAGCAATTCTACTCCTATTCTAGGTATATATCCAAGAGAGCCAAGAGAGTTGAAAACAAGTGTTCAGACAAATATTTATAGCAGCATTATTCAGAATATTCAAAAGATGGAAACAACCCAAATGTCCATCAATGAACAGAAGGATAAACACAATATGGTATACCCATGCAATGGAGTTATTATTCACCTATAAAATAGAAATGAAGTCCCAATGCATGCTACAACACGGATGAACCTTGATGACATTATGTTAAGTAAAAGAAGCCACTCACAGGGACCACATATTGTATCCATGCATTTATGTGAAATATCCAGAATGGGTAAATCCATAGAGACAGAAAGTAGATGAGTGTTTGCCAAAAGCTGGGAAAAGGAAAGAAGGGAGTAACTGCTGGAGGGTTCATGGTTTCTTGTCGGGTTGATGAAAATGTTCTGAAATTAGATAGGGGTGATGGTTGTACAACCTTGTGAATGTACTAAAAAGCACTGAACTGTATACTTTAAACAGATGAATTTTATGGTGTGTGAATTATATTTCAATTAAGAAACTGACAGGAGGAAGAGGTTGATAAAGCCAGTATAGGCAACACTTTCTCCATAAACTTGAAGGATGTTACGATACTGATACTGAAGGATGAGAGCTGCAGATATACAGCTAAGTGAGTATGCAGAAAGTCCAGAAGGTTAGAGGCTTGCCAAGACACTACAGAGGCCAAATTGGTTGTGGGGCCTGAGGGGAAGGTAGGCACCAAGGGTAATTGACAGATGCCTTTGGAATTTGGACACAATACCTGGGGAACACTGGTTAGGAACCGGGACCGATTTGAGGACTTGATGAGGTCCATTTCAAATATGTTGAACTCAATGCATGGGCAGGACATCTGGGTGAAATGGTTACCAGGCAGTTAGATACTGAGAATTCCAGAAAGTGGTCAGAGGTACAGATGGGTTCTGGGGAAGAAAAACACAAAGATAGCAGCTGAAGTTGCAGGAGTGGATAATCTTACTTACAGAGACAATGAGGAAAGGAGGAAAGAAGGCCAAGGGCAGAAGTTTGAGAAATGTCTGCTTCTGCGGAAAAAGCATCAGAAAAGCCACAGGATGGGAGAGCTCCGTGGACAAAAAGGGGTGCCGACGGTATAATGTGTTGCCACAGAAATCATACCTACTAACAGGCTATTGGAAATGATGAGATCTGCAGCAATTCAGAAGGAATAGTTCTTTGCAAGGAGTACGAGTAGGATTCAGAGTCCTCTCTGTGATCAAAGACTGAGAAAGCTTAGTGCTGGGACAACACAATACTATTCACTGCTCTTGACTTCCCATAAGAACAAAGCCAGAGTCTCACAGTATATGACACTCCACTGCGGAATAGAGCACCGTGCATGAATATTCCAGCCCGAGAGCCAGACTTAGACCAAAAGGCTCTCTCAAATTCCATAAATTGACGTGGCATGTCCGTGTTAAAACAAGCAGGGCACCACCCCGTCCAACCTTCTCAATTTTTAGACGAAGAAATTTTAAATTCTCCACATGGGGCTAAATTAATTTTCCCAAGGAAATTCTCCCGGTGGAAGAGCCAGTTCTGTACCTAAGGATCCCTGCCTCCTTTACTGCCACTGTCTCTCCACCAAAAATATCACTCACCTTTGCAAAACAACCTCCAATGCTCTTTAAGAAGTGAGAGAGAGGAAGCAATCGAAACACAATGTCCCGAAAAATCTGCTCCTTAGCCTCTCCTGTTGGAAATCTGCTCGGCCTTTTTTTGTGGTGGTCTCCCAGCTGTGAGAGCGGACACTTGTTCACTTGCTATTGATTTGGTAAATCTAGTAGAAGATTCCCTTCCTTTCTTTCTCACAGTCATTCTTGTTGCAGTGTGTCAACTGGGATGCCAGTGAATGACAGCGTTTGTCCAACAATGACAACAGTTGCCCTTAACATCAGCCATATAGAAGAAGCTTACTGAATATTATTTGATGACGATGATGATGATGACAATGCAGCCATCCACAGCCTTTATCCCCTTGTCACTTTTTCCTTGCTGCTCATAATCACAAAGAAGAATCACACACACACACACACACACACACACACACACACGCACATGTGTATTTTTAGCTTCCTATCTCAAAGCATTTGGCAAGCTGAAAATTCATGCACCAGACACCTGCAAGGACCATCTTGCAGCTCACAAAAATGCAGCCTGCTCCAAGACAGCATCTGTTCTGCAGCGCAGGGCAATGGCACAGAAGAGCCCGGGGCAGGACCTGAAGACAAATGACACGGCAAGTGAAGCAGCAGGTGGGATTCCAAGTAGCCGGAACAGAAGGAGCAGATGGTAGAAACAGAGCAGCCAAAAAGGGCTTCTTTACCCAAAGTGCTGTGGATTCCTTCATGACCCCAAATGCCTGAAACCGGAAACAGATGATTGCTGGATCTAGAAAACAAGAACGGGGGGGGGGGGAGATATTTTAAAGAAACACATTATAGCCCTTCGATACCTGAAGCCATCTGTGTCTAGAGGGCTGGGCGGCTGGGACGCAGGCAACATGCATGAAAACACAGTTTCCATATTTATAATTAGACTTGCAACTTCAAGGTTGTGACCAAAGCTGGCTACAGGTGGCCACCAAATGCTTGCTGGCTTTGCAGTTGTTCAGAGAACGTGCCTTTACTGGATTTCACTGGTCCACTGTGGTGGTAAGAGTATGAAGGTTCTGATTTGCCCAAGCAAATCAGAATTTAGGTCAGAAGGGCATTTTAGATCTTTTGCCTGATTCTCATGGGCCTGGGACCTAGAGACAAGTACGAACAAAAGAGGGTCTTTTTAAAACCACACACAAACACAAACGCTGCCTCTACTCTTCTCTCTTCCCCTCCTTCTCCTCCTTCCTCCTCTTTTTCTTTCTTTCCTTCCTTCCTCAAAGATGTTTTTATTACAGTTTCTCTTTGACTTCTACACAATTGGATAAACACATTTCTTCTGAAACACCAGAGTGAATGCTAAAAATATCAGATAATTTGTGTTCCCATTTAGATTTTTTTTTTTTGTAGTGTTGCATTGAAAGCATTGGAACAATAAAGGAAATAACTTGTTCATAATCACATCATTCTATCGGCCATGTATTTTTTTCCTTGTTTCCTCCCGGTCTTTGTTCACAGACTTGGAACATACATCGCATAGAAAGGACCATGTTGTACTTACGATCTTTCTTTTCTGTATTTTTCCCTGAATTCCGAACCTTCAATTCTTTTTCTTGCTGTATCTGCCCTTCTGTGCCACGCACACCACAGCAGAAACTAGCAGAAGCAGGGGACCCAGTGTGCTTGGTTCACTGTTTCAGGGTCTGGCATATTGCAAGCATTCAATAAATATTTTTCTTGAATAAACCTAAATTTTACAATTATACTTTTTAACAGCTGCCTGGATACCACCGAGTAGATCATATGGTTATTTCCTGCCGTTGAGTGTTTGCTTCCAACTTTTCTCTAACATATGTAGAAAAACTATATGTATAACAAAATAGGTATCCACTTTCCACCCCTCCAGCCTCCACTTTCCTCCCCTTTAGCTATTTCCTTAATATGATGTTTCAAGAGGGCTGTCTATGGTTTAAATGGTCTTAACATTCTTATACCTCTTGACATGTATTTCCAAATTACTCTTCCAGGGAAGACAGTCCCCTGCCTGTCCTGAGCACGCGTCATTGGAGAAGCTTCTGGCTGATTCCTAGGGGCGGAGCTAGGAGCACCTGTGGGATCTCATGGCCTCGGGTCCTCGGCTTCAGAGTAACCGGATGCTTTTCTTGTCCTCTGTGCATGTTCCCAAGTGCTTCCTGAAAGCCATCACCTCTATCTTTCTTGGTTTAAATCACTAAGAGGAGGCTAGGCGCTGATGCTGATGCTGACAGCAAGTTGGACTGCAGGGATGCTTTTTGGAGCTCTTGCCTGCCACGTGGGCTGAACACAGCCTTCACACATCTGCTCCTCTGTTGCGGGACCTCATCCTCTGCTCTGGCATCGCTTACTTTGCACAAGATGTGTCTGTGTAAAAATGCCGTTTCCCCACCCACTCCTTCTCCGCAACTGCCTGTCCCCAAACCGGCACCCATCACGCGACATCTGCTGGGCACACGTGGGGCATCATTGGCTCCTAGAGGAAATTCATAGGGAACTCACAGTCCAGCCACATCCGTGGGTTGTCAGTTACCCTGCCACGTCCCCATGGAGAAGATAGTGGAAGACGCTGGACGCCAGTGTCGGAAACCCTTGTTCTATTTCCAGAAGCTGCGAGATCATGGGTGAATCACTCACCACCTACGATCCTCAGTCCCCCTCTCTGTGAAAGACAAAGAACGCTCTCCTATCTCTCCCGCTCGTGGTGAGAATCAGTGAAACAATGTACGCTAACACTTTGCAAACTGAGAAGTGTTAGTGGACGTACAGCGTTGTGGTCACCCCTGCGGTACCAACTCTGAAGTACACAAGAGACCGATAGGGGGGACAGGCACCATTGTTTACCTTCTTGACTGCCATGTCCTCCTCGGTCCTGTCTCCCTGAACCCCAGTTGTGTGCGGGTGGAGGGTGGCTCTGTGCTCGGCACAAGGGGATCACGACTGAACCACAGGAATCATGGAAATCCTATCCCCTCTTTGCTACTTTGAAGTAAGCATGTGATCTGGTTCAGAATCATGACACCTGCAGGAACACGGTGCAGTGAGGGGTGGTGGGAAAGACAGCCCTCCCTGACATGAGGAGGAAGCCATGTGAGGAGGAGCCCTCCTCCTTTCTGCTTGATGTCGCCACTCGAGGCAACGGTGCTGGGCATTACCGCTGCCCTCTGGCACCCGGCAAGGGAAAGCCAAGAGCAACTCGGGTGGTCCTGACTTGGTTGAACCAGTGCATCAACACCGTCTGGAAATGCCCATGTCCAGATTCCTTGTTTTGTGCGATTTGCTACCAACAACAGTTACTCTGTCTCTCTCTCTCTCTTTTTTAATGTTTATTTACTTTTGAGAGAGAGAGCCCACAAGCACAAGCGGCTGGGGGGGGGGGGGGCGGGGGCGGGCAGACAGAGAGAGACACAGAATCCGAAGCGGGCTCCAGGCTCTGAACTGTCAGCACAGAGCCCGACGTGGGGCTCAAACCCACCAACCATGAGCTCATGACCTGAGCTGAAGTGGGATGCTTAACCGACTGAGCCACCCAGGCACCCCAAAGCACCAGTTATTATTCTCTTCAAGGTGCAAAGGCGAGATGCATGGGGTGATGCAGGGGGTTCAGCACACTTTGGTTGGCATGTTTAATTCCTCGTCCTCTGCCTCCACCACTTTGCTTTGTTGTGGTTCACTCTTCAAATTACAATTATTAGTACACGTTGGAGGCAAAAGCAAAATCATATAAATTTGGGAGTGGAAACAGAATGAAAATATGACAAATATGTGATGAGGAGAACTGTGGGCACGGGGGCAATGGGCCAGCAGGTCTACCAACCTGCGGACACGGGGAGGCTAGGACAGAGAACCGGGCCCGGTGGGGGTAAATGAGGGGATCCTGGGGCTCAAAGAGACCCTCTGAGGAGAAAGGCTTCCCCCTGGAATACTGTCACCTACCCCTCGGCTGTCCCCAAGTGCAGCTCTTATTCCCACAAGTAGGCTGGACATTGTGTCTTTGTTATCACACAAGTTATCAACGAGCTTTTTGTTTTGTTTAGTTTTGCTCCTTAAGTGCATGGCCCTGTACCAAGTGTCTTCCTTGGCTCCCGATGCATAATCATCACTGGTCCTTACATAACCCCTCTTGCTTTCAGATTTATTTTTATTATATAACAAACTGCCAAGCCAACCTCACCAAAGACTTAAAAATTTCCCAATGACACGCACGCACCCATATGCTCATCTACTATCCCACTTCCCCGCTTGCTTCCTGCAGCAAGTTAACACCTTGGGTTTTGTGTTTATCATTCTTAGCCTTTTTCCTTTTTTGTGTTTTACCCCATCTATATGTCTGTCCACCAATACATTGTTTGATTTTGCTTGCTACTTAACAAGTGTAGTTAAAATTCATCCAAGTTGTCTCACGTGGCTGGAGCTAATCTATTTTTCACTGTGCTGGGATAGTCCGTTGTGTGCATATATACCACAATTTATTCTCTTGTCGAAGGATATCGGTTGTTTGCATTGTTTCACTGTATAGAACAAGACTCCCACGAACAGTCTCGCATGTGCGTCTTAATGCACAAGCGCTAAAAGGTCTGGTGGATATTTACCTACAGTGGAATTGCCAATGTGCAAATATTGAAATGGACATGATAATGCCAAGTTATTTTACAAAGCAGTCGCTACTTTCTTTTCCCACTGGCATTATATGCGAGATCCCAATGACCATGTTACCACTAATACTTAGCATTGTCAGACTTCTTAACTTTTATAATCACATGGGTATCAAATAGGGTTCTACTTGTGCACAGGCTTTGCAATCCCCTGGGGGCTTAGCATCTTTTTATGTGTCTATTGGCCACATGTGGTTCTTCTTAGGTAAAATACATTATTACGGTTTTTGACCAGTTCTCTATATTGGTTTGCTTTCTTTTTCCTACTGAGATGTAAGAATTCTCTCTTGTTCTTGAGTAACCTTATTGGTTAGTTTTGTGGTGCAAATATCCTCTCTGGTTCCTCTCTTGCAAGGATACACAATTATTCTGAGAAACAATATATTCTAAATACACATTAAGAAAGACTTCAGTATTTGGTATTGTCAGCTTTTTGGAGTTTGGCCATTTTAGTAAGTGTGCAATAGTATCTTGTTTTAATTCGCAATTCCCTAATGACGAATAATGTTGAGCAGCTTTTCATATGCTTATTTGCCATCTGTGAATCTTCTTCGGTGAGGTGTCCAGATATTTTGCCCATTGTTTTTGTAACTTGGGTTCTTTGTTTTCTTATTGTTGTGTTTTAAGATTTCTTTGTATATCTTGGATACGAGTCATTTTT
Source organism: Lynx rufus (assembly GCF_022079265.1). Lineage (NCBI taxonomy): Eukaryota > Metazoa > Chordata > Mammalia > Carnivora > Felidae > Lynx > Lynx rufus. The sequence goes on from NW_025814840.1 coordinate 11,830,430, forward strand.
GCAAGTATTTTCTCCCAGGCTGGGTCTTCTCTTTTCATTCCCTTGACAGTATCTCTTATAGGAAAGTTTTTTTTTTTTTTTAATTTGAATAAAGCCCAATTTACCAACGTTTTTCTTCTGCGGATCACGTTTTTGGCATATCTAAAGATTTTTTTTTATCTTTATTTATTTTTGAGAGAGACAGAGACCGAGCGTGAGTGAGGGAGGGGCAGAGAGAGAGGGAGACACAGAATCCGAAGCAGGCTCCAGGCTCTGAGCTGTCAGCACAGACCCGATGCAGGGCTCGAACTCACGGACCGTGAGATCATGACCTGAGATGAAGTCGGATGTTTAACTGACAGAGCCACCTAGGCACCCCACGTTTTTGGCATATCTAAAAGCTCATCGCCAAACCCAAGGTCACTCGATTTCTTTCCTATGTTGTCTTCTTGAACTTTTTTCATTTTGCATTATGTATCAAGTCCAAGATGTATTCTGAGTTAATTTCTATGGAAGCTGGACAGTCTATGGGTAGGCTGTGTGTGTGTGTGTGTGTGTGTGTGTGTGTGTGTGTGTGTGTGTATTTTTGCATATGGTCATGTGCTATTTGTTGAAATATCTTTTCTCCATTGCAATGCCCTTGCTCCTATGTCAATGATAAGTTGACAACATTTGTGTGGTCTATTACTGGGCTCTCTATTCTGTTCCACTGATCCAACGGTCTGTTCCTTCACCAATATCATGTTGTCCAAATGACTGTGGCTTTATAGTAAGTCTTGATGTCCAACAGGCAGCCTTCTAGCTTTGTCTTCTTTTTCAGGATTGTGTTGGTTGTTCTGGGTTTTTTAGCTTTTCACATAAACCATAGAATCAGTTTGTCTATATCCATGAAAGAACTCGTTGGGATTTTGTTTAAAATTACATGGAATCAAGGAAGAAGAAGTGACATCTTAACAATAGTGACTTCCTATCTGTGAACATAAAAGATCTCTCTGGTTAATTTTTTGAATGTTGTATTTTATTGTTGTCTATTCTTTTAGGAATAGAGCATGAGGTAGAAAGAAATAGCTGCTAAGGAGGTGACTCAGGTGAGGACATAAGACAAACGTCTTCTTTTTAAATAAAACTAAGAAAAATATCATCCAAATAAGGAAGGGGCAGACCTTAAATCACATATACAACAAATAAGCAAAGACCAGGAGCTCTTTTGATACTTAGACAAAGCATATAGTGTATAAATAGGATTATATAAGCCCTAAAACAAAAGCTCTTTGTTGAAAGAATTTGGTGCCTATAAAGAGTTATCTGTTTGGAGTACCTGAAGAACTCTGCATGTAAATCATAGTCCTAAGTTTTAAAAAATTGGTAAGTTGGACTCATTTTTAAAAGAGATAAATTGGAAACTTCATTTACTTATCATTAGTTAGGCAGCGATCCACGACAGCATTGGGATAAAATCTAATTTATCTCAGCAAACTGGGGCGTGGCTGTCACTGACAAAATGAGGAAGTAATTTGAAGCAGTTCTTGTTCTATTTGGGTCAAAACAGAGTCTGATCTCAATTTTCTAGGTCACTTAAGCAAAAGTCGTCCCCGGGACTGGAGATCTCAGTACTTGCTCCATTTCTCTGTCTTCTCTGGTGGAGGATGAGTCCACGCTGGTGTTTCTCTGAAGAAAACACCAGCACAACCTGGATCCTCTTTAGCATGAAGAGTGAATATATGTTAATTATCCTTTCCTTCATTTATTTAGTCAACAAGATTGTAGTGGGCACTATGTGCCAGGCTCTGTGCTAGGTTCAGAAGAGAGGAGTTCCCTGAAGAAAAACAGAGCAAAGGAGGGAGACAGCTTGCAGGTCCTGTTTTACACAGGGTCCGTGGACGCTGGGGCCAAGAGCACCATCCAGGGCCTTCCTTGTAGGACTTGGTGAGGACCCCGGAGGTCTTGCGGTAAGAGAGTGAAATGCCTTGATTGCGATTTGTGAAGGCTCACTCCTCCCTTTACTGTGTAATAAAAGCATTTTCTAACAACTAAAGTTAAAGTAGGAGCTCGAAGCTCAGGTCTGCCATATGATCTTTTACAGGAGCACGTCGGAGACAAAACCACAAAATGTTGATACGTTCCAGAACTTCAGCCATAGGAGGCTGGTGAGTAATTTCCCAATAAATGTATCTCTTTATCACATTTTATTACATCTTTATTAAGACTAAGTATTAGTCTTAGCACAATTATTTTATTCTGCCATAAGAGGACCTTTAGACTCTCATACTGATAGGGAAAGGGATGCTTACAGAGTCAGTAGCATTTTCTAGAAGCTCTGTATGTGTGGGCTTCTCCTTTCCTCAGTGAGTTGGGAGATTTGATTGTTTGCCCACAGGAGCTTGAACTCTGGACAGAAAAGCTGTAAGTTCAGAGCTTCGGTGCAGAATGTGAATGAGTTGTGTCCATATCACATCATTACAGGGCTTCCTAGGCACTCAGAAACCATCCAAACAGTAAGGAAAGTGCTTGGCTTGCTCAGCTATATGTTCTGAACAAAGCAATGGCTTTCACAGGAAAGCAGTTTTCTTTATACTTAGCCAAGTACAGTCTATGGAATTAAACAAACCTAAATGGCCATCCTGGTCCTGCCTTATTAACTAGATGACCTTGACTAAATTACCCAGTCTTGCTGAGTCTTAGTTTTCTCTTCTGTAAAATGGGAAGTTGTGATGACGAACAAAGTACCTGCCTGTAAAGTGCTTAGCATAATGTATAGTCATAATTAATAGTCCACACCTGCTGGGTGCTATTATTATTACTATTGATTACTATGATCATTATGAACTTCCTTCCATTGCTCCCATCCATCTGTTGTAAGTAATTACTCTCCATGCTGGCTTGTTTTCCACACCCTCAAGGACCCATAGGCCAACACATCGTTGCTATGTCTTTTAGCCTTTCCATAACCCAACCTTTACTGTCACTTCCTAGCTCACATCTTTCTTGGCTGACCCCAGAAACCCCCACAACCTCTAGATTGTGTGTCTGTGGCTGGACAACAGTCAATTTGTTTGGCAGTCTGTTCTTTTTTGGGAGTAAGCTGGCTGGAGGATGGAGACTGGGCTTGCAACAACACGTCTAGGGTCCACAGAAAGATCTTTGAGACTGAGTAGGGGATAGAGTAGAATTTTCTTGCCTGAAGAGACCTGAGATGGCCAAACATCAAGGCTTGGGAGCCTCCTTGAGAGGTCTCTGAGCCCCAGCTTTAGTAAGAACCATATGCCCCAGGGCAATGTGGCATTTCAATTATGCAAAAGCAGACTGAAAACCAGAAGGTCCTTGGGGCAGGCTGAAGAGTGGCTCCCCAGGAAATACGCATCTCAAATCCCTAGAAACTCTGAGTGTTACCTTAATTGGAAAAAGGATCTTTGAGGGTGTGGTTAAGGATCTTAGGATGAGGCAACAAGCCTGGATTATCTTGGTGGGCACTAATCACCATCATAAATATCGTCATGAGAGATACAGAAAATAAGACAGAGAAGAGAAGTCACAGAGAAGGTGATGTGAAGACAGAGGGAGAGATGAACCAATGCAATCACAAGCCAAAAAACGTCAAGGAACACCACAGTCACCAGAAGCTGGACAAAGCAAGGAAGGATTCTCCCCTAGAGCCTTCAGAGGGAACGTGGCCCTGCCAACAACCTTGCTTTACATCTTCTGGCCACAAGGACAGTAAGAGACTACATTTCTTTTGTCTGAAGCCACCGAGTTTGGGTTAATTTGTTAGAGCAGTCACAAGAAACTAATACGGTCTCCCTTCAGATTTTCTGGAAAGCATTTATCTCCAACCCTAAGAACTCTTGAATGATCTTAGGAGGTGGTCACCCTCCCCACCCACCTCCTTCCCTCCCCTCCTCCAAAATGCATGATTGAGATTGAATTACTCAAAATCCTGATAAGCAGGAGTTGGAGCTAAATCTAAATCTCATTTTTAAAAACAAAGCTATCCTATCACAGTCCCTGCTTCCACAGCTGCTGGAAATTCCAGAGGGAAAGGAATTAAAAGCAATAGGAGTCACTTTCCTGAGCCCTTAAGGTATCGTAGCCCATTCCCAGAGGACTCTGTCTCAGGAAGTCAAGACCAGCACCCCCTGCCCACAAAGGGTAAGGATTTTCTCTGGAGCCACCGTAGGCAAACCTGGAGGCAAGCCTTCCTAATTTACTAATTTATCATCATCCTGCCCACACCCCTCCCCAGTGATCTTTGAAGCATTAATTCATTCCACACGGAATTTACAATCAGATTAGTTGTAGTTTCCTCCTCTTTTGTTATTTACTGGCCAATGACCACCAAACGTCCTAACTTTCTGTAGTCTGTCTTTGATCTCCCTAGTGGTGCCCCCACCCCCGCCCCCTAGAATCTAGTACTACCAACATCTACTTTGCTGCTGATTCTCTTCCCAGATATTTTTTTTCCTTAAAATGTCAAGTTAGCCTAGACCTAAAGCCAACCTTTGCAGCAGCCTCATTAAACTCAGCTCAAAATCCATTTCTCATTTTCATTCTTTTGAACCAAGCCGCTGCCCCGCCTCCCACTTCTCCTATCTAACTGGATCGTTGTGATGGAAAATCATCACTAACGTCTAAGCCCTTCTCCCTTTCCTGGGGCTCTCTGGTAGATCTGACTATGAGATCATAAAACTTACTGATTTTAGACTCACCGACGAAGCTTGAACTCTTTCTTTACCAAATGATATAAAAAATAATGGCAACCTGAAATGGTAGGCTTTCCTCCTGTAAGGGCAAAGCTCTTATCTTAAAATTAAAAGGGGGACGGGGCACCTGGGTGGTTCAGTCAGTTAAGCTTCTGACTCTTGGTTTCAGTTCAGGTCATGATCTCATGGTTTCGTGAGTTCCAGCCCCACAGCTGGTTCTGTGCTGGCAGTGCAGAGCCCGCTTGAGGTTCTCTCTCTCCTGCTCTCTCTGCCCCTCCCCCACTCATGCTGTCTCTGTCTCTTAAAATAAATAAATAAACCTAAAAAATTAAAAATAAATTAATGGGGGGGCACCTGTCTCAGTCAGTTGAGCATCCAACTTTGGCTCTGGTCATAATCTCACAGTTTGCAGGTTTGAGCCCTGTATCGGGCTCACTGCTGTCATCTCGGAACCTGCATGGGATCTTCTGTCCCCCTCTCTCTCTGCTGCTCCCCGGCTTATGCTGTCTCTCTCAGAAATAAATAAACGTTAAAAAAATTAATATGGGAAGAATTACCACAGAAGTGAGACACTGGGGGGCATGATACAAATCAGTGTGCTGACCTTCTCCTCTTTCTCAGGACCAGGAAAATGGCACACAGAGAACTTTACAGAGGAAGCAGAGAGCAAAAGCAGCCCCTTTCCTTGATTTACAACCCACACCATTTACATGGTGGACTTTGCTGAGGACTCTGGGAGTTAGGGCAGGTGTTTACACTGTCGGCCAGTTTAGCAGATCGTGTAGAGTAGAGCCTTAGACATCCCTGCCCTTCAGAGCTCTTCAGCTGTTCCCACCATGAGTGGCCCCTTCTCCCCAGGTGCCAGCATCCTGCCTTGGTTCTTGGCCCTTCTTTCTCCCTGGATGTCCCCTATCTCCCTGCCACCAGCTCTCTGAAACCCTCGCTCAGAGGTATTCAAATGTCTTGCAGCTCCCTTGACCCACCCAAGCCACCTCTGACAGCTATCATTTCACAGGCCGAAAGGTTTATCACACTGCTGTGCTAGAAACCGTTTCCTCCCTAAAAGGAATTCTGCCGCCAGGTTTTGCAGTTTCTTATCACTCTGTCTTGAGGAGAGATATTTTTACGTTTTTATATTTGTGGAATGCAGGGTGTCTTTCTCCCGGCCTCCACTGCCTCCCCCTCTTCTACCAGAAACAGAGCCCTCGAAGTTTGTGATTGACAAAAGCCAGGAAAGCAAAGCATGCAACTGATCCAAGCTGTGAGATGGGGGATGATGCTAGAAGATGAAATTCTTCCTGTGGTCACCGTGACCTGTCCTCACCAATGTGCCACGAGGGGCCCTGTTTGCCGGCAAGGTGGGGCAGCCAGACAAGTGGCTGGGTGGGTGCTCACTCCTGCTCACCCACAACGGCAGATGGTAGAGAAAATCCCAATGAGCATGTGAATCCCAGGAATGAAGAAAGGAAGGAGCGGGGGAGAGAGGGAGAGAGGAAGGGAGGAAGGGAGGAAAGGAGGAAGGAAGGAAGGAAGGAAGGGAGGGAGGAAGGAAGGGAAGATGGAAGGCGAGAAGGAAGGAAGGAGAGAGGGAGGAAGGGAGGAAGGGAGGAAACAGAGAAGGAAGAAGGAATCGTGTCCAGAATCCCAGGGAGGCATTGGGCACAGAAGAGGAAAAGTGCGGAGTAGAATGACACCTCTTACAAGGCGCCACCAACGAGAGAATCCTGATGATTCAGGAAAAAATTTTCCTTTTCTGAAACCTTGGCATCTTGGAGTGTAGGAAGAGAGTTCTGACCACAAAGTCCCTGAGAAAGGCAGGTGGGGTAGACACTGCTGAGCAATGTGCCCCTTCCTGTTGGGAATTTGGGCAAACTAAGGATCAGTGGGTGACGGTAGTTTGGGAATCGACCTGCAAATCCTGACCTGTACTTAGTGGGGTCCTCCATGAAACTATCCCTTGGATCACCGTGTCCCAATACCATGGCAATGTCTGTGTGCCTCTTAATTACCCCAACGTTAGGAGCAAGCTGGGCTGAACACCAGCAGAGAGCGCACGGGAATTCTCTCTACTATCCTCACGATCCCTCTGTAAATCTGAAATCATTTCAAAATTTAATTTAAAAATCACAAGTTGTATTCTACTCCTCAAAAGCCCCATGGAATTCACATCACACCCTGGGTAAATCGTTATCATGGCCTACTTGGTCCTGTGTGATCTGGCAAACCTCTCATTTTGACCTTATCTCGTTTTCTCTCTCTCTCTCTCTCTAATTCCCCTTACTTATACTGGCCTTCTTACAGTTTCTCAAACCTCAGAGGCTCTGTTCGCCAGGTCCTTTCCACCTGGCATAGTCACATTGGCACACGGCTCGTCCCAGAGCTGGACCATATGGTAGTGCTATTTTTAATTTGTCGAGGATCTTCCATACTGTTTTCCACAGTGGCTGCACCAATTCACATTCCCACCACCAGTGCACGAGGTTCCCTTCCTTCCACACCCTTGCCAACGCTTGTTGCCTCTTGTCTTTTTATGACAGCCGTGCTAACAGGTGAGAGGTGATACCTCATTGTGGTTTCGATCTGTGTTTCCCCGGCGATCATGGAAGTTGAGCATCTTTTCCTGGACCCTTTGTAGGTTTTCTTCCGAAAAATGCCTCTTCAGTTCCTCTGCTCATTTTTTAATTGGATCTTTTGGGTGTTTCTTTCTTTCTCTTTCTTTCTTTCTTTCTTTCTTTCTTTCTTCCTCTCTCTCTCTGCCTCTCTCTTTCTTCCTTTGCTATTGAGTTGTATGAGTCCTTGTACATTTTGGATGTGAACCCCTTACCAGATTTGTGGCTTGCAAATATTTTCTCCCATTCACATGCCTTTCCACCATGTCTGTGGTGCTGCTTACAGTACAACAGGAAATGAACAGACTATGCTTAGTCACCCCATGGGCTTCCCTTCCCCTGTAAGACATTGAAACTCTGACGTGCTGCAGGTTCGTGTCTGCTTTCTCGCCACACTTTCTTCCCTGGCAGTCTAGTTGATTCCAATTTCCTTAAATACCGTTTACATCTCGATGACTCTCAAATTGTTATCTTCAACCCAGACAACGCCTCTCAGCGCCAAATGTATACATTCAACAGCTTTCTTCACCTGTGCGTTTGGAGAGGAGATGCAAACCCGTCCCTCCCCGCGTCTTCCCCGCCTTGAGAGTGGCCTCTGCTATCTCTCTCGATTCAGACGGTTGCTGATGCCAAGAATCTAGGTAACACCCTGGGCTCCTCCATCCTCTCATCCTGCCCACCGAACAGCCCACCATCTGGATGTCCTGCCAATTCTACACCCAAAATATAACAAGACTCTGCCCACTCCCGCCACCCCATGGCCCACCACCTGGTCCACCACACCCCCGCCATCTCTCGGTGATGCAAGAAGTTCCCATTGCCACTCTGGCCCCTCAAAGTCTAAGTTTTCCACATGTATCCAGAATGGTCTTTTAAAGGGACAAATCAACTTGTGGCCAGCCACTCCTGCTTGGAAAGCTTCACTAGCCTCTGTGGGTGCCCAGAGTAAAATCAAAGCCCCTAACCCGTTATAGAATCCAGGCTGGCAGCTCCCTTGTCTCCATTCATCTTTTGCCACTCTGCCCTTTGCTCCCCACACTGTCAGGCTCGCTGATATTGTGACAGTTTCTGGAACATGCCAAGCTGTTCCCCTACTTCTCTGACCTGTGCTTGGCTGGCTCCAGCTCTTCCTTTGATCTTGGAGTCCTGAATGTTCCTTCCTCAGAGGCACCTCCCTGACCACTCTCTGAAACTCTCGAGCCTCATCTTGTGGGGTTCCTTCGCAGTACTGATCACAACGTCGTTTGTGTGTCCGTTTTTTATTTGTTGTCTGTCTTTCCCCATAGAATGAAAGTTCTGTGACAACGGGGCCACATCAGCTTGTCGGCAGCTGTGTTCTCAATTCCTGGAATGAGAGATGCCCCTACCTCCCTCCCAAAAGAGTCACTCAATGTACCAGTGAATCAATTCTTGGCCCCTCAGACCCTTCGTGCTGGCTAGCAGCAGGCTTCCGTGTCTTGAGTTTGGGGAAGAGGAGGTTAGGTTCTCTCAGGAAAATCTGGCACTGATTTGTGAAGTAACCTCAAGTAAATCACTTTGCCTCATCCACTGCTCACTTCCTTCCCATGAGATGCTTCTCACCTAGCTCTGCTCAGATGGATGGGCCATGTTCCGATGACGCAGGTCAGGCGGGGAACAGAGCCTCATCCTCATGGATGCAAGGCATTTGTTTGCAGGCACTTCCTGTGCTATGTGTATTGATTCTAGAATCAGATTTAAGAACGTTCCCAGGAGGGCCCTCTGTTGTGCTGCCATCTGTGAGCCTAACTGCCTGAGCTGAAGCTATGGGGAAGGAAAACAGCACCATTTCTGGAGCCCAGAGCTGCTGTTCTTGCATACTGCTATCACTGAATTCTCTTGTTAAAGAGCTCAGTATGGAGATAACTTCCTGGTAAGTTTGGAATGACACGATCAGAACGCTGCTCAGCTCATTGGACATGTCGCAGGAAACAACGAAGCAAGTAGACATGTCTTCTACGAAGGGCTCTGGAGTGAGAACGAGTTAGCGCTTCCAGAAAGGACAGTGGATCGCACACACAGCAGTATCAAGGGCACATCATCAGTCAAATAGGGGAGGCAGGAAACACCTAGCTGAGCATGACAAGGCATGCTGTACCCCCTTAAATGGAATGGACGGAATTTCCTGCACAAGATGCATTCACAGGCCCAGAAATCTTGACTATGGGTGGGATGAGCCCGAAGGACACATTATTAGATAATGCCATTTGAGAAAATGTTAATATAAACAGAGATGTTCTTCTTGTCCTTTTCCCCCCTCACTCTTTCAGAGATATTTTTTGGTGGAAAACTCCTGCAGCCATCCATTCCTGGATTCAGACCAATCATAGGACCATATGAAATTAAGATCCTCAAGCATACAGAAGGAGATGGACCCTGCTAAGTGTCACCGGCTAAACAGGAGCAAGAACTTTAGGACACAGGTTCTCTCTTTCACGTTTGGCCTGCCAGGTACATATTGCAGGAGGTTCTGTAGCTAAGCTCCCTGGTTTCTGAAAACACCAAAACTTCAGAACCAAGGATAACATCTTCAATCTACAAGTAGGACTCTGAGTCCTTGATTTCAAGTTCCTATGAACTGAAAACAATGTGAGTCCCTCGAATTTATGGGGACATGACTTCCAGTTTTGAATGTTTTAGTACCTTCCTTCCCACACCAAGGCGTGTCCCCAGAAGCAGTAACCTCCGTCTCCTAAGTTTCGTGAGGTGCCGAGCCACTTCCAAACAGTGAGAGAGGAACGGAGATAACTTGTCTCAACTTGGGCTGAGAACAGGCATTCTATTCCCTGGAAGGTTTCTTAAGGAAAGAAAACTATGCTGAAATCCTGCTCAAAATTAGCTCTAATACATCATCTAGAAATAATAAGTTCATTTAGGTAAACTGTGCTGTCCAGAGACAGTCAAGTATAGTTAGACCTTTTTGTGAATTGCTTTACCTAGACACTCAGTCACACACTTACTCAATGTGTATTTCTTACCTTCCAAGGCAGAGAGGTCCATCAGTAAATGGAGTCATAAAGCTCAGGGAACAGGAGGCATAGCTTGAGTTTTCTGGAAGGCCTGGACATTGTGGGGACTTTGGATGGCACACTGGATGGCATGGAAGCAACAGGTAATGGAGAGAAAGAAGGAGGAAGAAGGAAAAGAAAAAAGGAGGATGGAAAAGCATCCAATCGACTGGCCATTTCCCTAGCATCCCAGCAGCTACTATCTGCCAACGAATGGCATTTCTGAGTTTATTCCCATTTGCTCTCTCTAGCAATGTGCTCTGATGGAGGGAAACTGCCTGGTTTATGAATAAGCCAAAAACTTAGGAATTCTGGTTGGTTTCCAGATCTACAAGTAGGACCACTGGATCATTTATTGCAAGTGTTTGGGAACTGAACACAATCCATGAGCCACTCTACGATGGCAGTTCCAAGAAGAAGGAGCCCTTTCCACAAACGCATGTGTCCACATCCCTCTGAATCTTCTTTAAGGGAAGGGCCTGTGTTCCTTTCCATGACCTCCAGCACCCACATGATCTGGCCCCGGCTACCTAGCTGGCCTCTCACCCTACCGTTCTCCTCCTCATTTACTGATCCTCACCCACAATGGCCTGTCTACTCCTTGGACACAGATAGCCACGTTTTCACTCACTGCAAGTTATTGTTCTTGATATCTCCTGGCCTTAGCACTCTTCCCCAGATCCCGGGTCCTGACGATGCCAGCCTTTTCTCACTCAGGTCTTGGTCCAAATGTCACCTCCCAAATTTCCACTTCTGGAAGTGGTTCTTCCCCCAAGAACAGCGAGCAAGGCTGGTGCAACTAGAACTACACCTGTTGGGAGGCATCAGAGAGCCACCGAAGCAGCGAGGAATCACAGTTCTAAGGAAGAAAGGAGGCCCAGGGGTGAGTCTGGCATCTGGGACCACTTGCCCCTAGAGGCGTTGGTAAATTCTGCAGGTGGAAGCTGAGAGCGTGCAACACTGAGTAGCGTTCTCCACACGTCATTTCGTTTCTAGGTGGAATGTGAAAAGCAAACAAAAAGCAGAATCAGACCTACAAATACAGAGAACAAATCGATGGTTGGCAGAGGGGAGGGGGCTGGGGAGGGATGGGCAAACACGGGTGAAGAGGGGTGGGAAGACACAGGCTTCCAGTTGGATGAATAAGTCATGGGAATAAAAGTTATAGCATAGGGAATACAGTCAATGATATCATAATAGCGTAACCTATAGAGTTGTCGAATCACTACGTTGTACACCTGAAACTAACGTAACGTTTTGCGAGCTATACTTCAATACGAAACAGAAAGAGACAGAGAGAGGCAGAGACACTATGGGTTTCAGAGACTGCTGGGGAGGGGAGCCCAGGAAAATACCCTAGGCTATCAGTTGCCTTTGAAATAAGTGTGAATCAACAGACCAGCCCCCTCAGGGTCTGAAGCTCAATTTCAAATAATCTAAATCCTTGATTGAATTAAGGCAACTTGGAATTAGGAGTGTTTGTAGCCCAGATGCCTGCCAGAAGCAAATGTGCGTCCTCTCTGGAAGAAAATCACAGCATTAAAAGCCTCAAAGTCTCTCTGCAGATGTTCATATACAATATCTGGCACTCATTAGAAGAGAATTTGGTGCACAGAAAGATAAAACATGACGAAAGATGGAGACAAAAATAGACCACGGAAACAGACCCACAACAGGTCCAGATAATAAAACAGACACAAACTTCAGAACAACCATGACAAATATGTTTGAGAAAGAAAAGACAAGATGAAAGATTTTGGTGGGTACCAAGAAATTACTACTGAAAACTAGAAAAGATGAGCCAAATGGAAATTCTAGTGTGGAAAAATAACACGACTGAAATAAAGACCACTTTGGATGGGTTTAGTGTCAGATTAGATACAGCAGAAAAGAAAATATGTACACTGGAAGCTAAGCAAGAAAAAAAATAGAGGGACAAAAGAGAGACAAAAAGACAGAAAGAGACAGAAGAGACAAGACAAATAGGACATTGTGAAAAGTTCTGACATAGTTGAACTGGTGTCCTAGGTGGAAAACACAAAGAGAATGGGGCAAAGGTGAATTTACTCAGCTGATGAGATTTAATGGCTGTGTGTGTGTGTGTGTGTGTGTGTGTGTGTGTGTGTCCCCTCATGGCAATGTAGCAGCTGAAAGGAGCAAGGTTATATTGACCTCAAGACTCCATGTGTAGGAACATGGTAACAACACTTGCCTGCCAGACTTCTGTCCTCCGTGATACATGCAGGTGTCCCTACCCAGAGCCCACCCAGCTCCGCTGATGCGTGTGATCCTGGTTCCCACTCACTGTGTCTCCCTCTGTCCTTCTCTCATTCTCTGATGCTTGCTACGGTAGTCATTAGTGCTATTCACCCGAATTTCTGGTTCTCCTTCTTTTAATATTTATTTATTTTTGAGAGCTAGAACGTGAGTCGGGGAGGGGCATAGAGAGAAGGAGACACTGAATCTGAAGCGGCCTCCGGGCTCCGAGCTGTCAGCACAGAGCCTGACGTGGGGCTCGAACCCACCAACTGCGAGATCATAACCTGAGCCAAAGTTGGACGCGTAACTGTCGCTTGAACACTGGGGCTCTTTGTCACCAACCACCGTGTGACTCGGCCCATGCAGACCTAGTTCAGTCTGCTCTCACCATCTACTTCCTATTTCAATCCAGGCACCAGGAGACCTTTGCTTCCTTTCTGCCTCTTGGGTGATGGAATCTTACTTTCCCCTTAGCTTTTCTGTACCTTTTCTCATCCCCTATTTATCTTTGCTGAAGGTGGTGAGCTTCTTTATCCCTGAGAATGTACCTTGTCTCTACTCCTTTGTTCCAGACAGCTGCAGCTCAGTATGGCAAGGGAAGCTTCTTGGCAAGTGACTACAGATCACGTCCTAGGGGAAAGCTGCCTGGCCCCAGTCTTCTCTGAACTGCCACCATTCTGCCAGCACAGGGCCGATCCCCACTGCAGGCAGATGGAGAAGCTTCCCCAGGTCTTGTCTGACCGGGGAATTCAGCCGGTGACTCCTACTGGCAAAGACTACAGTTAGTTATGGATTCTGGGCCAGCCCCTAGCAGGCTGCCGGAGTGCTGCAAATGGAAACAGACAACAGGCTTTGGATGATAGCTTGAGAGCTGGATGAAACTAGAGAAAGCAATGCTTATGACGATGGCCTGGAGGCCACAGCGAGCATCACATTTTCTGTGAAAGAAGGACAGAGAGGCTGGAGAATATTTCATGTATTTCTTAATGCATAAAATTAGCTGTGTGTGTGTGTGTGTGTGTGTGTGTGTGTAGCCATGAAAGGGCATTCCTCCCACATTAACAAGGGCTAAGGACATCCTTTCTGATTAGCAAGATAAAATTATTTTGCATTTGTTGAGTATTTTGTTTCTAAAAGCTCCAGCAGATCTCTGAATTCAAACGTGCCCGTGTATGCATGCATGCACACACACACACACACACACACACACACACTCACTCACTCATACCCATTTTCTACAAGCAAGGGGATAATGAAAGGGGGAGTCATAGATATGTGAAGAAGTCCCATCTCTTTGGGGGAACAGGTGGACTTCCTAACACCCCCTACAAAGGACAGTGGTAGCCGCTGGGCTCAGCTTGCTGTTTTCTGCCAACAACGTATCCAGATTCTAGCACGCCGAGTCTCTGAATGACCCACGGCAAGAACCCTGCTGTTTCTGCAGAAAGCTAAAAAAAAAAAAAGAAAAAGAAAAAAAAGAAACAAATCCCCTCTGTTGCTTCCCCCCAAAACCACAGCGAGTAATTTCTCTCTAGCACTCGCTGCGGCTGGAGCAGGGCCGGCTTCGTGACTGTGAAAAGTGGCTGTTTCGCGGCTGTGCCCTGCCAGGGGGCACTCTGGAGTTCTTCCTTTCTCAGAGTCACAGAACGCCTCTCCCTGTAGTACTCAACAGTTGGCAAGGCTGACGGCTCAATCCTCCAGGCAGGGCTGAAACAGCTGCTATTCAAGGAACTATTTAAAAAATACTGGTGTTCCTTAGAGGCGGGGAGGTGAGAGTGGCATATTTCGCTGGAATCCAGGAAGAAAATGAAATGCGGTCCATCTACTCGGCATCAGCTGTGTTCACGGACAGAGCAGGTGGCTGCCTATATATTGGTCTGTGAAGGGTGATAAGAAAATCCGCGGCCAGAAACCCACCCCCCATCACACCCAACTGGTCATGAGATGCTAGAATCTTCCTTTATGATTCCTTCTTCGGCATCCTCTTCATGAATGCAAGGCGCTTTAGAAGATCATTGATCCTTAACGCTTTGTTATGGGCTGAATTGTGTTTCCCAGAATTCTTATGATGAAGCTCTAACCTCCAGAAGCTCAGAATGTGGCCGTGTTTCGAGAAGGGACCTTTAGAGGGGCAATTAAGGCTAAATGATATCATGTGGTGGGCCTCAGTCCACCCGGCTGACATCCTCACGAGAAGAGGAAATGTGGCCACACAAGAGATGCCAGGGACACACAAGCACAGAGAAAAGAGTATGTGAGGGCAGCCATCTGCGCCCCAAGGAGAGGGGCCTCCGAGGACACTAACCCTGTCAGCAGCTTGATCTTGGACATCCGGCCTCCGTAACCATGAGAAAACAAGTAGCTATTGTTTCAGCCTCCTGGTCTGTGGTACTCTATCCCGACAACACTAGCAGACTAATGCACACCTTAACGTAAATTAGTTTATCTGATTCTCCACTCTTTGCCGACTAGTCGAAGTTTGGAGGAGAGATGAGAAATAGGTTCTTCCCAAGAAGGGAAAGGTCTGGAGAAGGTTCCCAAAGAATTACGAGAGCTGAGCACGTGGGAAGGATGGTGTGTCGGACTGGAAGGAAGAGCTACAGAACGGGGAGGAGGGAGATCATGCCAGCACTCACACCTGCCATTTATGGAGAATTACGTGGCTCCAAAGTGCTTTCACGTTCAGCATCTCATCCTGACAACTGAGTGAGGGAGAGGAGTTCTCCATCTTGTGGATGAGGAACCAGAATCTCAGAAAAGATGCGTGCGTTGCTCGAGGCCAGCAACCCCAGAGCCCAGACTCAGACCCGACACCGTCGAGACCCACTGAAGACAACGTCTCTGGCCGCCCAGGGTTGCTGCGGTCCACCCTGGGCACCTCGCTCATCCCACCGCTACACAGCCTCCCGCAGCCGGCATGAGCTGGACTTCTCGGGAACACAGGGCCAAACCACCCCTTAACCCAGCGGTATCACACCGCAATCTCTACCCCAACTGGGATAGAGATTGGGGGCCAGAACTGCATCTTGGTCCCCCTCAAAGCCCTAGAACACTGGATGGAGAGACTTATCTAGATGAACAGAACATCTGCTGACTGAGTCAGTAGGATCCCATTTGTTTTGTTTTTGTTTTGTTTGCCAAAGCCAGGTCTGGATTAATCCAAGGTATATACAAGGATCACAAGCGACCTGGTCAAACTCCTCAGGTGGTCACTGCTATCCATCTGGCCAAGCTCCTTCTGTCTTATTCGAGAATTTGGGTGGCCACTCACCAACCTGGCCGTCTGCAACAGAAACTCAGGTACAACTTCATTCAGAGTCACTCAATTTAGACTTTTCACTGTAACAGTACCTGAAGAGGTTCTTCAAAATAGGACTTAGAATGACAACAATAGTAAAAGCTATTTACTAAGGACAGCCCCCCCCCACTATAAAACGAGCAGTGTATCATTTAATAAAGTTTTCCTAAGTGCACAGTCACATATACAACATTCAGTGGTAGAGAACAGACGACCACAGTGTGGGACCCAATTCTGTCCCACCGCCCAGGACAGGGACAGGTCCCTTTTGTAGGCCCAGCACCAGCTCTGAATGAGCCCCCTGGCCTCAGCTGTGTCACACCTCGTTCAGTGAGGCCAGGACTGGCTTTGTGGATGGGGAGCTGAGAAAGGCCCCGTGCTCAGCTTACTGCTCAGTTTTCTCCATCCTGAAATGTTTCAGAATTTTTGAACAAGGGACTCCGCATTTTCATTTTGTGCTGGGCCCCACAAATCACAGAGCGAAGGTATAAACTGCAGAAAATTCTCAGGCTCCAGGTCAGTAATTCAGAAGAGGAGATAGGGATTTCTCAGTGGAGGAGGGGGACGAACCAGACAGAGCTGGGTGGAGGGCACCAACCTGAACACGGAGGGCCTCCTTGTCACACAGGGTGGACAGCTGCCATCAGTGAATCCAAGGGCGGTAGCTAACCTACAATCACACCCGGACCTGCCCTACCAAGGGCAGACACATGACAGGCGGCAGCAGGGAGTCAATGCCTCAGAAGACAAGGGTCGGAAGCCGGAAAGTTCTGTCCACATCGCAGCAGGAACCGCTGGGAGCAGGCTCAGACCCTGTGCAGCAGCCGCTTGCGAAACCTGGCCAAGAAGTTCAGGGACCCAACCACCCAGGCCAGGGTGGGGCCTGGACCCCTGCCCGGCTGGGAAATGAGCCGGAGACTGGTAGCCATGAACTATTCTAGCAGATAAGGGAGGGGGGGGGGGAAGCTGCTGTCCTCCCTTCCTGTGTGGCCCATAGTGCCTGCCCACCCCGGGGCTAGCTCCCTCCAGCCACCAGTGGGGACACGCCCAAACCTGCTGTGACGGATGCATTAGAACAGCCCAGCAAATAGAGCCTAACAGGTGAAGGTCTTCAAGCTACATCTAGAATTTTCATCATTACCTCCATCACTCTGGCTCCACCTGCTCCTATCTGCTGCAAATTTTTGTCAAAATCCTAGATTTCAAGAAGGCATGGCTCGGGGTGACTGGGTGGCTCAGTCGGTTGAGTGTCTGACTCTTGGCTTCAGCTCAGGTCATGATCTCACGGTCGTGGGATCGAGCTCCACGTTGGGCTCTGCACTGACCATGTGGAGTCCGCTTGAGATTCTCTCTCTGCTCCTCCCCAGCTCTATCTCTCTGTCAAAATAAATGGATGAAACTTTAAAAGAAGGAGGAGGAGGAGGAGGAGGAGGAGAAGGCGGCGTGGCCCATCTTCAATGTTTGTGCTGCAAACTTGTTTCTGCTGGGGGAGTAAAAGATCTCTTTTTCTCTCCGCTGGCTCCCACGCCCTCCCTCTCCTGCCCCAGATCTCACTGGTAATAAACAGCAGCCTGAATGTTACTGGAAAGTCTCCCCGTGACTCAGAAGGCCTGCGCCCCACAGAGCCCCCTGTGCTTACCACAGCCACCCACCTTGGCGTGAGCAGCCGCTTTGGAAACTGTCCACCTGCCGCCTGGTTGGGACTTGCTGTTGGTTTGATTTCTGTATGGGTCACACATCTACTCCCAGTGGGGAGGCTTTGCTTGGTGTAAGAAATACAAATGAAAGCACACGCATTATACTCTGAATTCTTTCTGGAGGTTAGAGTAAATGACTTCTAAGACTCCTGTCAGAATCGACTGAAAATAAACCAAAATCTGATGGATAAAAAGTCTACCTGGAATCGTCTGAGATCTAAAGCACAGAATCTACGTAGACACAGGAGAATTCTAAATGAGTCTAATGGTTAGATGACCATGGCTCATGTTTCCTGAGCACTAACTACGTGCTAATTGCACCACTTACGAGGAACGATCCTTCATGTCCTTGCCGTAGATGAAGAAATGGAGGCTCCCAGGGTTTGGCTGATGCCAAAGTCAAAGCCGATAAGTAAGGGAGCAAGAACTTCCTATCCATGTCACGCCCATCTGACCACCTCATCAGGTTATTGTCAGAGAAAACCAGTCCCAGCACGGAACCCGCTCCTAGGCCCTGGTTGCAGCTTCCCCATGACAAGCACCCAGACTTCGTCGTGGTGACTGGGCTGCAGCTGCCGAGCCCATAGGTTTACTGTGCTCCTGATGTTGATTCTGACAGTTTCTCACATCACCTTTATCTCTGCACCATGTCACTGCTTCCTGGCCTTGACTGTGTGTGCAGACAGAATATTTCCCTAATGCTTTGGAAATGCACTGTTTGAGATCAATAACTCTGGGATCAGAGGCAACAGTCTGCACCTTCTAGAAGGGATACCTGGTTCGCAATACCCTCCAGCTTTGTTTTTGTGCATATCTACCTCCCTTTACATGCTACCTGCTTCAATAACTCAATAACTGGAGGGTCATATTTGGTTGGATCCACTTTCTATGTAGCGAATCTGACAAGCCACTATATTACGCAGTCAAATCTCATTGCCCTAAAGCATAATTCACTTAACCATTGAATGATTTTGACAACAGTGTCAGACCAGGACAGACAAGTGTGAGTGCGGGTGCACGTCCACGTGCGTATGTGTGTGTCCCATCATCTCCATCACCCAGACCATGAAGAGCAGTCTGGCTCCCCCTAAAAGTCAGTACCCTTCCCTCAGTCCCACAGATACTTTCTTTATCTGGGGTCTCCTCCTTTCCTCCGACCCAGACAACTCTACCAGCCTCCTGCCCCACTTGCCCTCATCACATTAATGCCTGAATTATCACCCTTAAATCAGGTCAGCCAATCACGGGTCTTCTTAGTCCCACAGGAGTGGTACCTCCGACCTCATCACCCACTGCACGCACTGACAATTTATTGCACCAGCCATCACAGAACCGACATTACTGAGCCTGCACTCAAGCAGGGGACTCGCATCTGCTCAGGAGTGTTGGTAAACAGAACATGAGCACGTGGTCAGTGCTGGCCCTGGAGCTCTCCTTGCCCTTCCATGACTCTACCCAATGCTGGTTCCATTCCTTCAGCCTGAAAGGCCCTACTCTCTTCCTCGCCTATTAAAATCATTCTCATCTCCTGAGGCAGATGTTGCCCTCTCTAACAATGAGCCTAATCTCCTTAGAATCCCCTTCCGGAGCCTGAGAACCTGAGTTTTAGTCCCAGCTTGCTACTAACTAGTTGTGTGACTTTAGGGAGTTTTCTGAATCTCGCTGGGTCTCAGTTTCCTCGTCCTGAAAAACAGGGATAATAAAAATATCTCCTTTCATAGTCGTTGAGAGGACTAAACAAGATTTTGTATTTAAAGCATTCAGAACTGGGCAAGAAAACACTTCCCACACATTGCTTATAGGGCTATTCATGCTTAGATCATTCTACCTGCTTCCTCTAGTTGACTTTTTTTTTTTTTTAATTTTTTTCAACGTTTTTATCTATTTTTGGGACAGAGAGAGACAGAGCATGAATGGGGGAGGGGCAGAGAGAGAGGGAGACACAGAATCGGAAACAGGCTCCAGGCTCCGAGCCATCAGCCCAGAGCCCGACGCGGGGCTCGAACTCACGGACCGCGAGATCGTGACCTGGCTGAAGTCGGACGCTTAACCGACTGCGCCACCCAGGCGCCCCTCTAGTTGACTTTTTTGAGGCCAGGAACTGTCTTTGCACCCTACTGTCACTTGCAGAGGGTTTTATCAAAGTAGATGTTTAATAGATGTTGTCTTGGTTGAGTTCAATTGCTACAGGATTAGAGACATGTTGGGTAATTTGAAGGTCATTTTAGCCATTCCCCCTTACTTGAAGTACAACTTTCCCAATTCTAGGTAGATGAGAGTCTGGCCCACTGACAACCTATTCCACTCTCTGACATTTCAAACAAACTGCCTTCACAGACCTTAGATAACATTTCATGCAAGGACAACACATAGATGCCCTTTTCCATGCTGATCAATTAACCATTATGTAGCTGGCAGTGCTACAATTGATTAGTGATGTCTGCTCCCTGCATGAGTTGGGTGACTGGTAATGTGCGCATAGTGTATTTGCTGTTCCCAATTGACTCCATTGCTCTAATTCACACGTGAGGAAACTAATGTCTAGAGAAGTTGAGTGACATCCTAAAGGCCACACAGTTAGTTAGAAGCAGGGTACAAACTGGAAGTCAGGTGTTCTGGGTACTAGCTCAGTGTTTTTTTAGAGGGAATAAAGTATAGAAAAAAAGAAGAAATAGATCCAACTGTGAGTCTACACCTCATTTACCCATGGATTTAAGTGTCCATGCTTCTCATTCTGTGGCCTAGGGATTGTGTCTTAGAAGCATAGCACATGAGCAGTAGTAGCATAGGGAGAGTTTCTCCTTCAAACCACAGACACATCCTTCTCTCAGACAACCTGCCCTAACGTGGCACTACTAGATGGAGCCCACTCAAACCACAGGACATCAAGGCTGAGTCCTGGCTACTTTAAAAGCAGAGACATTCAGACAAATTCCCATGAATTTTAACCTTGTAGAAAACAAGATTAGACACATGGTATATCTTCCCTCCAAGAAAATACCCTGTTCTTCATAATTTTGAATTTATGTTTTCAAATGAAAAATCGAAAAGGTTTAACGGGTACCTAGGAGGCTCAGTCGGTTAAACATCTGACTCTTGATTTCAGCTCAGATCATGATCTCATGGTTCGTGAGTCTGAGCCCCACGTCAGGCTCAGCACTGACAGTGTGGAGCCTGCTTTGGATTCTCTCTCTCTCTCTCTCTCTCTCTCTGCTCCTCCCCTGCTCATGCTCACACTCTCTCTCTCTCTCTCTCTCTCTCAAAATAAATAAACTTTAAAAAAATTGGAAAGGTTTTTTTGGGAAGGAAGGAAAGTACTCTTCAAGATTAAAAAAAAAAAACAGTTTAGCATTCAGAAGTTCCAAACAAGCTGAAAAATTAATTTCTAAAGACTTCAGAATGTATACCTCGTGTCAATAGAATCTAGACTCTGAATATGTCCAGATTAAAAGTAATTAGGGAGAAAACAGGGTGCCAATACACAAAAAAAGAGAACTAAGAGGCAAAATTCATTAAAACCCAGGCATCCGGTCTTGGGAATGATTGATGTTCCACCTGTAAGCTATGCAGTCCCATGGCTGAGTCACATCGCACTGTAACTCTCCTAAACACAGCTTGAGGCCAACTATAAAATGGCACACCTTATTGTACATCTTAGAACACAAACACTGGCATGCAGAATCATGGAATATTACAGCTGAAAAGGAAATTAAGACCAAGGCCCAATCCTGTCTTTACAGGTGTCCCCACAAAGAGTGAAATGGCTCAGCTGAGACTACACTGCCAGCTCCAGGCAGAGCTTGCCTATAAACCTGGAAGTCTCCGTTCAAAGTCTTTCTGGTGTCTAATGTACACATCCCATGGAAACATAGACCATCAGAAGGAAAGTATCCAAGATGTTGTATTCATTGCCAAAAACCAGTGTTTATATAACCTGAGTTAACAATTCC
The DNA here is from genome assembly GCF_022079265.1 of Lynx rufus. Lineage (NCBI taxonomy): Eukaryota > Metazoa > Chordata > Mammalia > Carnivora > Felidae > Lynx > Lynx rufus. Next base: position 11,851,945 of record NW_025814840.1, read on the forward strand.
ATTTGTTATCTTTTGCTTTAAAGCAGCCAAATAATCTTCATGTGCCCCCGCTTGGGCCTGGGAGAGCTCCCCTATTCTTGCCTTACAGATGAGTGGGGAGGCCAGTTCTTGTTGATTGCCTATTATTTGCCATAGCCTGCCCACATTATCTCACTAGAACTTCTCGATTTATTTTCAAGAACCTGATTCTCTGAGAGGTTTGGTTACTTACTCAAGGCCCTACAATGACTGATAAATGGTGGAGCCTGGATTTGAAGCCAGGTCCGCCTGCCTGTCTCCAAATCCTGTGGAGTTTGCACATCACCAAACTACCTCCTAATACCAACAGGGTTAGAGAACATTTCCCATGTTATTTCAGAAAAGGCAGGGAGGGAGGGAGGGAGTAGGGAGGCAGAGTCATGTGTACTTGGTATTCACATAAGGACCCCCAAGCAGGACTCAGAAGCATGGGATCTCATCTTCTCATCTGCCGCAGCCCCAAAGTCACAAGGGACACGTGGAGTCTCCAGCTGCCCTGTCCCTGGAGGAGCTGGCCCCAACCTTAAGGTGATGGTTAATTTTATGTATCAACTCGGCTAGACCACGGTTCCCAGACATTTGGTCAGCCATGAGTGTAGATGTCACCATCAAGGTATTTTTTTCAGGTGAGATTAACATTTAAGTGGGAAGACTTTGAGTTAAGCGGATCTCCCTCTATCATGAAGGTAGGTCATTCAATCAAAGAAGAGGTCCCTGAAGGAGAAGAACTTCTGCCTCCAGATGGCTTTCAGCCTTCAGCTGCAAGCATGAATGCTTCCCTGGGTCTCCAGCCTGTAGACTGCGGACTTGCCACCTCCATGGTCAAGTAGGCCAATTCCATACAGTCAATTTCAGACTCTCCTTCTTCCCTCTGCATCCCCCCTTGGCTCTGGTTCTCTGGAGAGCTCCAGCTAATGAACATGGGGTGAGCCCCTTGAGCCCCTTTTAGTCTAGAGCAGAAGCCTCCTCAGCAGCACCCTGGGTCTCTTTTCTCTAGACCTCACCCTGGGCTCCATTTGGCCTTCCTTGTTTGGGCTGGGGGTGGGGGCCTGGAGGGCCCCCTCCTCCCAAACCAGAGCCTATTTCTACCTGTTCAGAGCACTGGCTGTGAGACAGAGCCACCCAAGAGCACAGGACAGAGGCTGAGAGTCCCTCAGCACCTCTAACTAGAAGTTCCACCTATTGCATGGGGGTGGGAGGGGTCCATGACCACAGATCCCATTTCATCCCTAACACGGGTTTGAGTTTCCACCCCTTAGAGAGCAGAGTTGAGAACCAGAAGGTCTCCTAGAGGCTAGAATGTGTATCAGCTTCTCAATCTGCACTGTTCATACATTTCTGGTCAGAAAGGAGGAAGTTGCAGCATCCAGCATGGACCACTAGGGTGGGCTCCTAGCACCCCACGGTGAAAGTGGGGGTCCTGAAGTCAGCCAGGCATGGCTCCAACCCAAAGCATCTTCAACATCCCTGCTTTTTTTTTTTTTTTGAAATACCCACTTTCTCCCTCTATTGATTTGAATATCTATTCCATTTCTATTCTTTTTGTGGATACTTTTAAAGAGTAAATCAGTATTGATTTGGTTGAACCATGTAAAATTGCCAATATTGGGTCATTTCTTATTTGCAGAAGATGGTAGTTTTATGTGGTTCAACAGTCTCCCCCAGGATAAACCAGGATCCTTAACACATTTTTTTTCTCTTGTTTCATCTCTACACACTACATGCATAACCTGCAAACTGAGGTCTATCTTTCTAATATAAGGCTGAATTTGAAACAAAAGTACAGCGGTGCCTGGGTGACTCGGTTGGTTAAGCGTCCACCTCTTGATTTTGGCTCACATCATCGTCTCACAGTCATGAGATCAAGCCCTGCATTAAGAGACATGCATCCGGCTCCACACTGAGCATGGAACCTGCTTGGGATTCTCTCTCTCCCTCTCTCTCTGCCCCCCTCCCTTGCTTGCACTCTCTCTCTCAAAATAAATACATAAACATTTTTAAAAAGTACACTTTACTTACATGTTCCCACTGTTACACCTTGTATAACATGTCTTGCTGCTGGACTCTCCTATCTGCTAACTGGAATACAACCATACAAAATCTATGGGTGACAGCTTTATAAAGACCTTATATGACATAAAATGCCATTTACTCCAACTCTTAAGTGATTATTTGGCCAGAGACAGAATTACAGTTCACATTCTTTCCCTCGGCACTTTATACATATTCCTTCCCCATACTCTCACTTCCAGCGTTGCCAATGAAAAATACATTGCTTTTGCAAAATTGTGCTGTTTTCAAGGTATCCAAATAGGGTTGCTTCAAAGTCACGTGTCCTCACTTCATGATCAACAGCTTTATGGATGTGACACCCTCCTTCATTCCTTCGAGAATTTTAAGTTTGCTTTTGTCTTTTTAGTTTCTGTGATGCTTTATTGAAGTATCATGTACATTCCATAAAAATACACTCATTCTAATGGTACACTACAATTTCTAAAAATTTACTATTGAAGTATGGTCGACATACAATGTTATAGTAGTTTTAGGTGTTCAGCATGGTGATCAAGTCTACACGTTATGCAGTGCTCAGCACGGTGAGTGTCGTCACCATCTGTCACCATGTGTTATACTATTATTGACTATGATCCATATGCTGTACGTTTAATCTCCATTACTTAATTATTTTATAACTGGAAATTTATGCTTCCCAATCCCCTTCTCCTCTTTCGCCCATTCCCCATCCCCCACCTTCCTTCTGGCAACCACCAGTTTGTTCTCTGTATTCCAGAGTCTGTTTTTTCTGTTTGCTTGTTTGTTTTGGTTTTTAGATTCCACACATAAGGGAAATCATACAGTATTTGTCTTTTTCTGTCTAGTTTATCTCACTTAGCATTATCCCCTCTAGCTCCATCCATGTTGTTGCAAATAGCAAGATATCATTTTTTATGGCTGAATAACATTCCAGTGTGTGTGTGTGTGTGTGTGTGTGTGTGTGTTCCATATATATTATATATATAATGGTACATATGTATATATACCACATCTTCTTTATCCATCCATCTACTGGTGGACATTTGGGCTGCTTCCATATCTTGGCTATTACAAATAATGCTGCAGTAAGCATAGGAATGCATATATCTTTTTGGATTGCACTACAATTGTTCCTAATCAATGTACAGAATGCTGCAACATCAGTACCATTGAGAAGCATCCAGTTCTAGAACATTTCCAACACCTGAAAAAGTTCTGTCATGGCCATTCGTATTCAATCTTCCCATCCCAGCCTGAGGTCCTCATTGATAGGCTTTTATCTTTATATCTTTTCCTTTTTTGGAAATCTCATGTAACATGTGGTTTTTCCTGTGTGGCTTTTTTTTTCCCTTAGCATCATGTTTTGAAGACTTCTCCATGAGGCAGCATGTATTAGCGGTTTATTATTTTTATTGTTGAGTAGTATTCCATCGTGCCTCATTTTTATCAGGTGCTTCCTATGTGCACTGTTCTAAGCCTATTTCCATAGGGTTTATAGTATACCCGGGGGATGTGGCCATGCCCATCCAACCTGGAATCACTTCTGGAATAAGACACTGCTGCTTCTTTAATAGAGCCAAGCCCAGCCTCATCACCTATCACTTCAAGATGAACAACAGCATTCTCCTTCCACAGCTGATTAGAAAGCAGGTGTCATACTGTGAGACCAAGCACCTGCCTTCATCACTTGCTGGCTCCATGCCGGCTTCCGGGTTCAGTCCATCTCAGCTGGAAAAGTCGGGGGGGGGGGGAGCCGCCTGCATCCAGCTTTGGGGAGGGGCCTAGAAGCTGGAATTTTCCCACTGCTCGTTGTAATGGAGCTACGTGTCTTGTTCTCAAGTGTGCAGCGTAGAACTGGCTCTTCCCATGAAGGAAAATGTTCTGAGTGTTTTAATGCTTAAAAAAAGGAGAAAGATAAAATAGGAAGGAAGGAAGGAAGGAAGGAAGGAAAGAAGGAAGGAAGGAAGGAAGGAAGGAAGGAAGGAAGGAAGGAAGGAAGGAAGGGCGGCAAGGAAGAGTCATTTCTATCTCCCTTCTCTTTCAAACCTATCTCTGGACATGTTTGTCAGCAGCCCTGCCAGCTGCTCCAAGTATCTAAGAGTCGGCAGCAGGCTGCAGCATGAAAGGCAACCTCTGTTTCTCCAGAGAACTCCATTAGTGAGATATCTCAACTCTGGCTTCGTCTGAAAGAGGAAAGACAGCAGCTCACAAGTGAACCTCCCGTCTCCTCACAGAGCTCTGAGAAGCAGCTGCGTCCTGTTTCTCAGGCCTTGACAACACTACCTACTCCTTCCGCCTACAGAAATATTCTGGAAAAAGACATGAGTACACTAGAGACACCACCTCTCCTCCCAAGCTCCACCTCACGCAGCCAGAATCCGGCTGGATGCATTTATCAGAGTTCCCAGGCGGCTACGAATGAATGTCCCAGGGACTGAAAGGGAGCAGAAGTAGAGCAGAAATCCTGCCCTCAGGCATAATACTGTAGCTCTCCAAAGCCAAGGACACGCTACTCACACGAAGACTGACACATTTAGCAAACGTACTTGGAAGGCTAGGTTTATATAGCATGAACGTGATTCAGGATAGCTGGTCTGCCATTGCAAAACCAGCAATATGGGTGCGATTTTATCTGCATGACCATTTCTTTGTAAAATTCAGTATTCATTTCCCAATTAAATTAATCATCAGAAGCCAGGGGAGTGTTTATAATTATTGACCCCAGAATCCCACTGCAAGGAATATGTCCTAAGCCACCAACTCAATGGGGGTGGGAGGATAAAAGCCAAGATGTTCGAGGAAGGCTGTCATCATTAAACTGCCAAACTAGATACTATCAAATTGTGCCACAGAGAAAAATGATAAGTGAGAAGAAATCAGTGTGTTGAGACATGATGCAAATATTAAAAGTGATTATGATGTCAATTATGCTGTCGCATAGGAAATCGAATGAAAAGTGGGGAATCAGGAGATATATCTGGTATGCGGCCCAAGCTTACAATATCACAGAAATATTTATGTATACGGGTATGTCAAGAGCACGTTACAGAAAAACGAAATGCGTTGTATTAAAATAGGAGTAAAAGGGATATTAGGAGAAACAGTTTTCTCTGGATGGTGAAATATTATATATTTTTTAAGATTTTATTTTTATTTATTTTTTTTAATGTTTATTTATTTTTGAGACAGAGAGAGACAGCGCATGAATGGGAGAGGGGCAGAGAGAGGGGGAGACACAGAATCTGAAGCAGGCTCTAGGCTCTGAGCTGTCAGCACAGAGCCCGACGCGGGGCTCGAACTCACGGACCATGAGATCATGACCTGAGCCGAAGTCGGCCGCTTAACCGACTGAGCCACCCAGGCGCCCCTTAAGATTTTATTTTTAAGTGATCTCTACACCCAGCGTAGGGCTGGAACTCACAACCCTGAGACCGAGAGTCGCACACTCCATGGACTCAACCAGCCAGGTGCCCCCAGTGGTGCACTTAATATTTTTTAAATTAAAACGGAAACCAAAAGCAACACAAATTTTAGTTAGCTCTGCAGCAATGCGTAAAAGCTCTTTCAGCTCATACGCAGTTAATCCCAGTACTAAATGTTCCGTCCCCAGCTGTAGGGCATGCAGACAGGCTCTGCAGAAGGAAAATTAAAGAGAGAGAAGGGGTTAGGAGAGGAAAATCAAGGAAGGAGGGGGAGGGGAGAAAAGGGATCAAGACTTACAACCACCTCATGTTCCATCTATGTTTGCTTTTAACATTTTGTCTTAAGTTGAGCTTACCTCTTCAGCTTCTGGAATCAATTCCTCCCCTGCATTACATTTTTTTTTTTCCAATTTCATATTTACAAACTGAACACCAGATTCTCTCTTCAATCAAGATCCATGGGTTTCAATAAATACTTGATTAAAAATCAGCTTGGCAAACTTCCTTCCAACGGATACTGGCTTCATCCATCAATGTATTGGAACGGGGATAATATTTTAAAACTTAGTAATATTTGATATTTTTACCTTTCTCATTGCATGACCTTCGTCCTAGTTGGTCTGGGGCATCCATTTTCCTAGGGGAAGGCACAAATTGGGAGGAGGGGATGTTTACGGGGAAGATTAAACAAGTCACAGAAAAAGTATAAAGATAAATACAGCTTAATACTCAGCTTTTGACATGTAAAGTAGGATTAACTACAAAGGCAGTAATAGTCTTGCAATAAGGCTGCAGCTTTAATAAAAGATTAAACACCTTTCTCTCCTCCGTTGGAATATTAACTATCAAGCCTGAGTGATTCAGGTCATAGAGGCATCCACACAATGAAGAAGAGGTAACCCACTTGCCCATAACAACCACCTCATGGAGATAATACCATGACCGGGGTTCCTCCATGGTAGAGGCAGAATATGACTACATGTTGAAATGTGTTCCCCTCTCAAATTGATATGTTGAAATCCTACACCCCAGTACCTCAGAACGTGATCTTATTTGAAGGTAGGTCTTTGCAGCGGTAATGAAGCTGAAATGAAGTCATTAGGGTGGACCCTAATCCAACATGACTGGCGTCCTTATAAAAAGGGGAAACTTGGACACGGCTATACAGGCAGAATGCCTATGAACATAAAGATGGCCATCAACAAGCCAAGGAGACGGGTCTGGGACAGAGTCTTCTCGCACAGCCCTCAGAAAGAACCCATCCTACCAACACCTTGATCTCAGACTCCCAGCCCCACAACTGAAAGACAATACATTTCCATTGTTTAGACCACCCACTTTGCGGTGCTTTGTTATGGCAGCCCTAGGGCACTCATATAGTAACCAAAAGAAGAGGACAGACAGATTGAAATCCCTCTTTTCCACTCTGAGGGGCCATAGAAAGAAGAGGAAAGGTGTGTCTTCCTCTCTCCTCATCCAGGGCTCTGGGAGAAGATCACAATAATAGGCTTCCCTGTACCAACCCAGGATGCTGCCACTCAAAGTGAACTTGGCCACAGAGGATGGTCAGGCGAGCAGGCTTTGGGCACATCTTGACAGCTTCCCTCAGTTCAAATGGGGTATACTGGAGGGGAAGAAAAATAATTTTCCCTCTGCCCATCTGGGTTTCTAGGCTGTGACACCATCACTACACCCACCCACCCCCAAATAAGACAGATTAACAGGACAAACACAAACAGAAGTTTAACAACATGGAACTCCCCAAAGTGGCCCAAGCCACCACCTTAAATACGGTCTCCAGTTAGAGACAAAAGAAGGTGTTAGGGGTAGAGGAAGGCAGGTTATGGGAGGTGACCAGGCAAAGCAGGGTGGCCAGGGTATGGTTGTTATGCAGATTTAAGTTCCTTCTCCATTGACAAAAGTTTCCGGAGATTTAGTTATTCTCTTCTGCCTGACAGAGAGAGAAAGACAACTTTACAAACAGAGACTTCCATTACAAATGTTAATGTCCCTCACAACATGGTAACTTCTACTCCCTTTTTAGAGATTTTCCTATGTCTGCTGCTTCTTAAAAATAACCGACTCAAGATAATCCTTATGCCAAAAAGGCACATCCTGGGGTATTTTGCACTCCTTAGAAATACAAGACCCCCAGTGACTGACAGAGTCTGAAGGGTGGGAGAGGACCAGAGGAGGTCACAGTAGAAGTGATGTGGTGGCTCTCCAGGGCCACCGTGGGGGCCCAGCCCAGTGGGAGTCACAGCCCGGCTTTGGTCTAGACTGAGCCCCAACCAGACAGAAGCTTCAGCTGCAAACCCTAGCAAGGCGAGCAGCTTCCGGATGGACAAGAGAGGTCACCCCTGAAGATCAGAGCACTGCTAAACATCCCACCAATTCCCCACCATGCGAGCAAGATGTGTGTAAGCCTCACTCCATTCCACATACCATCTTTATTTTTTCCTTTTGTTTAAAAATGTTTATTTATTCTAAGGCGGGGGAGGGGCAGAGAGAGCAGAAAGAATTCCAAGCAGGCCCCACACCCAGCACGGAGCCCAACTTGGGGCTCAAACTCCCGAACCGTGAGATCATGACCTGAGCCACAATCAAGACTTGCACACCCAACCGACTGAGCCACCCAGGCGTCCCCAAATACCATCTTTGAGATGGAAAGTGAGAGAAAACATATCTGAGAGGTTGAGCCTTTTTAGTCAAGAGAAGCTGGGCACAACCAAATGACCAGATAAGACTAAATTTTTAAACCAGGACGGACGTTATTTTTTTCCTCACAGTACCAAGTTGCATTATGAGTTTAAATTCTACCGCAGACACACAAAATGCTTCATTATCACAGGATTTGGGGGGCATGGGGGAAGAAGTGGGACTGTTCACCACCAAACTCTCTTTCCCTCACCCATGAGACATGAGTCTCTCGATTTACCTTTGTCACCCATCCATTTCTCTCTTCGTCCCACTGTTTCCATGTCAGCATTAGCCAGGAACAAGAGCAAGTCGTGAAGTTTCCTTCCATCTCCAAAACAAACCTTAAACTTAGGAATGAAAATGATAGAACGTTTTTTTCCTAAACCAACAGTGTAAGCCAGCTGGACTGTTTTGTAAAAATATCACACCCTCTCGACACTTCACTGGCTGATTTGCATGGTGCTAGATGATTTTTCTTTTCCCTCTTTCAATCAACTCAAGTAAATATACAACACTCAGCCAAATTACATCCTCTAGCAGAGGAGAGGTTTCGAAATGTTTTCCTGTTAATTGTTTACCTTAATCTGTTTGTTCACAATTTCGGAGACAGGCAAAGATGAATCGTCAGAACAAAGTTATTCCAAAGATTTTGGGGGTGGGGGGGGGGGGACAGGATGCAGCTGGAGAGTTGTTATATAACTTTTGTTATATGGCTCTTTCCATTTTCAAGGTGTTCAGCAGACGCTGAGTAATTAACTCAGGAATTGATTTATGTGCTGGAGCATCCCAGCTAGCAGCAACAAGCATTTCACACTCGGCGTTGGAAAACATTCTCATGCTTCTCCGGTAATGCTGAGCCCTCGTTAGGAGGTAATGACCGTTCCCTGTTGTCGCTCCGTGAATGATGCAGTAACTAGGTTCACGAGCCACAGAAACTCGGGGATCACGTAATCCTCTCAAAGCAGGGACTCTGGCCCCCAACTTCGACACATGCTGATGCTCCCTGAACACGTCCCGTGACCGCCAACTCAATACTGTCAGGCAGCTGTTTGCTGTGGTTCTGAGTCAAAGGGAGTTGTTCACACAAGCATTTCCCCCTTTGGGGGTGCCAGAAGGAGACACGTGATTCCAAGGGTCACCTGGAGAGATGCCAATCCAAGTCTGCTCTCATCCAAGATCAGAATTCTCCCATTAGACAGGCACCTGGGTGGCTCAGCTGGTCGAGCGTCCAACTTCAGCTCAACGGTTCACGAGCTTGAGCCCTGCATGGAGCTCTGTGCTGACAGCTCGGAGCCCGAAGCCTGCTTTAGCTTCTGTGTCTCCCTTTCTCTCTGCCCCTCCCCGACTCACACTCTGTCTTTCCCTCAAAAATAAACATTAAAAAGAACTAAAAAAAAAAAAAAAAAAAAAAAAGAATTCTCCTATTAGAACTTGCTGCTTTGAGGCTAAGAGATTATCACTTTTTCATTATTATTTATGAGAAGCAACAATTTGGGGCCAGATATCGTGTCATCCTTCAGGATTAAATAAGACCTACTCTTTGCCGAGCAGGAGCTGACCATCTAGTTCATTAAATTTTAATTACTTTTACTTTCAAACAGGCAATTTTATAAGTCATTTTTATAAATTTGGACATACATTCATGTATTCAATGAAAGCTTATTGACTAGAAGTTACAGTCTGGTAGGGATAGAAACCTAAATAAACCGTTGCAAGTGCCATATACAAGTTCCAAGGGCCATAATAAGGCACAGTTCCCTTCGTTGATCCTTCTTAAGGCGACTGGTCAGGGAAAGCTTTCAGACGTGTTAAGGCAGAAAACCTAAGGGCATTGACAGTCTGTCAAGGCGGGCTTTGGGAGAAGGATGCCGTCGGAGAGATCACTTACTTTCTGATTCTGTTCAAGGGCAGCTCAGCCATATGCCAGCTGCCTGACCCCAGGAGTCCTTGGAAAAGACATGAAATCATTCTTACCCACTAAGGTGGTATGACTAATGAGAGGTCTTGCGGTCGTGGCTTAATGAGGTGAAACGATTAAACTGTAATTAGCACATTTATTAGCTTAATATGAATCAATGCTTTTAAAGTTCCTGAAATGAATTTAATCTCCAAAATAAATTAAGCCCTTCCTCCAAGCTCCTTCATCCTGTTAACATACCGATTTTTTTTTTTCTTCTTGGTGTTCAGTCACAAATCCCATCCCCCACAAACAGTCTCGACCATGCAACCAGCCTGGGGGAAGGTAATCAAGTTGTATTGTAAATCGTTCTCTGGGCTGTTCTGAAAATTCCAAGGCAAGGTGAGGAAGAGCAGACCTCCGGGTAGGATCAAATTCTCATGGATCATGACGACAGAACCGTGTTTCTGGTAAAGCCAAAGACGCTGCTCCCTCGCCAGAGGGCCTGCCTTCTGCAGTCACTTGCTGCCTTTACGCATTCATCCATCAGGCTGAACACAGAATCAGTAACTAGTCGCCCGGCAGGATTTTTTAAGGTTATTGCTCGCAATCCTTCATTCGATGGATGCCTAACGTTGGTCGTATTGACTGAGAGTTGAAAAGTAGCTTTCTGACGCAGGTTTGATGAGTTACCGTTCTCTGCCAGATAAAGAACTTTCTACAAAAGAAGAAAAATTACTTTTCTGGAATCTGCTCTTGTTCTACAGGACCAGAAATGTAGCTAAGAGGCTTGACAACTCAGGCTTCGCCAAGGACGTTGCCTACTTTTGACAGGAAATTCCTCGTGTCCTGCACCCATACGGTCAACACTGGGACAATGTGGGGGTTAGGGGAACAGAACTCCCACCCTGGTGCAGTCATATAACTTTTGACTCTCCCGAAACTTTACTAATAGCCTACTCTTAATAGGCTTAGGCTCTTAATAACATAAACAACACATATTTTGTATGTTACATGGATTATATACGGTATTCTCACATTAATGTGAACTACAGAAAAGACAATGTTATTAAGAAAACCATAAGGAAAAATCGAAAAAAAAATCCATATATAAATGGGCCTGTGCAGTTCAAACCTTTGTTGTTCAACAGTTAATTGCATTTTTAAAAGCCACTGTATCTTTTTGCCCAAACGATTTTTTTTCTTTCTTTTTTTTTTTTAATGTTCATTTTTGAGAGAGAGAGAGTGTGAGCAGGGGAAGGGCAGAGAGAAAGGAAGGGATTTTTTTTTTACAGGATATAATTTTTAAAAGGAATTTTCTTTGGAAATGCCAAAACAAAGCAAAATCTATCAGATATCTGAGATGTGGTCTTAGAATAATCCTGAGCTACAATCAACACATATCAAAAGTTGTAACTATCAAGTTCCTGATTTTATGATGAATTTTCATTTATCCAAAATGTTTCCAAATTCTGGGACATTTTTTAAAAATTCAGACTGAGGGATGCCTGGGTGGCTCAGTTGGTTGAATGTCCGACTTTGGCTGAGGTCATGATCTTGCAGTTCATGGGTTCAAGCCCTGTGTCGGGCTCTGGGCCGACAGCTCAGAGCCTGGAGCATACTTCAGATTCTGCGTGTCTCTCTCTCTGCCCTTCCCCTGCTCGTACTCTCTCTCTCTCAAAATAAACAAACAAACAAACATACATACATTAAAAAAATTAAATAAGTAAATGAATTAAATAAAATTCAGATTGAAAGAGAAACCAGAGTGCTGGCTTTGGCAATAAACTCTCCTCCTTTCCATATTTGTGACTGCTTTCTCCAGCGGGGAGAAACATGCATTTTATTAATAAAAGGAATTTTCTTCCAGCTTTTTTGAGGTATAATTGACAGAACTATAATATATTGTAAGTGTACATGTGATCATTTGATAGACGTATACATTATGAAAGAATTCCCACAATCCCACAATTAACACATCTGCACCTCACATATTTGCTTTTTGGGTTTTGTTTTTGTTTTTTGTTTAGGCTTTTTAGCAGGTTTTTTGTTTGTTTCTGGTGAGAATAGTTAAGTTCTCTCTTGTAGCAAATTTCAATTATACAATACACTAGTATCAACTATAGTCACCATGTTATAGATTAGATCAGATCCTCAGACCTCATTCGTGTTATAACTGAAAGTTTGTACCCTTTTATCAACCTCTCCCCTTTACCCCCACGCCCACCATTCCACTCTATGTTTCTATGAGTTCGACTTGTTTTTGTAAGACTCCACACATAAGTGATACCTTGCAGAATTTGTCTTTCTCTGTCTGGCTTATGTCACTTAGCAATCTCACCACCGTTTGCTATCTCTTCTCTTTTTGCTAATGGACATCCTAACAGGTGTGAAGTGATATCTCATTGTGGTTTTGATCTGAATGTCCCTGATGGTTAGTGGTTCTTTTGTTTTGTTTTTCCTGATGGTTAGTGTTATTGACCACTTTTTCATGTATCTCTATCTGTATGTTTTCTTGGGAAACATCTTCAGATCTGTCGCCCATTTCTTAAGTTGGGTTGTTTGGTTTTTTGCTAGTGAGGTGTATGAATTCCTTGTATATTTAACCCTTTATCAAAGAGGTGGTTTGCAAATATTTTTTTTCCCCATTCTGTAGGTTGCCTTTTCATTTTGCTGATGGTTTGTTTCCTTTGCTGGGAATAAAACTAGTTTTAGAACTGTTAGCCCAGACCACCGCAAAAAGCAAGCCTACTAACTAGAGTTCAGTATTCGTTAAATTTCTTTCTCCCCTGAGGTACAATTTGCATGAAGTGCAATGCAGACATGTTAGATGTGCAATTCATTGAGGTTTGATAAATCTACAGTCTAACCAAGATACAAAAAAAACAAACAAAAAAACAAAACAAAAACAAAAAAACCACTTGTATTATTCCAGAAATTGCCCTTGTGCCCTCTTCTGGTCAATCCCAGTCACCATAGACAACACAGCTCTCAAGTCCATCACCAGAGATTACTTTCAGCCTACTCCTGAACGTCATATAAATGGAATCATCAAACCCTTGTTCTTCTATGCCTGGTTCTTCTGCTCAACAGAATGTCTGGTTTTGCCATCAAGATTAAGCAAAGGTCATAGAAAAAACTGAGGACTATCTGATCTTTTATTATTCTCTGGAAGAATATTTCTAAGATTAGAATGATTTGCTCTTTGAAAAATTGTCAGAATTTACCTGTAAAAGTCCTCTGGTTTTGGTGTTTTCTTTGTGTGAAAAATTTAAAGCTACTATTTCAATTTCTTTGTAGATATTGAGTCATTCAGGCTTTCTGTTTCTGTTTTGAGACGATTTCAGTAGGTCATATTTTCCTATGAACTCGTCTAGCTTGTCTAAGCTTCCAAATTTATCAGCATAAACCTGTTCATATATTCCTTATTTTAATTTTGGTTGTATCTGTAGTTACATAATTTTTTTCTTTCCTAATACTATTTTTTCCTTCATTAATCTCACCAAAGATGTAACTACTTTATTAGCCTCTTTTGAGGACAAAATTTTGGTTTTATTGATGATTTCTAATGTAATTTTTAAAATTATTATTGATTTCTTCTCTTATTTTTTATGTCCTCTCTCCTTCCACATTATTTGGATGTATTCTATTGTTTTATTTTCTTCAGTTTCATTTTATTGACACTTAGCCTTTCTTCCTTTTCAAAATAAGTGTTTAAGGCTATATATTTCATCCTAAGTATCACTCATAAATATTTTAACATGTATAGCTTGCCTCATTTGAGAAAAGATTTATAAAGAGGCATATAGTACAAGATTTAAAAATAAGATTATGAAGGGGCACCTGAGTGGCTCGGTCGGTTGAGCGTCCAACTCTTGATTTTGGCTCAGGTCATGATCCCAGGGTCATGGGATGGAGCCCCGCATTGCCCCAAGTCCACACTCCGTACAGAGGCTGCTTAAGATTCTCTCTCAGCGTGCCTAGGTGGCTCAGTTGGCCAAGCGTCCAACTTCAGCTCAGGTCATGATTTCACAGTTTGTGAGTTCAAGCCTCACGCTGGGCTCTGTGCTGACAGCTCAGAGTCTGGAGCCTACTTCAGATTCTGTGTTTCCCTCTCTCTGTGTTCCCCCCTACTCCCCCGCCCCACTCACGCTCTCTCTCTCTAAAATAAAAAGACATTAAAAAAAAAAAAAAAGATTCTCTATCTGCCCCATCCCTTGCTCATGTGCCCTCTCCGTAAAAGAAAATAATAATAATAATAATAATCAGATGAAGAGGAGATTCTTTAAAGATGGCAATGATGGTTGCACAGGTCTGGTTTTAACTGAATTGCTTCTTCACATTTACAATGGGTTTCTTGTTGGCAGCATGCAGCTGGGTATTGCTGTTTTTTCCAATCTGATAATCTCTGCATGAGAATTGGATATTTATATAATTTATATTTAATGTAATTACTGATATGCTTTGATTTAAATCTTCCATACAGCTATTATTTTTTGTATGTTCCATCTGTTTGTTGCCCTTTTTACTCTTTTTATTTCTTTCACTGAGGATTTTTTATTATTCAATTTTATCTCCTTTGTTGTCTTACTAGCTATAACTCCTTGTTGTGTTAGCGTTTACTTTAGGGTTTACAGTACACATCTTATTTTATCCATCCACCTTCAAGCAATATCATATCATTTCCCAAATAACACAAGAATCTTACAGTAGCATGCTTCAATTTCTTTGTAGGAATGTTTATTCAAGTACTTTGTCCATTTTGAAAATGAGTTGGTTATTTTGCTATTGAGTTGTAGGTGTTTCTTATATATTTTGGAAATGTACCCTTTATCAGATATATGTTTGCAAATACTTTCTCCCATGCTGTAGCCTGCCTTTTCATTTTGTTGATTGTTTCCTTTGCTGTGCAGAAGCTTTTAGTTTAATGTAGTCCCAATTGTCTGGTTTAGCTTCTGTTGCCTGTGTTTTTGGTGTCATTTCCAAGAAATCATTAGCAAGGCCAATGTCCAGGAGATTTTCTTCCATATTTTCTTCTAGGAATTTTACAGTTTGTCTCATTTTATTTGTCTTTTTGAGGATCGCCATCCCAGTAAATATGAAGTAGCATCTCATTGTGCTTTTTGATTTGCATTTCTCTAATGGCTAATGATGCTGACCATCTCTTCATGTGCTTGTTGCCCATGTGTATATCTTTGTTGGAGAATTGCTTATTCAAATATTTTGCCAACACTTAAATTGGGTTATTTGCTTTAAAAAAATTTTTTTTAACGTTTATTTATTTTTGAGACAGAGAGAGACAGAGCATGAATGGGGGAGGGTCAGAGAGAGAGAGGGAGACACAGAATCTGAAACAGGCTCCAGGCTCTGAGCTGTCAGCACAGAGCCCGACGTGGGGCGTGAACTCACGGACCGTGAGATAATGACATGAGCCCAAGTCGGACGCTCAACCGACTGAGCCACCCAGGCAGCCCGGGTTATTTGCTCTTTTATTATTGAGTTGTAATTGTCTTTCTACATTGTACATGCAACTCCCTTATCAGATCTATGATTTATAAGAAATTTTCCCATTCTGTGGGGTGTCTTTTCATTCTCTTGATGGTATCCTTTAAGGCAGAAAAGTTTTAAATGCTTATTTTGTTAAATTTACTTGTTTTTTTTTTTCTTTTGTGCTTGTCCTTTGATGTCATGTCTAAGTAACATTCCCTAATCCAAGGTTGTAAGGATTTATGCCTTTTCTCTTCTAACACTTTCACATGGTCTTTTAAAAAATAGTCTTTTGATACATCTTGAGTTAATTTATGCATATGGTGTGCGGTAGGGGTTTTTCAACTTCATTGTTTTGCTTGAAGATATCCAGTTGTCCCAGTACCGTGTGTTAAAGAGACTATTCTTTCCCCCACTGAATGTCTTAGCACCCTCCTTGAAAATCAACTGACTGTAAGTGTTCAGGTTTATTTCTGAACTCTCAATTCTATTCTATTAATCTGTATGTTTACAGTTATGGCAGGCAATACCACATTAGCTTGAAAACTACTCATAGTAATAAGACATAATAACTATTAGTTATATATATCAAATGCTTGGCAAGAATTTTCACAAAGGAGATGCAAGTAAAAAATGACAGAAATAAAATAACAATAGGAAAATTTAGTATACTTCTGTCAGTCCAAGACCAATCAAATGAATGAAAAAATCAGTAAAACTATAGAAAACTTAAGCAACACAATCAACAAGATAGATTTTATAGATATATACCTAACTCTGAACTTTACTAATAAGGGGTACACATCCATTTCAAGTGCTCATGGAATAGTCAAGAATACTAGTCAGAGTTTAGGTCACAAGCAAAAAATGCTATTAATTTTTGGGTAAAAGGTAAAACATAAAATTAAATAGCAAAATTCTTTTTAAATAACAATAATAAGAACAGAATATATCAGAATCTGTGGGATAAAACTAAAGCAGTTATCAGAGCATTAAATGTCATACCAGTAAGTATTTTAAAATAAAATGAATTAAACACCCAAGTAAAAAAGAAAAACCAAACAAAGAGGAAGACAGAGGAAATATACAAACAAAACTTAATGATTTAAAAAACAGAAAACCAACAGAAATAACAAATCAAAAAGCTGACTCAACAAAATAGGCAAAACACTAGCTAAGCTGATCAAGACAAAAAGTAATAGAACATAAATATACCAAAGTATCTGTGAGAAATGGAAATAACCAACAAAGAGAAAGAAGTAAGGAAAAACCTATGAGACTACTTTGCACAACTCTCTACAAATAATTTTAAAACCTAGATGAGGGGCATCTGGGTGGCTCAGTCTGTTCAGCAACTGTCTCTTGATTTCAGCTCAGGTCATGATTTCCCAGTTTGTGAGTTCCAGCCCCACATCGGGCTCCATGCTGATGGTGTGGAGCCTGCTTGGGATTCTTTCTCCTCCCTCTCTCTCTGCAACCTCTCTCTGCCCTCTCCTGTTCGTGCTCTTTCTCTCTCTCAAAATAAATAAGTAAACTTAAAAAACAAAACTAGATGAAAAGGATAATTTTTAAAGGATAATTTTCAATTTGAAAAAATTGATCCCAGTAAACACAGAAAGTCTTAATAGACTACCTATCATAGAAAAAATAAAATGGTTATTCACATACACATGCATGCACACACACACAACATAAAGAACCCAAACATAGGTGGTTTCTCAGGGTATATCCACCAAGCTTTCAAAATTCAAATATTCCCAATTAGACTTAAATTATTGTAGAACAGAAACCAAATTTGTTTTATGAAGCAAGAATAATATTGACACAAAATTTTTTAATGTGATTTTTAAAATGTTATTTATTTTACAGAGAGAGGTTGAGAGAGTGTGTGAGCTGGAGAAGGGGCAGAGAGAGAGAGAGGGTGTGTGTGTGTGTGAGAGAGAGAGAGAGAGAATCTAAAGCACATGGGGCTCCATCCCACAACCCTGAGATCACAACCTGAGCTGAAATCAAGAGTCAGACGCTCAACCAACTGAGCCACAGGGATACAAAATTCTGATAAAGATTGTTTAAAGAAGAAAACTAAAGAACAACTTTACTTATGGGTGCTGAGGAAATGATCTTAAATAAAATCATGAATATGAAAAGGTTCTCAACATCAACGGTCATAATGGAAAAGCAAATTGAAGTCACAATGTCATAGTACCATCATACACGAAATGGCTAAAATTTTAAAGGCCTGGCAGTACGAGAGTGACAAGGATGTGGAAGACCAGTATTTGAGCTCCCCCAGAGGCTGATGCTGAGACAAGGTTTCAAGGGCAGGTAATTTATTTGGGATGTGATCCCAAATAAAAGTGACGAAGACAGATAGGGAACGAAAGGCAGATAATAAATTACGCATGATCAAGAAAGTTACCACCGGGGGTAACTGAAGCTTAATCCCATGGGAACTCTGAGAGACACTGTAGAACACTCACCTCAGAGTTATCCTATTTGAGGAATGAGGGAACTGAGGAGTTATACCCCAACTCCTGTCAATTATGGGTTGAGCGCGACTCCTGCAGGCAGTAACCTTAGAGTATTTCCAGGATGCCATCTGCATGGGCGCAGCAGGCCCCAGCCTTCAGAGAAAGTCCTGCAGTGGAGACAGATGACGACACTGGCAGCTAGAAGCCAGGGTCCGTCAGTCAGTCACCCTACAACCCAGAGTGACTACTAAATGGACCGACTGGAACTCATAAACTGCGTGGGGGCGTAAACTGGTACAATTACTTTGAAAGACGCTTTTGGAACAATCACGAAAGCCGAAAATACCCTCTAACTACTCTTAGGAATATACCCAATGTAAATGAGCGCATATGCGCACCAAAAGGCAGGCACAAAAATGTTCACAGAAGCTTCACTGTAACAGTAAAACCTGGAAACAACCCAAATGGCTACCAACCCGTAGAAAGAACAAATTGTAGTATATTCAAACAATAGCATACATCAATGAAAAATAAAAACGACTATGACACACACCATGCTTTAACCTCAGAAATATAATGCAGAGCCCACGTACTAGCATTCCATTTATATACAAAAAATAACTCATGGTGCTAGAACTTAGAATGTGTACATTTGGGAGTGACAGTAACTGGGGAGGAATGAAAGGGAGGCTCCTCGGATGCTTGTAGATCTACTGTGCCTGGATTTGAATAATGGTTACACTGGTGTATACATTTGTAAGAATTCTCTAAGCTGCATGCTTAAGATTTGTGCCATTTTTGCATCTAAGTTGTGTTTCAATGGAAAGACTTTTAAAAATCATATTTCCTTGCTCTTCCCACTGAATAAAGCAAGAATCAATGCATCAACCCAGTAGTGATCAGCACCCCTGAGCCAAGATTGTGGTTGCTAAACACAATTTCCCGCTAAAAGGACAAGGGATTTTTGAGAAGTGGCTGATTCTAAGGGGAAGGAGATGTAAAAGATAAGCCTGGATCACACCAGAGCAAGGACACTACTAAAGATCACTATACTTCTATCACAGGGACTCGGGAATGAATGAGTAATACCACACTGGTCAAAGGTAAGAAAATTTGAACAGCAAAATAAAACAATAAATGAAATGGAGGAAATCATTTCAAATACGTTAGTGTCTATGAGTTAGTTCATAGTGCCATCAAACAAGCCTCATTGGTCAACTTTGGAGACCGGAAACATTTGAAATATGACAAATAAGGTAAAAGAAGTATCTATTTTTGCTGTTTCTATATTATCTGCACTGTAACCAAATAATTGAAGAGAACAAGTTTCTATCTGCATTAGCACTTGAGCTAAAATAATGAGCTGATGGAATGAGAATATCACCCTCTTGTAGCTCCTAATGAATGAAAAGATCTAGATGCTGGTCATCAATGGCAGGTAACGTCACAAAAAAGAGAGACTCCACACATGATATCCCTCCTGATGGACATTCCCAACACCACCCACTCGGTGGTTGTGCAACACTACAACAAACAAAATCTTCAAATACGCAGGTATTCTGACAATCTACATGAAACAAAAGGAACAGAGGAACACGCTGAACAGTAGTATGGGGACGAAGACCAAATCTAGACCAAGGAAAATCTGTAAGACAAACATCTTCCTTTTTTCAAA
Source organism: Lynx rufus (assembly GCF_022079265.1). Classification (NCBI taxonomy): domain Eukaryota; kingdom Metazoa; phylum Chordata; class Mammalia; order Carnivora; family Felidae; genus Lynx; species Lynx rufus. The sequence continues at coordinate 11,871,646 of NW_025814840.1, forward strand.
GAAAATTACAATAAAAAATACACAAGAAAACAAGGGAGAATCAATAAAGATCTCAGAGTCATTAAGTCAATTATAACATATAGGCCTTATTTGTATCCCAATTCAACAAACCATAAGAATATAAATAGCAAGAGATAATCAGGAAAATGTAAATACCAACTGGATATTAGAGTATTCTTAAATTTTAGGTGTCATAATGGTATTGTGGTCATTTTTTTTCTCTATAATTTATTTACTTTTTATAATGTACATCCAAGTTAGTTAGCACATGGTGCAACAATGATTTCAGGAGTACTTTCCTTAAGCCCCTCACCCATTTAGCCCATCTCCCCTCCCACAACTCCTCCAGCAACTCTCTGTTTGTTCTCTATATTTAAGAGTCTCTTCTGTTTTGTCCCCATTTTTATATTATTTTTGCTTCCCTTATGTTCATCCGTTTTCTATCTTAAAGTCCTCATATGAGCAAAGTCATATATTTGTCTTTCTATGACTAATTTCGCTTAGCATAATACCCTCTAGTTCCATCCACGTAGTTGCAAATGGCAAGATTTCATTCTTTTTGATTGCCGAGTAATATTCCATTGTATATATATACCACATCTTCTTTTTTTTTTTTTTAATTTTTTTTTTCAACGTTTACTTATTTTTGGGACAGAGAGAGACAGAGCATGAACGGGGGAGGGGCAGAGAGAGAGGGAGACACAGAATCGGAAACAGGCTCCAGGCTCTGAGCCATCAGCCCAGAGCCCGACGTGGGGCTCGAACTCATGGACCGCGAGATCGTGACCTGGCTGAAGTCGGACGCTCAACCGTCTGCGCCACCCAGGCGCCCCTATACCACATCTTCTTTATCCATTCATCCATCGATGGACATTTGGGCTCTTTCCATACCGCGGCTATTGTCAACAGTGCTGCTATAAACATCGGGGTGCACGTGCCCCTTCAACACAGCACACCTGTATCCCTTGGATTAATACCTAGCAGTGCAATAGCTGGGTTGTAGGGTAGTTCTATTTTTAATTTTTTGAGGAACCTCCATACTGTTTTCCAGAGTGGCTGCACCAGTTTGCATTCCCATGTGGTCATGTTTTTGTGGGGGGGCGGGGGGGAGTCCTTGTAGAGGTACATACTAAAAAATTTACAGATGAAATAATGTCTGGGACTTGCTACAATATGGAGTCCATGTTAGATGAAGTTAGATAAGGAAAGATTAGCCATGTTTTAACAATTGTTGAAGTTGAGCACGTTAGTTTGCTAGAGAGGCCATAACTAAGTAACATGGATTAACCTCAGAAATTTAATTCCTCATAGTTCCAGGGGCTACAAGTCTGAGATCAAGGTGTTGACGAGTTCTGTTTCTTCTGAGGACTCTTTTTTTGGCTTGCAGGTGGTCACCTTCTCCCTGTGTCCTCACATGGCCACTCCTCTGTGCATGAATTGTCTCTGTCTTAATCTCCTCTTTTATAAGGACACCACCATATTGGATTAAAGCCCACCTGTATGATTTCATTTTAGTTTACTTACTTCTTTAAAGGACCTTTCTGCAATTACATTCATATTCTGCGGTCATGTCTCCGAACAGATGAATTTGGAGGGAACACAATTCAGCTCCTAACACTGGGTGATGATGACAATGGGGTCATTGCACTATTAATTCCACTTCTGTGTAAGTTTGAGATATTCCAGAATAAAATTGCCATTTCTTAAATGAGAAAACGGTGGAAGAGAAAAAATAGAGTTTGGTGTGAACTACTCCACCGAATCTAGATAGAAACATAGTCACTTATTCTTTATTTTTCCAATTAGTGGCTCAATAATCTGTAGGCCGACTAGTAACCCATCTTTTACGTTCTTGAGGTGCCTCCATCCCCAGAGTCTAAGAAACCCAAGAGTATACTGAATCCAAAGTGCAATCAGACCTCCCCCAGTGCTGGCCACACAGGAAACTCGGGTTCAACCACTGACTGGACTTTGCTGATGCACAACGCTATTCGTTCCTTCCCAACACGGTACACATGCTTGCTTAGCACTGCAACAAAAGTGACCTTGATGGCCAATATTGTGACACTGGCTGAAATGTTTGAGGGAGGACAATTGCATCGCTTTATGCTAAGTTCAGATCGAAGTTAAAGTTCTCAGCTTTCAGCTCTTTTAGGGCATTCAGGCAGTCTCTTACTAAGATGCTTCCAAGAGAACTGAGTCAGGATTGTTCCAACGCATCATGGATTCATGATGGATGGATTCAACACTCAATTCATAAAGTTGAAATAAGATAAATATCCAAATTAGCTAAATGGGAGACAGTGGTTAACACCCACAGAATCATAGAACAGCCGACTTCTATTTCTGGCAATAAGGTAGATTACAATAACTGAGAATCTTCCCGCCTGGAAATGTTGCACAAAATATAATAAACATCCTTTTAAATATACAACTAAATTTAAGATACAAAACAGGTGAACATAAGGGACGGGAAGCAAAAATAATATAAAAACAGGGAGGGGGACAAAACACAAGAGACTCTTAAATACGGAGAACTGAGGGTTGCCGCTGGGGTGTTGGGTGGGGAGGAACGGGCTAAATGGACAAGGGGCATTAAGGAGGACACTTGTTGGGATGACCACTGGGTGTTATACGTAGGGGGTAGATCACTGGATTCCACTCCTGAGTCATTACTGCACTATATGCTAACCGACTTGGACGTAGATTTTTCAAAAGAGAGAAAAAAATAATAAATAAATATATAACTAAACAGGCAAGAAAGTAAGGGAAATCCTTAAGGGAAAAGCCAGAAACAAAACCAAAAAGCAGAAGTTCAGACAGCTCTCATGAATTCTGCTGGACTTGACAGCTGTTGGGGAAGGAAGACTTTTTCTCTATCCTTCAAGACTTTTCCAGCTCATCTAAAAATTAAATTGACACGAGACATTAACAGGAGGAGAAAACCCAAAGATTAATTAAGTGTACATGGCAGCCCATGAGACCTAAAGAAATGACTGAGGCTGACAGTTTTTATACTTTTTAGACAGACAGACAGACAATAAATCTGTGAAGAACTGTAGGACAAAGAAGACTTATTTCAGGTGCTTTAATTACTAAGGAATCCTAGAATTTGGGCAGGGGAAGTAATCAAAGTAACAAGACTTGTTTATACAGCCGTCTCTACTCTGAATTCCCTACCTCTAGTAATTAGGATGTCTTTTTACCTTCCAGTTTTAGGGAAAGTGCCTTTTCCGTGGGAAATTTATTTCCTGCTTTCTGGAGACAAAGGGGGCTCAGAGTCCTTTCTGCACCGGCTGTTTCTTAAGTAACTTAATTTAAAATCATCAATTTATCGAAATGGCACATTTGGTCGGCGAGGGGGGGGGGCGGGGGGGGGAGACTATCCTTGGCCCCTATATAGCCAAGCAGCTATCATTTTAATAGCCATGTTAGGACAAAAAAATAAACAAATAAAGACTTAGACCCATGGTAGGAAAATGGAGCAGAAGTTCTCAACAAGAGTCAGACCCTCCAGGCTGACGTCCCCAGTAAAAGGGTGAATTAAGAATATGGCCTATCAGCAATGAGATGTAACAAGAGAGCTTTCTGGTTTAATTCTGTGCTTCAAGTCTAAGTGTCTTCAAAATCAATACTACCTTGAGAGTTTGTCCATGGACCTTTTCTATCCTATGTTTGCACACATTTGTACTACATTTGTGTAGGGATTTCTACGTTGCAAGATTCACATAAAAAAGTCATTTCAGGCTGATAATACCCTTGGTATGCCTGAAAGAAAGAACTAGTTAGAGGGACACATCTTTAACCGAAGCCTAAAGGACTCCAGCAGATACAACTCCACCAGATACGAGCTCACAACCCATAATTATATATGATACTTAAAGAAATGTGAGGACTGAACCCACTTATACATAAATGAACCATCCGAAACCCAGGTATTTTAATGACTTGCCAAAGTCACGTGGTTTTAGTGGCTGAGCCAGAACAGAGCTCAGGTCTTATGACTTGCTTGCAAATGATGTATTTTCTTCTAGCAACAGCCTTTTTTTCATATGGTACTTCTCTCACTTCAGAATTCTAAGGGGAAAACCAGGTCTGTCTTTAAATTCAACATTCCAACACTGAAAACTGAACCTTCTGCCCCCAAATAAACAAGTTGATTCTGCTAGTATGATTGTTCAAGTCCACAGGTAGTCTTATCTGTATTGTAGAAATACTCTGCACCTAAAAAAATACATTTTAAAAATGGGTTACTCAATACTCTCATGGTCTGCTGATCGGAACATCCTTTTGGAAAGTAATTTTGTTAAACACACCAATAGTTTTCAATGTGATGCTCCCTTGAGTAATTCATTCGTAGGATCTTCTCAGAGATGTGAGCAAAGGTTTAGTGCTCAATTAGGCTCAAACTTTTGTAATCTAAATGGCAAAAAATTAGAAACGGCGTAATGTTCGACAAGGAGGAATAGTTATATAAATTATAGTACACAGAATAGATTGTTATAAAGCCTCAAAAATATCTTTGAAGGCTCTGATAGAAAACTGAGTGGGAAAAAAGGTAATATAAAAATAGACATGTATAAACCACCATTAGGATGGCAGTTACAGAAAAAATAAGAAAATAGCAAATGTTGGCAAAGAGATGGAGAAACTATCTTGTGCTCTGTTGATTACAATGTAAACTGGTGCAGCCACTGTGGAAAACAGTATGGAGGTTCCTCAAAAAACTAGGCACAGAATTACCACATGATTCAGCAATTCCATTCCTGGGTATATACCCAGAAGAAATGAAAGCAGGAATGTAAACAGGTATTTGTACATCTATATTGTTAGCAGCGTTATTCAAAATGGCCAAAATGTGGAAGCAACCCGAGTGTCTGTTGACAAATGAACGGATAAACAAAACGTGGTCTATCAGTACAGTGGGATATTATCCAGCTTTAATCAGGAAGGAAACTTTAACACGTGCTACAAAATGAATGACTCCTGAAGACGTTACGTGAAATGCCGATCACAAATGGATGGATATCATAGAGTTACAAATCTATGAGGCCCCTAGAGGAGTCAAATCGATAAACACAGAAAGTAGACCAGTGGCCGCCAGGGGCTGGGGGGGGGTGGGGCAGGGGAGGGGGAGTGGGGAGTTAGTGTTTAATGAGGAGAGAGTTTCAGCTGTGGAAGATGAAAAACTTCTGGAGATAGATGGGGGTGTGGTTGCACAACAACATTAATGTACTTCATGCCATTGGGCTGTACATTTAAATGGTAAATTTTGTGTCTTACATATTTTATCACAATAAATAATGTATACATGAATATATACAATATATACAAAACATATTAACACATAGCATACATAATGTATATTGTATCTATTGTTATATACGTATTTGTATACATATATAGTAACATAAATTGTATTAAAAAAGGTGTGTGGTAAGTAGGCTAATAGGTACAAAAACTGTCAAGATTCATGGTGTATTCATTCCTATTATTGCTATAACAAATTACCATAAATTTGGTATCTACAGTCATAGTCTCTTACAGTTGTGTGGGTCAGAAATCAGGAATCAGTATCACTGAGCCAAAATCAAGGTGTCAGGTGCTGGGGTCTCTCCAGAGGCTCTAGGGGAGAATCCATTTCCTGGCTTCCGGAGCTTCTAGAAGCTGCCTGCATTCCTTGGCTCATGGTCCTTTTCTCCATCTTCAAGGCCAGTGGCATTTTGCTTCACTGGTGACTTTGCCTTGTTCTGCATCACATCTCTCCCTGCTTCCCTCATCTAAGGACACCTATGACTGCATTTCGGCCCCACTGGACTATACAGGATAATCTCCCCATTTCAAGATTCTTACTTTGATGTCATCCTTCACCACAGAAGGTAACATCCACCCTTTTGCCATAGAACACAGCTGTCTTTAGGGGCCATTATTCCGCCTACTCACACATGGATGGAAAGAAAGAAGAAAGACAACAGAAGGAAAGGTCATGAAACATTACTAGTAGCTAAATCATGAATCGTTTTCCTCTGTATACTTTTATATAGCTAACATGCTTTTTGCAATGAACAAGTTTTATAATAAAAAAAATACTATTTTTTAATGTTAATTTTTGAGAGAGAGAGAGAGAGAGAGCGAGAGAGCGCGCATGCATAAACACAGGGGAGGGACACACAGAGAGAGAGGGAGGCACAGAATTTGAAGCAGGCTCCAGGCTCTGAGCTGTCAGCACAGAGCCCAACGCAGGGCTTATGAACTGTGAGATCATGACCTGAGCGAAGCTGGATGCTTAACTGACCAGGCACCCCTGAATACTACTTATTTTTAAAAGGGCTTTTAAAATACAGATATAGCTCAGTGTGTTGGAGGTGCTTTTCCAGCTGTGGGCTGGATTTCACTAAATCTCGTGTAACTCTCCCGACGACCAGAGTAACCCATCTGTAGATGTCAATCCCCTAACACGAACGTTGTCTATAATGTAGAAGCAAAATAAGTTGCCCACTTACGACTCTGCTCAGGAATGAATCCAGTCAAAATTAAAATAAAACTCCTCTACAGGGAAGGTTAATATACACAAATGTGATGCTGCAGTTAGAAGACATTTCGCAAAACCCAGATCTCAATTCCCAGCATGGCCTTGGTTTGCACCCAGTTGGCTCGTCTGTAATATTTATGGCTCCTTCTGGAAATCTTCCGGTCTTACCACAGTCAGGGCTCTCCTCCCTGAATTCCTCCTGGGCCACTAGCATTCATAATTAGACTTATACACATTGTCTGTAAATGAGGTATGTGTGATGTGGTGTTGCATCCATTATTTTGGTAGCATGGTGAAAAAATGAGAAAATTAAACCTCCCCCAAGGGTCTACACCATCACTCTTCAGTTAGTGAAGATTCTTTTCTTTAAAGTGAGGCACTGTGCTAAGTGTGCAACCACATCCCAGCAGACGCTCAGCCACAGGCAGGTCTTAGTCCAGAGAGACTAAGACAAGACACAGAGACAGCCATCAGGACACAAGTGCACAGGGGGAGCTTATGTCCAGGGGGTCTGGGAACAGCCTACTGCATGAGGCGCCTGCTCTGGGATCTGCAAGCAGACAGCTTTGATGGCACAGCGACGACCCCAGCAGCAGTCTCTGGCCTCTCCCTCCTGGTACAGCCCGTGCTCCAAGGAGATCAAGGCCTGCCATCCACACACTCTTCGTTGCAAAGGAGATGCTTCACACTGACCACCCCCGGAGCCTCTGACCTTGAGTGCTGAACAACGTGTCCCTCTACATATTCTGCTTGCTGGGAATATGGCAGGAAGACAGGATCTCTACTCTCCAGAGATAGTGATTAATGGGCATTGAGGGCCTTCTGGCACATCCCATACAGCTGGATGCTTTCTGGAGAGTACCACATTCAAGTTCTTGCACTCGCATCATGGTCATTTTATCGATGGAGAAGCTGCAGCTTAGAGAGGTCGTGTAACTTGACCAAAGTCACCCCCAAGCTAGTAGTTGTTGGAAGCATGAGTTGGCAGGGGGGAGGGGGGGCGGGGGAGGTATTTATGAAGCATCACGGAATATACACTATAATTCATCACACATCTATCCACTGAGAAGACAGAAAGTCCAACCCAAGTCCCCTCATACCACTGGTCATCTTGGGGGGATTATTCATTAACAAACACCTGCTCTCTTCAAAGTTTCCAAACACACAAAGAAAGCAGAAGAGAGAGTTCTGCCCTTTTAAATACCCCACAATCGAATTGGGGAGACAATACATACAGCCTGTGATGTAAATACAGTGACAAAGCAGTATGTAATCTCAGAAGAGCCACACACGAGTGACCGATGAAGGGCTAAGACACGTGAACTGAGGCTGGCGTTCATCACAGAAGGTGATCTGCTGGTTAAGAGCGTTTATCTTTGAGGGCAGAGTGGTTTAGCGTGATAAACCAGGGTTCTACAGATTTTACTCACCATAAATATGCTTTCATGGCAGAACCAAAAAGATGTTGTAAAGTAAGGCAGGGGCTTTTTAAAATTTATGTTACTGTGCAATTGCTACCTCCTCTGCACTGAGGCTCAGAAAGCAAATTTTTAGGAAAGACAAAGAGGAGGACAAAAAAGGGAATCGTGGTTGAGAGGGATGGCAGGAAGGCAGGCTGCGTCATTAATCTCTAAAGAGCAGTTGGTTAAATAAGTGGTTTCTCTTTGGAAGGCAGATGTTTATCAGTAAATACTCTTGGGAAGCACAGTTTGTTAATCTTTGGGGGGGGAGATGTCTGGGCACTTTTGTTCCCCTGAGGCCGTGGTGTGATAAGGAGGAGGGAAGCCTGACAGCTGGTCTTGGATCTGTATTCGCTGAGCTGCATTTGTGCTCGTGGCTGATCACAGGCCCTTCCCTCTAAAACACAGGAGGAGGCCGCTTGGCCGTGCCCACGTGCACTTATCGTGCCCGGTTCTGGCATAGCAACAAGGACATTAATGTTCAGAACCAGGTCACCGGGGAATGCACCTGTGTTTTCAACAGCACTACATGGCATACTGGTTTCTAGCTGGGTTAAGCTTACTCGATGAGGTCTAAAACTGGGGGTGGTAAGGGGACAAAGCAAAAGGTCAAAGTTCCCCCCGCCTTTTTTTTTTTTTAATTTTTTTTTTTTAATTTTTTTTTTTTCAACGTTTATTTATTTTTGCGACAGAGAGAGACAGAGCATGAATGGGGGAGGGGCAGAGAGAGAGGGAGACACAGAATCGGAAACAGGCTCCAGGCTCCGAGCCATCAGCCCAGAGCCCGACGCGGGGCTCGAACTCACGGACCGCGAGATCGTGACCTGGCTGAAGTCGGACGCTTAACCGACTGCGCCACCCAGGCGCCCCTTTTTTTTTTTTTTAGAGAGAGAGAGAAAGAGCATGAGCAAGGGAGGAGCAGAGAGAGAGCTGTCAGTGCAGAGCCCGAACCGGGGCTCGATCTCACCAACCGCAAGATGACGACCTGAGCTGAAACCAAGAGTCGGACTCAACCGACTGAGCCACCCAGGTGCCCCAAGGTCAAAGTTTCCTAACGGCCAGCAGTTGCACTCAGAAGCATCAGTAAAATCTTGGCAAAGAGGCCTGAAACCTACATGGGTGGTGCAATACTCCTCCAAGCCGTGCCCTTGAGACCAAGACAGGAGACGGATGCCTCCCCAGTTTTTAAATCTGCAGTGGAGATTCTGAGTTTAAGATGCGAATGACACAAGGTACTGGAGGGAGTCCACTTGCTACAAACTCTGCAGACAATGTTACTCTCCCCGAGCCCAGGGAGTCTGACTCACTTGCTACTGTTGTACATGACGCCTGAGAACAGGACCTCGCCCAATACATAAACTCATGAATGAGCATATAAATGGATGAATTGAATGAATATGCGTGAATGCATAAAGGTCATCTCACAGTATACATCTCCCCTCTTGGGGATCTCAGCCAAAGCAAGAGAGAGGGCACTTGCCCAGCCAGCACCTCCTCTCTGTAAGATCGTAAGCACTGTTGGAGCTCGTGAGAGAAGAAAAAGGTACACTTAAATGGCTGCAAATCTTAGCAGGGCCCTGAGAGCCAGGTACCAATCACATCTATAAAATAATAGAAGTTTTTCATATTTTTATCTGAAAGGAGTGATAGAAATGACTGTATTCACATCAAAGCGATTAGCAACACAGCCCCACCCACTTTTTTTTTCCCAATAGAAGGCAGGCTTTGTCCATCTAATGCTGGTAAGAAAATATTTGGGTAAAGTCCCTTGTGCTCTCTCCCCATTGTTTGGGCCGTCATTATTCTTTCCTACTTCTTCCCTGCCCCCTCCCAAATATGCCCACAAATGTTTGCTCCTTCCATTATCCAACTCTTTGAAAGTTTTACCCTCACTTCCCACATCCAGAAATATCACCTTTCCACATCCACTCCAACCCTACACACGGAGCACAGACTTAAAGGTGGCATCCAAAGCTAATAAACTTTTCACTAAACAAAACCCATTAATTACTCTTTCTTAAGAGTCAGCTACTTCTGCTAATCTGATACAAAACCATCCCAAATTAGCATCTTCCTCCCTCCTCAATGTCAACGGCACTAAATGACTCAACCTTGCCATGCACCAGCCCCTTCAGCTTCCAGGGGATGTGCTGACATCCTTGTCACGACACACTCCCTCACTCTGTAACCACATTTCTTCTGCATCTTTTCATACACCCTGATGAACCTCCTTCACTTCAGCAACCCTTTCTCTGGGCTAAACAACGTCAGGCTTGGCTCTTTTGCCACACAGTGATAGCAGAAGAAGATACTCTTGTTATCTGACATGATGGGGGAAGAATTCTTCTTAGTCTATTCTGGTTAAGGGAGAAGGATCACACTTCTCACACTTGGGTGGCCAACCTTCAAATATAGTAATTCGCACTAAAGTGTACTTAATACTGAAGTCATACTGAATTTTAACAAGTCTTTGATGATTCAGAAGGCACTGCAGGAATACTGCAATACTTGTGACTCATCGTGATGGAGATCAGTGATCACTGAGTAGTAGATTTTGGAAAGGCCACTGGTGGATGCATCAGTTTTGTTTTTGCCCAATTGTCTCCCTGCATTGAACAGGTGCAGCAAACCTCTGTGTCTGGAAAAGCTCCAGGGAGTCCTAGCTATGATTATTATTATTGAGCTATAACTGACATGTAACACTGTGGAAGTCTAAGCCCCACCATGTGTGGCTTGATACATTTATATATTACAGTAGGATTTTTACAGTAGCTCAGCTCGTACCTTTATCATGTCACGTATCATTTCTTTGTTTTTAATTCCACATACAAATGGTATCATATGGTATTTGTCTTTCTCTGATTTATCTCCCTTTCTAGCTGGTTTCTTGATGTTTGAGTTTTTAATATGATTTCATCCATCCAAGAAATATTTAAGTTCCCACTACATGCCTGACGGAATTTCTAAATTTTTGGTTCTGGCATTAACTATTGCAAATACTCTTCTTCCTTGAGTAGCTCAGCAAACAGAATAGGTACCATGCCTCCTTGCCTCCAACTTTCTGATAAAGGTTTGTTTTTGCCTGTTTTCTTCATGATGGTCAATTATAGCAGACAGATGGAGGGCTCGTAAGTTTTCATAGGGTTCTTCTCTCAACTCATCTAGTCTGGTGGGTAATAAGGCACAGAGTGGGAAACATGAATATTTTCCATTTATTGATCATTTTTCTAATTATAGAAGAGAATTGTACCCAAGCCCATCCCTATGCCAAGCTGAGAGGGACCCAACTTCTAACTGTACCAACCTCCTTCCATTATAACTCACCAATTTGGGGGTGGGATGGAATATATTCACTCGTTGACATTTGATCCCTAACTGTATTCAAAACTTAATTAACTTGATGGCACATTGTGGGGGAAATGGGATTCTGCAAAGCAGGAAACAACACTGGCTCTGCTAATGACCAAACTCTCACTTAGCTTCAACTTCCTGAGCAGTTCGAGCAGATCTGTTACAGCCTGCCCACGGCAATGCACGGAGAAAACCGATGATGACTGAATAGAAGTTTTAGAGGAGACACGCCATTGAAACAGGACTTGGAGCTAACTACTCCCTTTTCTCAAAAGAGTTGCAGTATTTAAAAAAATAACCGAGCATTTCTGACACTCGGGTATTTTCCACTGACATTCTTTTTTTTTTTTTTTAACGTTTATTTATTTTTGAGAGACAGACAGAGCATGAGTGGGGGAGGGTCAGAGAGAGAGGGAGACAGAATCTAAAGCAGACTCCAGGCTCTGAGCTGTCAGCACAGAGCCCAATGGGGGCTCGAACTCAAAAACCGCGAGTTCATAACCTGAGCTGAAGTTGGACACTTAACTGACTGCATCACCCAGGAGCCCCTCACTGAAATTCCTCAGATTTTTTTGATGTGCTCATTTCAACACAGTTGAAAAACAATCTATCACATCAGGGAAAACTATGTTTCATTAATGATATTTAGCACTATCCACCAAGACAAATGGATTTCCCAGGTTTTCACTGAAAACATGCACAAAATACATGGGTCTTCTATAATAAGATAAACAATCCCACGTGATTACAGATGGGTGAGCATTGAAATTCCTTCAGATAATTCAGAAGGAAATGTCACTTTTCTCTCTTCTGAGTTTCCCTCTGGGTAAAAGAACAAACAGGATTGTAAAAAGTTCAAAGTTCCTTCCTCAGCTGCCAACAGCTTCACACTCTGCAGGCTGACTTACGTATTGCATCACGGAAAGCAGAGACTGTGATAAACATCATTCATCGGTCTGTCTGGTTTTTGTTTCTTCCATTTCGTGCAACATCTAATCTTAAGGTTCTCAAAAATCATTTGATCCAACCCTTTTCTAGGCAATAATTACAGAAAATCACTTGTTTTGTGAGTCTCCAAAAGGCTGTAATAATACTTAAAAGCAAAGAATGAGGCAAAAGACATCTTTGAAAATCACATTTTGAAGGGAGTATGTAAATGGAATGAGATATTCCATGTGTTGAGAAATGGGACCACGTCTAGGGCTGAATTGATTGAAATCCTAACTTTTCAGATTATTCAAAATCACATCTATTTCAAGCTGGCTTTGTTGCCACGCTCGTCTTTTTTTAAAAGGATAACAATAGATGCTTGTTATAAAACTGAAGCCGTGTAGAAAGAATGAGAAATACCCAAACCCTGAGTCCCTCCCCGCTGGCCCCCCAATCCCATTCCCCAAAAGTAACCACTTAAGAATTTCTTGTATAACCTTCTAGGTATTTTCACTGCACATACTAGCATTTTTTTAGACACACACATATGGAATTCTAATATACCCTGTGTTCTGTAATTGGACAACACGTACAGTTGACGTGTGGCCATGACGTGAGCTTAGCTTGAAGTGAGGTGACTTTTCTGCAGGCCGCCCATGTGCTGTCTTCAAGGGTCAGTAAAGAGAGCATCAGCAGGGCTGTTTCTGCTACGACGAAATCCTGAAGGTGGGTGTGGAGGGTACTAGACTGTTTATGTCCCAGTCTCCTGAGCAAGAGAAAATCACCACGGTTCTCTCTCTGCTCACTTAGAACACTCCATGTAGGGAACCACACGGCCGGTGCTGGGCTAGGCTCTGGGGGTTCAGAGCCCAGGCAGTGAGCCTTGGACCCCGCCCTCATGGAGCTTCACAGAATGCTCTCCCCGCAAAACACTGTCCCCCTGAGAGAGTCTGCTCGTCAACTCAAGCCAACCTTTACTGAGCACGTATCAGGAACCAAGCTCTAGTGAGACACACTAATACCAAGATGAACAAGGATTCCAACCTGCCCTTTAAGAATCACAGCCTAATGGGGACATAGATTATTCTGTCACCATGACAGCAGTGGGAAATACGCACAGTGCTACTGCAGGAAGGAAGAGGGGTCATGTAGCTTTGCAGCAGGGAGGGTTGAAAGCTTTCCTGAAGCCCATGGATGGAGTGGGGCGGGGAGGGGGGCGGTTATGTCAGGGGGAGGAGACCACGTAAGAAGATACCTCCTACAGGGCATGCAGGAGATGATTATCGAAAGTGTGTAAGGAGCTTGGACATATCCTTGGCGAAGGGGACATATTGATCTGGGGAACAGGGCCAGGTGGGCATAAAGGTTCCGAGAGCTCATGGTAACAGCTGTTCGAGTCCAGGATACCCTCTTGGTGTTCTGAGTCCAGAGGAGAAATAAGAATCTTAGCCTGGGCAGGGGAGGAGAGAGGGACTGAGAGGTATTTAGTGGGTAAAATCATCAGGGTACGGCAACCAACTGGATGTGAAGGTTCAGAAAAAGAGAGGGCAGGGACAACTCCCAGGTTTGAAATGTGGGGGGCTGTGAGATGGAAGTCTCTCTGGACTTAGGTTGAAAGATAGGTATTTTCTTACTTCTGCACTATCTATAACCCTCTTAATTTGTATTTTCCCCTTGGCATGAAAGCCCTTTTCTATATCAAAACACTATCTCCATTCTTTCTTCTGCTCCAATCTAGTTTTTTGTTTCAAGTTTTTATTTAAATTCCAGTTAGTTAATATATAGTGTAATATTAGTTCAAGAGTAGAATTCAGTGATTCATCCCTTAAATATGACACCCAGTACTCATCCCAGTAAGTGTCCTCCTTAATGCCCATCCCCCATTTGGCCCATCCCCCCACCCAAGGCCCCTCAGTTTATTCTGTGTAGTTAAGAGTGTCTTTTATGGTTTGCCTTTTTTGCCCCTATGTTCACTGGTTCCTTTCTTAAATTCCACATGAGTGAAATCATACAGTAATTCACCTTTCTCTGACTTATTTCGCTTAGCATAATACACTGTAGCTCCATCCATGTCGTTGCAAATGGCAAGATTTCATTATACACATCTTCTTTATTCATCAGTCAATGGAAATCTGGGCTCTTTCCACAATTTGACTACTGTTAATAAGGCTGCATAAACATTGGGGTGCATGTGTCCCTTTGAAATAATATTTTTGTATCCTTTGGGTAAAATACCTAGTACTGCAATTGCTGGATCATAGGTAATCTTTTTTTTTAACTTTTTGCGGAACCTCCATACTGTTTTCCAGAGTGGCTGCACCAGTTTGCATTCTCACCAACAGTGCAAGAGGGTTCCCCTTTTCCCACATCCTTGCCAAACCTGTTGTTTCCTTGTGTTGTTAATTTTAGCCATTCTGACAGGTGTGAGGTGGTATCTCATCATGGTTTTGATCTGTACTTTCCTGATGATGGGTGATGTTCAGCATCTTTTCATGTGTCTATTAGCCATCTATAGGTCTTCTTTGGAAAAATGTCTATGCATGTCTTCTACCCATTTCTTAGCTGGATTATTTGTTTTTTGGGTGTTGAGTTTCAACAAGTGGTGCTGGGAAAACTGGAGAGCAACATGCAGAAGAAGGAAACTGGATCACTTTCTCACACCATATGCAAAAATTAATCCAAAATGGATGAAAGACCTAAATGTGAGGCAGGAAACCATCAAAAGCCTAGAGGAGAACAAAGCAGCAACCTCTTTGACCTCGGCCGGAGCAACTTCTTTAGTAAGAAGTATGTCTCCTGAGGCATGTGGGGGAAAAAAAAAAAAGCAAAACAAACTACTGGGACTTCATCAAAATAAAAAGCATCTGCACAGCAAAGGAAACAATCAACAAAACTAAAAGGCAGCCTATGGAATGGAGGAAGATATTTGCAAATGACATCTCTGATAAAGGGTTAGTATCTAAAATCTATAAACAACTTATCAAACTCAACACCCAATGTTCTTTAAATAACAGAGAGCTTCCTCACCTCCCATTCAATCATCAACCCAACACGGTCCCCCAATGGTCCCTGCAGCCCCTAAAATGCCACAGCTGTGCCTGTGGCTCCTGGTCCTGGAGTCCAGCCCTATCTCGGGTTCCTCACATTCTCCACAAGCTGCCCGTCCACGATTGCAGCCTGAACTCCACCTCCATACCAAAGCCTCCCAATCCTAAGGCCAGTCTTCCTAAATTCCAAAGGCACGCATCCAAGTGCCTGTGTTCAATGTCAAATTTGTTTCCCCCGCCCTCCAACCTGTGCCACAGCAAATGATGCTGCCGTGCACTTGTTCACCAAAGCCCGCCATGGGAAGCCACGCTGGCCCTTGCCCCACGGCACCACTGCGTGCACATAAACCCCCTCCGCCCCTGCCTCTGCATGGCTGTTCACTCTGGCCGAAAGGTCCTTCCTTTCTGAAAAAACAGCTTTAACAAATACGCAGTATTATGTAAAAAGTCACCATTCCAGATTTTTATTATTTTGTCTTTATTATTTTATAATACACTTAATACATGCATTAAATACATTTCACAAATATAAAACTGTTACATTATAAAGAATATCACAAACAGCCATCGACTACCATACAACCCAAGAACCAGAATCTGACTAACAACCTGCATCCAGCGATGTGTCCCTCTGAGATCTGCTCGGCTTCCCTCTCTCAGGGTTAATTACTCTGCTGAATTTTGTTTTTTCTTCATTTACAACATAGTTTTACTGTTTACATGTGCTTAGACAATACACTCTTTGGTTTTGCTTGGTTTTGAGCTCAATAAAAATAGCATCATAGCATATATGGTCTCCTGGAGCTTGTTTTTTTTTTTTTTTTTTTGTAACATTTCCTGAGATTCACTCTGATTGTCAGGTACAGCTGCAGTTCACCCGTTTTTACTACTGAACAATACCCTTTAGCGTGACTATACCTAGTTTACTTAACCATTCTCCTACAGATAGATGGACGTTTTGGTGTTTTTGGTTACTGACTATCACAAAGGTGTTACTATGAACACTCTTGCACACACCTCCTGGCACAGGTAAGAGTTTGTTGGATCTCCAAGGGGCAGTCCGAGCCATGAGCCAGATCC
This sequence comes from Lynx rufus, assembly GCF_022079265.1. Taxonomy (NCBI): domain Eukaryota; kingdom Metazoa; phylum Chordata; class Mammalia; order Carnivora; family Felidae; genus Lynx; species Lynx rufus. The sequence goes on from NW_025814840.1 coordinate 11,888,046, forward strand.
TAGGGCATGCAAGGGTTCAACTCTGGGAGGCAGAGGTGTTCACGCGCTCACACCATGCAAGCTCTCACAGAACTTCTCTGGCACCCGGTCCTGTCAAGCTCAAGTTCTGCAAATGTTATGGATGCAAAATAGGATCTTGCTGTGGTCTCAATTCGTATTTCCCTGATCTCCATTGCTGTGGAACATCCTTCTACTTATTTATAAGCCATGTGTACCTCCTCTTCTGTGAAATGCCTTTTCCGTCTAATTTTCTGTTGGGTTTGTTTCTTAAATAGGCACCCTCCATATATTCTGCTTGCTAATCCTTTGTCAATTAATTGTATTATAAACACCTCTAGTCAGGACTTGTCTTTTCCCTACTTTAAGTGGTTTATCAGCTTAATGTAAGTCTTTATTTTAAAAAGTTGATACAATCATCTTCTCTTTTGTGATTAGTCCTTTATGTCTCAGGGGATTCTTTCCTGCCCTAAGGTTTGCTCGTGTAAACGCTATTTTTTTTTTTTTTTTTTTGTATTTAAGACCTTAATATATTTGGAATTGGTTGTTAGATAACACATGAGGCAGAAATCAAATTTCGCTCTTTCCATACGGTAGGCACAGCTCTGCGCCACAGATGGAGTCATCCTGCCCGTCTCTTATGCGCCCAGCCACCACTGCCTTGTCTCGAAGGTCAACATGCACAAGGGTTATTTTCCAGGCTCCGTATTTCACGGCACTGCTCAGCATGCCCATCTCGGCACCACGTACGACAAAACTCACTACCTTGTAAACTCTGCTTCCCGTTTAGAAGCATCCAGTCATTCTGAGTGCTTTGCTTTTTCCACATAAATTTAAATATCTGCCTGTCCCATGTGACAAAACCGCTACTGTAATTTCTGTTGGAAATGGCATTGAACCTATAGACCAATCTGGAGAGATGTGATACCTATACCGCATTAATATTCCTGTTCACAAACAAAGACGGCTCTTCACTTGTTCCTACCTTGCGTCTTCACCTTTATCCCACAGGTCCCAGATCAGGCCTTCGTCTAAGCATCGCCTTCCCGAGATATCTCTACCACCATCCCCACTAAAGTAGGCTCGGTGTCTTTTGTGTGCTAACTTTTCAGACACCTGCTACAGTCTAAGCCAAAGGCGATATGGGCTGAGTGTGAGGGCTCTTGCTGGAGCGACAGCACTATTGTTCATGACTGAATCTCACCATTTGTGAGGAGGTGAGACACTCTGGGTCTGAGGTGTCTGTATGCCCTCCTGGAAGGGGCTGTGGGATGTATGCTGTGCTCCGCAGGACAAGCTTAGATGGAGACAATGAGTCCGTGAGATCGTCCACTGAAACTATACCGGCGAAGAAGGTCACTGATGACTGGCCCTTGAGGACACCAGGGTTTAAATGAGCAGAGGAAGAAAAACTAGGAAAATGGCTGAGAAATGATCAGAGACACAGAAGGAGAATCAGAGAGTGGTGTCAAGGGGGGAAGCAGGGAAAGGAGGGTGTTGAAGGAAGTGGTCTGTACTGTTCAAGCCCACAGGGATGAGAATCACTGGGAAGGCCACTGGGTCTGACCCAAGAGGTCACTGATGCCAGGAGAGGCAGGTAAAAACCTAACCTCACTGGATTCAGGAGAGAAGCGGGGAGAAGGTGGGAGACACCATATGTCGAACGCATACCAGAGAGAACCAGAAAGAAGGCGGACTACTCTCTATGTGAGGTCAACCATAAATGTAGACAGGATGTCGGAGAATATCTCAAAGGAGGAAGTGGGGTTTCATAAACCTGCTCTCAACCACCACCTGACAAACCAGACTCCTCAGTGCAGCAGAGAGAGGGGAAGATTCCAAGCAAGGGCCTCTTTAGAGGGAAAAATAAGGTGGGATCCTCAGTGAAATGACGACGCCCACAGATGGTGACAAGAGGTTCTGGACATGCAGGCACCGACACGGAAAAGACCCCGCATTCAGAACGGCCACCTCCCTGCCTTCGAAGTCGCCTGACATTTATGAAGGGAGGGATTTTCAACTTGTAGCTTATATTCTTTCACGAACCTACAGGCACTCGAACTCGCACCAATTGTTTCTGTCTCTAGGAAAAAAGGCATCCGTCATGGGATTATATAAACAGTACATTTAAGGAAGCCATTCTAAGGGCAGTCGGTTAAGCGTCTTTCAGCTTGGGTCACGCTCTTGGCCTTCCTTGCTCACACTCGCTCACCCTCTCTCTCTCGAAATAAATAAATAAACTTAACAACAACAACAACAAAAAAGGAAGTCATTCTACCACATAACCAGCTGAGGGAAGAGATGGCAAATATTGAATGAAATCAGGAGACTTAACAACTGTAACTCTGACAAAATACACTCAACTACCCGGAGGAGGTCTTCTTTCTCACAGAAGAATGTACCAAGAATGACACACCTGCTATGGAACCAAAAGTCAGTCCTCCAGCTAAGTGCCTGGGGAAACTGAGTCCCATGCTCACTCAAGAGACCAAGTGCACGTAAAGTCCATGGCTGTTTTTGCCTCATGGGCCCAGGACGGCTGACAGGGGGGCGGCTCTGTGCGTCCGCGTGTGCACACTGCACATGCACGGGGGTCTCGTTTCCTACAGTTCCCCCTTCACCTCCAAGGTCCTTGAATGCACTTCTGACGGAGCTGCTTTGGGAAGCGGGGCCGGCTCACCCCCCAAGAGCGAGGGAGGTGGCCGTCACACAGAAAATGGGTACCAAGGTTCACGGGACCCGGGAGGCAGGCTCTCTGTCCCAGCCGCAGTGTAAACAGGGTTCTAATCCCAGAAAGGGCCTCTCGTGCAGTCAGCACCGCCATCACCACCCGCACTCCCCAGTGTCTTTCCACCTCCGTCAATCTGCCACCCTTTCCAGGAGGACTCACTGCGTGCCGAGCTCGGGGCACTACCCCCTGAACCCCACAGAGGCTACCGTTCAGCAAGCAGCCCTGGGGGGCCAGGTCTACACTGCAGGAACCCGCAGCTGGGTTAGTGCAGACAGACTGAGTGGGATCACAATGCTCTTCACCCATCCAACTCCACCCAGGACGCCTCGGCCAGGAAGCCTGCTCCGCTCCAGAAAACAGCTCTGAGATGTTAGGACCCTCAGCAGCCCGGCTCTCTCCCTATCTATCTCCTCTTCCCCCTCGGGGCAAGGGAATGAGGAATTAGAAGACGGAAATGGTAGGAGAACCCACTGTATTTGGCCACACAGGGGCAAACGGCTAGTCAACGGCCTCCTGCCAAGGGGACTCTGCACCCACGTAACCACGACTTTCAAAGATGGGGTCTTCCTGATAGAGCACAGGGTCGCACTCCGTTCCCTGTCAGTTTACTGCTGCACCCTTCTAGATTAAAACCCCCCACTTCACACAGGGTGATTTTGCCCCGGGGTCACATTCTTCTGTACATTTCTCTATTCAGCTAAGCTTCAGGCTCTTTTCTGAGAGAGCGAGAGAAAGAAAAAAATAAGAGGCCTTCTCAACCCAAAGTAAAAATGAAACAAGCAAACTGCCTTGCTTTGAAATGCAAAAGACCTCTATCTCCAGCTTATCCTTGTCCCTGAAAGACCGGGGACACCGCCAGAGACACCGGCTTACTGCTCCTCAGTCAAGGTCCCCGGAAGAGACCCTGGTTTCCCAAGGACACAGGAAGGCCCTGATCCTCCACACGGTCCCACCAGTCAATCTTCCGAACCCTGAGGCAGAGCAAATGTCACAGGACAGAGAGACCTGAGACCCGCTTGTCTGTTGCTACTGTTGTTTTTAAAGGCACTCTAGATTGTATTTCCGTGAGGATCAAGTGCAAAAAAGGATTTTTAAATAGAAGTTACTCTGTATCGTATCCCAAGATGGGTCCCAGCCATTTCTCAACGTCAGCCACAGACATGTTCTTCCTCAAAGCATAATCCTCAATCTGCAAAAGATTAAAAGCAGCGTATCAAACCACAACGATAAGACCTTCTGAAGTCAAGTTTCCACGGGATTTGCCAAGAAACATTAAATGCCTTCCATTTCTTGTCTTAATAGCAATCCCCGGAGTTCAACGGGGATGGAGATCTATCTGTTCACCGAGTCGCCTTATTCTCTGGGCAGAAAACAACATGCAGTGCGTATGTGGTGCTTGGAGGCTGGCTGGACTGTGGGTATGAGTGCTGGGCGTGGGGGTGTCTATGTGCAAGTGGGAGGGCGAGAATCGGGGTAATGGGCTGAAACAATTTAAGACGTTGACTGGAGTAAATTTCGTCGCACTTTCTCCCCTTAGTATTCTCATTCCTACGTGAAATAAAACCAGTTCCACAGTTCCATTTAAAACAGGACCGGCATCTAGGGAAGCCATACACAATGGAACAGCTAACTCACCTGGTCCTTGGAAATTTTCCCCACTGCAAAGTATTTGGACTTCAAATTGGAGAAGTAGAGGCCAGATACTGCTGAAGCAGGTGTCATCGCTAAAGATTCTGTTAACCGGATGCCTAGAGAGAGCAACGTGGGAAACACGGTCACTGCCTCAGTGCCCCGCGCAAGCTATCAGCCATTCTTGCTGAACACGTGAATGGAAGTGAGCTCATGCCTTCCAGGGGGACACATGACACAGCATGAAAGATGTGGCAATTCCTGCCAAGTGGATGTACCCCCCCGCCCCCTCAATCTTCCAGGATCGACTACAGAGGCCTCTATCTGCTCCTCCACCTGGGCTCCCAGACGAGGAGCCCCAACCCCGCGAGGAAAGCTCCATGTGAACCCCAGGCTCCCGGACAGCCACACGCTGAGAATGAGCCCACGGCAGGACTCAGAAGAGACGCTTCCTAGGAGCTGGGAACTCCGGGGGAACACCAGGGCTGTCCACGTCCTCTAAGCCATGCATCTCACGGACGGGGAACAGAGCGGCAGAGGGGAAATGCTCTGCCAGAGATCAGCGGGTAGCTGATGGCAGGGAAGGACTCAAATCCGTATGTTATGGCTCCGGGAGTCCATGCCATTCCTGCCAACCCACATCCAAATGCCTCCGTCCCTCACCTAAACCTACGTTCCTGTCACTTCATCGGCACTGATGGCATGCTTCTGATTACTGATTAACTCCACTGAAACTGTGAATTGTGTCAATAAAGAGTGAAAGCCAAGAGAGGAAAGAGCTGAGCGGCGGGTCGGGCCTGATGCAAGACCAGTGTCCAGAGACACAGTCTGTGAGCGATGGGAGGAGGAGGAGGAGGTGGTGTGGACTATGGTACTAAAGGTCACAAAGGTCGCTACTGGAGATAACGACAGTGACAGTCCTGTGACAGGAAACAGGGCAGGAGGGATTGCGGGGGGAGTATGACGAGCTAAATTCTCTGTCCTCGGTGGAGAGAAAGCAACTGAAAGTGATCGACCTAAAGATGGGGGAGCGGGGCGCCTGGGTGGCTCAGTCGATTGAGTGTCTGACTTCAGCTCAGGTCATAATCTCATAGTTCATGGGTTTGGGCCCCATGCTGGGCTCTGTGCTGACAGCCCGGAGCCTGCTTCCGATTCTGTGTCTCCTCTCTCTCTGTCCCTCCCCAACTTGTTCTCTCTCTCTCTGTCTTTCAAAAATAAACAAACATTAAAAAAATGTTTAAAGACTGTGGCATAATGATATGGACGTAAAATACCATGACACACAGCTGGAAGTGAGAAAGGACGGGGTTCTGTGTTTCCAGATTTGTGCGTCACGGGGGTGACCGCACACCCGTGTCCTTGGCGGGGAGGGACGGCGCTCGCCAGCTCCAGGCACATACCCGTGCAGCGCTCCACGTCGGCCAGTTTCCACATGGTGAGCTTCTCGGTGTGGTCGGGCTGGCTGGGGTAGCCAGGAGCCGGGCGGATGCCCTCGTAGCGCAGCCTGCGCAGGTCGGCGGCGTCCAGCTGCTCGTGGCTGTGGTAGGCCCACAGCTCCCGGCGGACCCTCTCGTGGAGCTCCTCCGCAAAGGCCTGCAGCCAGGGAGAGGCGTGCTTGGGCGGAGGCGGGGGACCCCCACGTCGGTGCCCCCCCGGTGCCCCACAGGCCGTCAGGGGGGTCCGGGGCACCCCTCCCCCCACCCCCGCACCGCAACCAGGACGGAGCAGGCAAGAGCAGACGGGCTGGGCTCTCGGCTCGCCTGTCGTTTCACTGGCTGCTCTGTGGCCGGCCTTGGCCTCAGCCTGGGCTCTGACGTATTATATTCAACGGTCCGAGGACTCCAGGCCCTTGAACTGAAACACTTCCCTGATGGTCTACAGCGGACAGGGGCCACGAGGAGAAGCCAGTTACTGCTTCCAGGTCCTCCGCTGTCAGCCTCGGGAAGAGGAGGGGACCTCTGCATGGCTCAGGTGACCCCACCACGCACAGGAAGATGGGGAAGCCACAGAGGATGCCAACGTGACAGCGAGGGGCCCTGACACAGGAAGCGGTTTTGAATCTTTCAGGCTCCTCGGGAGAGACAAGAACCGCAGCAAAGAGGTCACAGGTCCGAGGACGGCTACAAACGACGGCACGGAACTGGGGCTCCCCACCCCGCCCAGCGCTGTGGCGCTACCTCGGCCAGCCGGTCTCCCAGGGCCTTGACCATGATGCTGCTGTAGTCGTCACACTCCCGCTCATAGGCCCTGCTCAGCTCCTCCACCCCGAAGCAGGCAACGGCGAACAGGCCCAGGTAGTCGCGGACGCCCGAGTGCAGCGGCGCGATGAAGTCCGAGAGGCAGTAGTAGGGGTCTGTGCTGGCGGCGTCCTTCTCGGCCTGAAAAGCAACCAGCGGCCAGACGGGTGATTAGCACGGGACAGCAGTCTGGTCTCTGCAGATGGCCCTAAGCTTCAAACAGGGGTGTCTGTCTTGTTCACGGTTACACCCCCAGCACTTAGAACAGGGCATGATACAAAGTGAGTATTCGACAAATAGTTGTTGAATAAACAAATGAAATTAGATTTTGAAGAAGCACAAGACAGGACATGACATACGGTCAAGAAACCACTGAATCTGCTCACTCACACGTGGACCAAACATTTCCCGAACGCCTCCAGGCACCGTGCTAGAAACTGGAACCTCAAGCATTCATATCAGAAAAAATTTCCCCACAAGTGTTTCCAATTCCAGATCAACACTAGACACTGAAGCGGCATCCAAAAGGGACCCACCAAATGCACAAGCTTCCACTTCGCGTTGACGGACGCAGCTCGACAAGCTCCCAGCCACCAGCCAAGGGCCACGTACCGCCCACCGTGGCAGTGGCTCAGGAGACGGCCGAGGACGCACCTGGGCCAGCCTGGAACCAAACTGAGCACCGAGCCGGACCGGCTTCTGAGAGTCTCGCCTCTCACCCCACTGACAAATCAGGTCTCAAACACATTTCACAATCCACAAATACTTACGGAGAAGGTAAACAATGAAACTGCTATTTACTGAGTGCTCACTACACTCCCGGCTGGTGCTTTACAGGAATTCACTGATTTAAGGCTGTCAACAACCGTGTGAAGGAAATACGTGATGCCACCAGCTCCATTTCACAGCCAGGAAGCTGAGGCAGACAGAGCGTGACCGGTAGCCCAGGGTCAGACGGCGGCAGGTGCGGGGTCCGGCACCGCACTGTATACCCCTGACTGCCGTAGGGCACAGGACCAGTCAGGGACTCGGTGGGCGGCACCAGAAGCTACAGGGCTCACTTGCTTGCTGGCCCTGGAAACAAGCACAGCTTCACCGACGCTGGGCAGGAAGTGGTTAAACGGTTGCCGGCCAGAAGGTGTTTGATAACAGCCTGTGTGTGGAAATGTCACCAAGCTCGGGGACGGGGACGGCTATGCGGGGAGAAGCGGCTTTCCAGCTGTACGTTCTCTGCTAACAAAAGCCAGAGGGAGACACAAAGCTTCCCGGCCCCACAAGGGGAGACAGGTCATAGAGCCCCACAGCACTTAAGAAGAGACAGCCACCAGAGCCACTGAGACAGAAGACTCCCAGAGCAGCCAGAATCTTCCGGAGCACTGGAAGAAAGCTATCGGAATGGGTACTAAATGCACATTGAGAAGTCATTACATTAAACGCCCTGACACAGCCTGCCTGGTTAGGACGTGAATGGTTGGACGTAACAAGAGATCAGAGGACGCAGGACCTGAAGGATGAGAAACTGGGCGGAGGCCTTCGAGCCGAATCACACCCGAGAAAGCCAAGCGACCAGCTCCCTAGCGAGCAGGGGCGGGAACGTGGAGCCTGCTGCCTTGTGGCCTACGGTGTCGGCACCCCGTGCACACAGGAATGGTACAGCTGCCTTTGGTGATCCTATCGTGGCATCATTTCACGTCCCGAGTTTAAGAAGCCCTTCAGATGCGGTGACCGTTAAAACACTATCGTCATGAAACACATCGCGGTGATGATTAAAAGCAGTAACACTGCTCTGCTTCTGAACGACCCGAAACGGTAGTGACACAGGGTAATTCACCGCAACCCTTTGTTAACGACCCTGGTGCCTCCTGGTTCCAATTCTGGATGGGGACAACTGTATTTTGTAGCAGCTACGGGACACGCACAGGACGTCTGTACTGTCACAGGGTGAGCATGAGAGGCGGCCGTGCCAAGGGAAGCCAGTGCGCATTAGGCCGGGTTCGCGCTCTGGATGCTAAACGCTTAGCTTCATCCCATCGGCCTCCGTTCCTGCCCCTGCAGGATGGACATGTGGACTGCCCGCAGCAAGGCCGTGTGGGGATGCGGACTGCCCGCAGCAAGGCGGGTGGGGGGGGACACGGACTGCCCACAGGAAGGCAGGGGGGGATGCGGACTGCCCACAGCAAGGCAGGTGGGGGGCACGCGAACTGTCCACAGCAAGGCACGTGGGGGGCGGGGGACACAAACTGCTCACAGCAGGGCTGGAAGGGGGACGCAGACTGCCCACGGCAAGGCAGGGGGAGGACGCGGACTGCCCACAGCAGGGCAGAGGGGGGATGCAGACTGCCCGCAGCAAGGCAGGTGGGGGGGGACACAAACTGCCCACAGCAGGGCAAGCAGGGGTCGCAGACTGCCCGCAGCAAGGCAGGGGGGGGATGCGGACTGCCCACAGCAAGACCGTGTGGATGTGAAACACGATGGTCCAACCAGCACCTCTAGAGCACCTGGCACCGCCCAGACATGCAGCAAATGTTTGTCCCCACCTGTGTTCCCCTTCAGAAAGGGAGCCCCCAGCCTGTTTTAAATAACACGCATGGGGGCGCCTGGGTGGCGCAGTCGGTTAAGCGTCCGACTTCAGCCAGGTCACGATCTTGCGGTCCCTGAGTTCGAGCCCCGCATCGGGCTCTGGGCTGATGGCTCAGAGCCTGGAGCCTGCTTCCGATTCTGTGTCTCCCTCTCTCTCTGCCCCTCCCCCGTTCATGCTCTGTCTCTCTCTGTCCCAAAAATAAATAAACGTTGAAAAAAAAAAAAATTAAAAAAAATAAATAACACGCATGCCTGCAAACCCAGGTTTTGGAACAAGATGTGTGTCTGTGTGTGACGACCGAGGCAACGGCTGTGTTTCTCACCCACGAGTCCCGCCGGTGCCCGAGGGGCCAGCCTCTCTACCCACACTGGCTGCTTCTCTCCGTCGTCCTCACAAACGCCTTGGCCTCGGGCCTGTGCATGGTCATTTGGGGGGGAGCTGGGGCAGCCCTGTCATTTGCACAAAGCTCAGACTTATTTAATTCTTATTTACGCTTTTTCAGTGCTTCCACCAAAGCAGCAGCAGCGGGGTGGTCAGTGCGGCTCCGTACCTGCTGCCTGAGCCCGTGGAAGGTGGCGATGGGCTCCGCAGCCTGGGGCTCCGCACCCTCCGCGTACAGGTGGATGTCGTCTCCCACGCTCTGCGCTGGCCAGAACCCAACCACGCCCCTGGCTCGGAGCTTCTTTTGGCCAATCAGTGCCGTCAGCATGGTTTGGGCATCATCATAGACTTTTCTGGCCTCTTCACCTATTAGGAAAACACCGTGAAGAATTCACCTAAAAGTGCCAATGATCGTCAGCGAAAACCACTTCTTTCTAAAGCCACCACCCCTCCCGAGCCATCGTCTCTGGTCACCCTCCTTTCCCCTCAAATACTGCACTGCTGCCTGTGAGGATCAAGACTTAAGGGGAGCGGCGGGGGGCCGGTGGCTCCTGCTGACCACATGCCCCGCCTGTCTCCCCAGCACAAACCACTGACACGCCTCCAGGCGGCAAGAGGCAGAGAGCCTAACGTGTGGCTCCCAGCACAGTCGCCAGACAGGGCAGCCCAGACCCTTCCTCGCCGGCCTTGCTCGTGTGCCCATCACGAGGGATGTGGGACAGGTTGCAGAGGCAAGTGTGGCCCAGGCCCTCTTAAGTGGCTTCAGCACCACACACGGGCAGCCGCAGCTCAGGGGCCTCCCACAGGTTGTCCTCCGTACAGTGGGGACTGCCCTGACCCCACACTTCCAGGAGGCCACCCGCCACCTTGCTCTCATCGGGCTCTTTCCTGATCCTTTGACTGGCTTGGCACCGTGAACCCAGGCCTTTGGGGGCAGGTTCTAGGGGTGGGGCTACAACTCCACTCACCCCCACTCCTCTTGCTGATCGCCCCAAATCCCCTCCCCTGACCAGTGCTCCAGGCGCAAGGGACTCCTGGCATTTCCCCAAATGGGCACCTGTGACTGTGCCTTTCCGTCCTGTCTCCTCTGCCTGGGACGTCCTCTTCTCCGGTGCTGTCTCACATTCCCAGTCCCAGCCTCAGTAACTCCCATGTGCTCTTCCAAAAGCAGTTCAAACACCACCTCCCCCAGGAAGCTTCCCCAGACCTCTCAGTCTGTCTCATCTTGGGTCCACAGAAGCCCTGGGCTCGGCCCCACGGCAGGAGCTCGGCATGCCATGTGGGAACCGCCCATCGCCGTCGGCTGTGCCAGCTACTGGCCACATCCCAGAAGGCGGGGGTGTGTTTATTCCCGGGGCCCAACAAAGAGCCTGGCTTATTACAGAAGAGATCAATGAAATGCCAACTACAGTCCATAAAGACCCATCTAGCAGCTTCAAGCCACCGAAGAGGTAAACAACACCCCACACGTTAGACCACAACGAGAAACCATCTCCCACAGCATCTGAACTCTCGGCTCTCCACCTGTTCTCCCCTTCAAAGTCCCAACACTGTGTCTCGAGTATCAGTGCAGAAAGGAAGGGTCTGCTGAACGAACCTACAGTTTTGTCCTTCAATATCTTGGGAAAGTTCCGATTCGGGTACTTGCCACGGAGCTGCCAGACATCAAAGAAAGGCTTCCAGTCGATGTAGGCCACCAGCTTCCACAGATCGTAGTCCTCAAAGACCCGAGTCCCAAGAAACGTGGGCTTCACTGTAAAAGTGAAGTAGTGATGTCACACGGATGCCGCAGCCTGCGGCTAAGCGCCTAACGCGCACGGCAGGGGTCTGTGCCATGCCTCCTGGACCAGCTCTGGACTGCTCCGGGGGCCCCACGCTCTCTCTCCCCGCGGCCACCCACAGGAGCTGCTTTACAAGGAGGGGAACTGTAAATTTTGCAGTAAATCTTAAATAAAACTACCCTTCCCAGACAGCTGTCTACACCGGCCCTTAAAAATTCTTCCCTCTGCCCTTTGGTCAAAGAGAAAAGACTTGGGTTTCTCTTCACTTGTACAGATGGAGACAATACTAAAGTAAATGCCACTGTAGAGAGACACATAAGGTAAACCACTTACCAGAGGTGTGAAAACAAGAATCAGCAATCTCTACTTCCCACTGATACATATGTATATGGGCAAAGTATAAGGACATGCACAGAAACAAGGCATCAAATTCAGGATTGTACAGGGGAGGGAGGGGCACACAAGCAGCTTCAACCACTTATGTACTGGTTTTTTTAGTGTTTATTTTTGAGAAATAGAGAGAGCGCACGAGCAAGGGAGAGGCAGAGAGAGAGGGAGACAGAGGATCGAAGCAGGCTCCGCACGGTCAGTGCAGAGCCCCACATGGGGCTCGAACCCATGAACCGTGAGACCGTGACCTGAGCTGAAATCAAGAGTTGACGCTTAACCAACTGAGCCGCCCAGGCGCCCCGGCATTGCTTTGTTTTTAAAATGGGCACCAGGTTATTTCTGAGGTGGCTGGCGGTATTCGTGGATGTTCGACATATTGTGCTTCACACCCCGTGAGTGTAAAACAGGACCCGAGTTAAATAATGATGAGGAATGAAGAAGAGCAGCACGCCGGCACCCTGCCTGCAGCGGGGTCAGCGGGGTCGGGCCGGAGTCGGAAGTGATGCCCACACGTGAGCTTCCTGGCCCTCAGTTTCCTGGTCTGTAAATAGGGTCAGAGAACTTCCACCATCCTGCCCATCTCAGGTGCTTGGGACCGAAGTCCCAAGAGCACTTTTGTCTCATCAGATAGTAAGAGGCGGACGTGAGGCAGGAGTACAGGAAAAGCGCGAGCCGCTGCTGAGTCTTGCCTGGAAATCGCTATCTTTTCACACATGTTCGCAGTAGCTCTTTTTCATTTGTTCCTGGTCGTGTTTTTACTATTGAGAATAATCACTTCTTCATCATATTCCAGTATGTTGCTTCGTTTGACAGATAAAAGAAACTACAGATTTCCTCCTGATGAATGTCTCCTCTTGCCTAGAAAGGCAGGGAGAAATGCCCTGTCACAGTCACTGAGGGATGTCAGTCTTGAATTTTACCGCCAACGACCTTGACAGAACCCTTCTGTCTCCCTTTCCTGACTTCCTGCAACTAGTCTAAGACTGGGGTGTCCTCAAAAACACTTCTGAGGGCCGTACGTCAGCGCCTCGATCTTCTCAAGCAGCAGGTTCAGAGCCTCGCAGAGGCCCCGCACTGGGGACAAGTGGCCGTTCGACTGCTGCCTGGCACTGTGGGCCTTCAGAGGAATGTCCCCACTGAACTGTGGATGTTTGACTTGGTTAAAATGGACTTCCCTTATTAGACTTTTCTAATTACACAGTGAAAGGTAACGAGAAAATAATAGACTATATAGTTATTTACATTTTTCGAAGGTTTATCTTTTCTTATCCTTACAACCTTTCACAGGGTGACTCCTTCTTACACATCAGAAGAGGTCGAACATGGATGCAGGATGCTCAAGGTCAGTGATCTGCAGCCGGGAGGCAAACTGGGGTGAGAACCAGGCCTCCCGACTCCTGACATGGCATTCCTCCTACTAAACCACAGCGGGCTCAGCAGGACTGAAATCAGAACCGAGCTCACCTACATTTCCAACTTAATGCTCTCAAGTCAGCCAAGGAGCCGCGGAACACAGATGTTGTGAGCAAGGAGAGCGGATCTGAGGTATTACCTTGGAGATACAGATTCAATGAATACAACCCCTGTTCACCCTGTCTGGGCTGTGCGTGTGTATCTCATGCCTCTCTGAGCATGTCAAACATCCTCCATATTTTACTCCCTCGTGAACACCTCTATCAGGCAAGAGAGCTGGCTAGAAATAAGGGGAAAAAATACAAATAAAAGAAACAAAAAGAGGGAAGCATTCAGAGAGACAATGGGAGAGAGCGAACAAGAAACAGGAGCTCCAGCTTTGCCGCAATGTTCTAAAGGTCTGTTCAGTGTGAGGGCATCTTCAATCTCAGAACTACACATCGGCCCTGGGGCCTGGCCTGTGACCCAGGCCACTCAGCGACTATACCACCCAGAACCTGCGTCAGGCTTGGGGGGCGGTGGGGGCGGGGGGTGGAAATTGAGCACAGCACAGAGGAGGGAGTGTGGGTTAGAAGGGGCAGACCAGGGATAGAACCCAATAACCTTTCGGGCTCTTACCCGAAATTCGGGGTTTTCACATTTAAGCGGGGATAACAGCACATTCACTACGGGGTTGTGTCAAGCACTCAGACACTCCAAGCGGTCTCAGGACACAGTTTGGTCCTCCATAAATGGTACTGTTTCCTTTCATTTTCAATCATCAATGTCCTTCATCACCATTATTAGACACGATAAAGCATCTCCAGCTGCCTGATTCCCAGACAGCTGAATGCAAACGTCTCTCCAGTCACATTATCACCCACAGCCTTTCTCCAACTGACAGTCAAACAGACCTGGAGGAGCCTCCGACAGCCAGTCCATATGGAAACCGTTTTTTCTAGCCTGACTTAAGGTTAAGTATCTTCTCTCCTATGAAAAAAGAGAAGTTATTTAGTCAGAGACTCTTAGTTTTTCAGCTGCTGCTATGAAAGTATGTCTGAAAAGCTAGTACATGAGTTTTATTTAAAAAAGGAAAAGGGAAAAAAAAAACCCACAAATGCTTTCATTAATGAAAATTCATATCCTGAAAAGTTCTTCCTTTTCCACCCAATGTGAGGGCTTCACATCAGCACCAGAACAACGGAGAGTAAAGATTCAATAAATATCCATTAAATATTGATAGGTGGATACAAAGCTGACCTGTGCCCTTCTCAGAGCGGTGTCCTGCCGGTGCTTTTAGAATACCTGAGGCCAGGCTTATCTGGCCTGCCGTTGACCGCCCCCAGGACCAGAGGGCAAAACTAAGAAATTTTCAACTGTGAGCAAACCTAAGAGGCGGAACGCCAGCCACAGTATCTTGGGCTGGTCACTATCTCACAAACACCTCTTTTCTTCCTGCTGTTTGTTGTCTCATTTCGCTTGCCTCGCCACCCCCCAAATGCACCCCTCTACGCACAAGGCCCAACAGGCAGATGAACCAGGAAGAAATATTCCAGTGACTTCTAAAGAGTGATTATGCCTCCTTTCCAAGGAACCCCTGAAGCTTATGTAGAGAAGGGCAGTTGTTGAGACACTGCTCTGCACAGTCCGTGCTGGGCAGTCAGGGAGAGAGGCGGACAACGGTCCCCTCTAATGTCATTTTCTTCCATTATTTCAAGAACAAGGATCCGTGGGAGTCATTTTCTATACGCTGCTTCAGTTCCCATTCTCCCGCCGCATATGTTTTATTCATTCTCATAGCTCTGCTGTCTAGCACAGCACCTAACCCCTACTGTGTACCCAATAAATGTTTGGTGGAATAAATGAAATTAATTTTAGTATAACCCCAAGTTATCAGGAACTTAGACACCAGAGAATTCTGATCTGAACATGAAAACAAGGCTTCTCTAAAATGATGCTAAACCTGTTGCCCTCCTTTAAACAATGAAGTCACATTTTTAAAAAAAATGCAGGATCGGTTTAATACCCAAACTAGCAGGTATTTGTCACTTACCCTGAGAGACTCGTAATGGTCCTGTCTGATCTCTTCATATTCTTCTAAGATCTCCTCAAAATATTCATCCTTGAGATTCTCATCTAATAGCTGAGAGCACTGAAAACGCAAGATGAAAGTTCAAGAACCACAGAGGAGCAAAAGGAGATAAATAAAATATGGACAACACTGGTCAGTGCTGGCAACACCTCCTCTAGGAAGCTTCCCTTGTCAACGTCATCCCCTCTCCCTTCACCAGCTTCGTGAACTCCTGCCGGGGTGTGCAGTTAAGAGCTGCCTCGGAGGACCTAGGATGTCCAAATCTCACACATTCAAAAGAAAGCCCTTCATGGTTCCTGAGAGATAAGCTCTAAGCCCTTGAAATGTCCTGCCTGATGAGACACTTCGTCTACATGGAGCCCTGGGCCACCCTGGATGGTCTATGCTAACTAACAACGTGACTAGGGATGAAGGGGGCCCCCTTGTTCATGTTGTATCTGTCTGACCTCCGGACTAACTAAGGCTCTGGTTACGAAGGTCAGTCAGGTCATTAAAGCACTCCTACATGACTGACTCCCAACAGAAGCCCTGGACACTAAGGCTCAAGAGAGCCTCCCTGGTTGGCAATGCCCCCTGTACACTCATCACTGGTGGAAGAATTAAGCACTGGCCACGTGACTCTGCTAGGAGAGGACACCAGGAAGCTGGTGCCTGGTCCTGCTTGGATTCTACCCTTTACATCCTTTGCTGACTCGTGGCCATCCGCCATGATTATAACAGTGTTTCTGAGTTCTGTGAGTCCTTCTGGCAAATCACTGAAGGGGAGCGTGGTCTTGGGGACCCACACAGCACACTAGCTAGGCGCCTCTCTTCAGTGTTTCAAAGATACCCGGTTCACGTCTTCATCACTGCATTTACCTCAGGCTTTTAGTACCTGTCTACGTACCTCCTTGCCTCACTAGAGGACAAACCCTTTGAGGGCAGGGCTGCACCTTAACCACTCCGTGTCCCTGGTTTCTAGCTCTGTGCCTGGCACGTGCAGGGCACCTCTCACTAAACGCTTGCTGAAGGAATGAGGCTAATCTTCACAGTCAACTATGACTGGCTAAGAAAAGAACAGAAACCCGTCATCTGACAAATACGAGGCTACTCGGTAAACTGTAAAGCTAGGATCTGCGAAATATTATTTGTGACCAGCATTACCAAGCTGGTGGAAGTAGAGCCAAAACCAAAGCTCAAAAACAAGAAATGGCTGCTCCTGATCACGATCACTTCACGACGAGGCACCGCCCCACCCCTGCACCTCCAGCTGGATTCCCCGCCCCCCCCCCCCCCCCCCACACACACACACACACACGAGGGCAGGGAAGCCGAGAACCATGACGTGAAACTGAGCAAGGCAGGCCGGACGATGGCTCAAGGGCCCACCGGCTTTAAGTGTCTATGATTCTGTGTGACTTTTCTAAGCATCTCTACCAGCAATCCGATCCCCAAAGAGTTAGTACAAAGCCAGACCACTTTCTTAAGGACCCTAATCAGAAAAGACCCTTGCGGTGAGCCTAAAAACAGGCTCCCGAATGGTGTTCACACCACAGGGTACCTCCCAGCCTTACATTAACCTCGGCTCAATGGAGTCCCCGTTTAGGAAAACCAGCAGAGCTCAATGAAAACAGCAAAGGGATGCCTACTCCACAGCTCCCCAAAGTACATGCAACCAGTGTCTTAAAATATTGTTTAAAATATTGCATTCTGCTAGGTTTTAGACTCTGAGAAGGCAAAAGCCTGCTTTTCTAAACATCCAAAGAACTTAACCATACGCTGCCACAGCGACTATTGGGAAGACGGAACACACCCTGGGGGGCCCCCTGTTCCCAGAGCCAAAGTGACAAGCCAGTCCCTCCATGCCCAGTCTGACTTGCTTGATGGAAACAAGTCCGTGGTCAATTATACAGGCTAATCTTCATGATCTTTCCACCATAAAACCACAGCCCAGTCACGCGTCTTCATGCCAACCATTTGGACACAGCACAACTTCCCTCTTCCTCCTTTTATTCTTTGTTCTTGGTGACAATAGCAGTGAATGAGAGGGAATAAGTTGAAAATATATTTTATAATTTAGAAAGGACTAAATACTGGCACCTCGTTTATTTAAAAGGAAAGAAGGGGCACCTGGGTGGCTCAATCGGTTGAGCGTCTGACTTTGGCTCAGGTCATGATTTCACGGTGTGTGGGTTCAAGCCCCACATCGGGTTCACTGCTGCACAGCCCGCTTCGGATCCTCGGCCCCCCTCTCTCTGCCCCTCCCCCGCTTGCACTCTCTCAAAAATAAATTAAAAAAAAAAAAAAGAAGAAAGGAAAGAAAGCAGGGGCATCCTGAGGTCTAAAGCTCCAACTACCAGGTCGTTGCCATGTTTGGGACTCTTTCAAACACCTGCGCCAGTGACCCAGAGCACAGGCTGCTGGCACGCGTCTCACAGCTGAGCCCAAAGACACGGAACCAACAATCGGCCTAAACAAACTGTACCACTGATCCTGAAAAGCGTCACTAGCAATAACCCAAACAACTTACTGCTGGACTTATGTCTGAGTAATTTCAGAAGGCGGCCACTTCTCTGGACCCAAGAAACACTAACCACTGCTGGCGGTCCAGCTGGACGGACCCATAAGGAGCACCAGTGCCCGTGCTCATCTTCTGGCTCTCAGCTCGGCCCTTACTGCTTAGCTCTTCTAGACGGCGAAGGAGGGAACTCAAAATGGAATCCAGAGGCTGGTTCCTCCCAGCCAAAGTCCTCCCCCCGATGCAACGCTAGCACCATGTACTTGAAGAGGGCCAAGGGCCTGGTCTCCATATGAGAAATGTTCAGTCATTCATTAGCATTTGAAAATAGCAACAAGCCTTAAAAAGAGGTCCACTGGTTAGTCAACTATGAACTCCATACAAGCTCCTTATGAAGCACAATTCAAATATAAAATACAAAAACTGTCCTGAAACTGACTTGGAGACACCTACTTTATTTACACATTAGTTTACGTCAAGAGTAAATAAAAATGTGACTTTATGATTCCAGTCTGATTTAACCGTATCTTTTTTTTTTTCTGAGAGAGAAAGTGCAAGCAGAGGAGGGGCAGGGGGAAGGAGGGGAAAGAGAAAGCAAGAGAGTGAGAGAGAATATATCTTATTCCAGGCCCAGCTCAGAGCCCAACATGGGGCTGAATCCCACGACCCTGAGATCATGACCTGAGCCGAAATCAAGAGTTGGATGCTCCAGAACAGATGAACATAAGGGAAGGGAAGAAAAATATTATAAAAACAGGGAGAGGGACAAAACATAAGAGACTCTTAAATATGGAGAACAAACAGAGGGTTACTGGAGGGGTTGTGGGAGGGGATGGGCTAATTGGGTAAGGGGCATTAAGGAATCTAATCCTGAAATCATTGTTGCACTCTATGCTAACTAGTTTGGATGTAAATTCAAAACAGAAATAAAAAGAAAAAGAAAAAGAAAACTCTTTCTACAAAAGAAGCATACAGTATTAAAAGTACAGAGTCATGTATATAGAGTGTTTATAAATATTCATAAGGAGGTCAGTAAGATTTGACAGTTCACAGAAGAGGATGCATGAATATTAAATTATTCACACTGATTATTAAATAATTAAAGTTTATAACAATTTAAAAGTAGAAACTAAACAACAATAATTTTCTTAAAAAAAAAAAAAAGGCTGGATGCTCAACTGACTCAGCCGCCTGGGAGCCAATGATTGTATTCTTTTTAATAAGAATCACTGAACATTAATGGGAGCACATTTCATGCAGCAGAGAGTAAGACCACCGGCCTTCATGCCCTACCCTACCGCTTGATGGACGTGTGGCCTCAAGAGAGGTGCTAACCTCTCTGTGCCTGTTTCCTCTACTCTAAACATGGATAATGAGAGTATCTGCTTCATGGAGATTAAATTAAAAATCCATGGAAAGCACTCACCACAGTGTCTGTAACACTATCGATTTTTAATAAAGTTAGCAATTATTGTACAACCTCCATATAAATAAATTCACAGATCTGGAAGGATGTCTTTGGAAAACGGTTCAGGCAATGTGGCCACCCGAGCTTCGGGCTGCACCATGTCATCTGATAGTTTCACAAATCCCCAGACCCTCCTTGGTAACCCTCCTCACCTACAAATGTGAAGGCTGGACTAGATTAGCGGGTTTGGTTTGTTGTGTTTTTTTTTAAGTTTTTATTTATTTACATGAGAGAGACAGAGACAGCATGAGTGGGGGAGGGGCAGAGAGAGAATCCCAAGCAGGCTCCACGCTGTCAGCACAGAGCCTGACGTGGGGCTCGAGTTCAAACTGTGAGATCATGACCTGAGCCGAAAGCGAGTCAGATACTCAACCAACCCAGGCGCCCCCATAGACTAGCAATTTTCAAATTGTGCTCTTTCAAGAACCAGGTGTGGGGTGACGGATAGGAGGGGCTGCTGTAACTCATACTGTACTGAGCTTCCAAGTAAGACATCACTGGAAGACAAGCTTTCTGTCACTAAAACAAACTTGGAAACCACTGGACCACATGGTCATTCAGATTCCCTCCAGCTATTATGTCCTCTTAGTCAATGAAAATAACGAAACACGTAATGAGAGAGGACATTAGGCTTCAGTGACAGAGAAAAACCTAAAAGACCACTCAGGAAAGTGGTTTATTACATTCACCGAGAAGATGAATCTATTATTCTGGATTGTGAACATCTAGAGAACGTTCTTCTCTCTTTGGGTAGGGCCAACCGGCCCATTCCAGATTAAATGTCTTTCTATCTGGAAACAGGTCGTTTAAAAAATTCCACATTCCTTCTAGCCTTGGCATGGAGTTAAGACAATGTATGTTCACACTTGTAAATACATGTAAGTGGCTGAAATCTCTCTCCCTCTGGGTTGGTGTCGAGGTCAGAGGGATCCTGGCAGGGCTTCTCGGTGACTCAGACGCGGTCTCTGAAAGCACAGGACACACTCACCTGGCCCCCCTCCAGCAATGCAGACGACCACAGTGACACCATCCTAACAAGCCCTCGCACATTCTTTCACATATTTTAGTAGAACTGGACAAAAATAAAAGACCATCTTGGGAAATACCCCTTATTCAGAACACAATCTTTTCTCCTCTCCTTACATAGCAGAAATAACGGAAGGCCCCACACTTACCACCACCACACTCTTGGACGCGTCCAGGACGTGGATGACAGGCGCGCTGTATCTTGGAGCTATTTTAACTGCTGTGTGGGTTCTAAAAAGAGGGGTCAGGAAGAAAAACATATCCATCAGTGCTGACCGCTCCCACATGACCCCCGTTTGGAACCATCAGAGACAACATGTTTCCACAGGGTGCTTTCCAGAGAACGAACTTCACGTGTCCCTCGTAAAACAAGACTGACTTCCTCCCTACCCTAAGACGGGGAATCCAAGGGGAGAAGACACGGGTCTGTCGGCTCAGGCTATGAGAAATCTGACAAAACACGGAAGACCCTGTCCTCAGCTCTCTGCCCTTGGGAATGAGACCGTGACGCCGCACTCATTATCAGCCTGCCTGAACCGAGGGAGCTCACCAGCCCAGGTGACTGCCCTTGGCTGCCATACAGGTCAGACTGCATTTCCTCCCCCAAATGAGCTGGGGTGGCAGCCAGGGCACCCGGGAAACCAGACCCAAGGCGGCGGGCCCAGGACGCACCGGCCATGCTCCTCAGCCCTGACCCCACCTCGCACTTGTAATAAGGGGCCCCGGACCCTGAATAAATTTGGCACGAAGGAACCGAGAGGCATAAGCAGCAACAGTCTTCTACTAACGTCGGCTCGGCCCCAAACCCCTCCTGCCAGACTCGGGAACATCAGGGGTGAGGAACACGCTTCAGTCCTTGAGACGACCTGACTGAAGTACGCGGCAAGCCGTCTCTGGGGACTCAGTCTTACCGCACAGGGTACACACCCGCTCTCTCCTCACAGAACACGGCCCACTATGTGAGGGGTAAGGATGGACCCGCGTGCCCTCCTGACTGCGGTTAAACCAGGGCCCTGAGCACAGGCCGCAGTGCCGCGTCCAAGGGCGGCAGCCATACTTCCCCCAGGATGGGCAGGGAGGGGGCCGTCCCTGCCGGTCTTTGCTGGACCCACGTTCGCCCCCAAGGCAGCTCCTCCCCGCGTCAGATGCTTTCACATTCTCCCCCTCGGCCCAAATGCATTTCATTTGGGAAGAATGTCCAGACTATGCTACTATGTGGGGAAACAACAAAATACCAAACAGTACGTTTGTGTTTTAAAAACCACACTACCACCCTCAACCCACCCTAACCCTCCAACCTTACATAGGAGTTTCCGTACATTTACCAAAAACCAGATACACATCAGATGTCAACACTGGTTACACAGCGGCTGGAGGTGGAACGGAGGACGGGAAGGGAGAGAATAAATTTTACTTTACGTTCCTCTGAAGTGTCTGACATGTTCTAATAGTAAGCGTGGACTACTGAGGAAATTTTTAAAACCAAGAGGATATGAGAAGACTGATGTATGTGTGTGTTTTTAATAGACTTCTGAGGGATGACTAAAAATTCATTTGCGGTGAGACAGACAAGACTGACATTTCACCTGTCCCCTTTGTGCAAGTATCTCCACACACGGACAGGAAGCAGGGGACAGAAGCCAGAAGTCACAGGAAGTGAGCCATCAAATGGAAGTGCAGGCTTAAGCCACTGAGTGCAAGAGACTCTTCCGGAGTCGGGCGCTGGGGCGCAGAGCAGCAGGGAGAACCAGACCGTGGTCCTGAAGCAGCCACGCCAACTCCACTGCGTCCCGAGGATGTGTTTTGTGTCCTCTGCGTGCCCAGGGACCAAAGATTTGAAAATATCTTTGGTATTCTACAAAGGGAAGATTTTCTTTTTTTCAAGTTTTTTTTTTAACGTTTATTTATTTTTGAGACAGAGAGAGAGCATGAATGGGGGAGGGTCAGAGAGAGAGGGAGACACAGAATCTGAAACAGGCTCCAGGCTCTGAGTGGTCAGCACAGAGCCCGACGCAGGGCTCGAACTCATGGACCTGAGACAAAGTCGAACGCTTAACCTACTGAGCTGCCCAGGCACCCCAGAGGTAGATTTTCAAATAGTAGGAATACTTTTGTTTTTTTAATTAAAAAAAAATTGTTTTTTAATGTTTATTTTTGAGAGAGAGAGAGCACACACGCAAGCAGGAGATGGGCAGAGAGAGGGAGACACGGAATCTGAAACAGGCTCCAAGCTCTGAGCTGTCAGCACAGAGCCCGATGTAGGGATCGAACCCACAAACCGCAAGATCATGACCTGCGCTGAAGTCAGATGCTCAACTGACTGAGCCACCCAGGTGCCCCAGGAAATTTTAAAGAAGAAACTGCTTCCAGTTTGACAACAGAATATAAGTGAGACTATGTTTGCTTCCTCTTCTTTAGGTGGTCAGTTCTTCAAGCACACAAATGTACCTCAATGTATATTCTGCATGGAGTTCCTCTAGGAAACACTAAGCCTAATGTGACTTAGTTGACATTTCTCTTAAAGAGAACCAGTACAGTTTTAAACCTTCAAGTCAACATAATTAGTATTTATTAAGCATCCAAGCGTTCTCTGTGCAATTCCGGCCATTCTCACACTGGTGATCTCTGGACAAGGGTACCAAGAAGAAACTGATGGGTTCCACTTTTTAAAAACACTACCACCACCACATAAAAGCAAAGTATTGCTTTCCACCATAAAAAAATGACAAAGCCGAATGAGGACAGCCATTAAATCTGTGCTTGCTTGGCCATCAAGAGTACTTCTGGTTTCCTTATAAAACGGTATGATATTGATTCTACTTTCTCCTAAGCTTCCATTTATGCGGCCCTCTCCAGTTGGAGGCAGACTTCTGTCTGAAGTCTGAAAAGATATATAATGTTGGAATCCCTCCTTCCGTCCTACAAACCAACAACACGGGGCTAGCCCCCTGAGGCTCAGTCTCAAATCTGGCTCTGCTAAGTCACTCACCAATGCCGGGGACCCAGTTAGTCGCCTCCCATACTTGCCAAATGGGCATGACAGGGTTAACTTTAGAAGGTCTTTTTGAAAAGCACTGAAAAAGAACAAGTACTCCAAGCATTTATTTCATGCCTTATCCTTCCAGAACTAAAATGTTTTACCTAAATGCAGCATCACACACACACACAC
This sequence comes from Lynx rufus, assembly GCF_022079265.1. Lineage (NCBI taxonomy): Eukaryota > Metazoa > Chordata > Mammalia > Carnivora > Felidae > Lynx > Lynx rufus. The sequence goes on from NW_025814840.1 coordinate 11,911,417, forward strand.
ACACACACACACACACACACACACACACACACACAAATAAATAAGAAATAAAACCTTAGAATTTGGTGAGAAAAACGAGAGAGGAAATAAAGGCACGAACACTGAGCAGTGGGTCAGACGCAGAAGTCGGGTCCCTGAAATCCTACACCCAGGCCTGAGCTTCGAACTTCCCTGCAGCCAACTCAAAGAGGAAAACAGTACAGTTATATCACTCAGCATCTTCCCTCCTAACAATTAAAAAATATTTAAGTTCGGAAAATTACCTCTATTTCTGGGCACTGAATTCCTTCTGAATTCTCCATTACTCACAAAAAATAACTGAAAAAGACACTTTGCAGTTATTGGCTCTAAACCACTTAGAAAAGCTAACTGCCACACTTGTGTCTTTGAGAAGGTATGTAGCTAACAGGGCCAGATTGCCATTAAAGTCAATTCCAGTTGGTGACACAAAACCATACGCATTACAGACAGGAGAATGTTCGGTTTTCCATTCTCTTACAGCTACAGGTTCAAAAGGGAACTCTGGGCCTATTTCCGTGCCCACGTGACCCCTAATCGGTACAGTCCTTTCGGCTTCTCCAAGGATCCATCAGACAGCCTTAAGGCTCACTGTGAATGTCTTGGGAGTACAATTCCAATTCTATCATGCCACCACAGGCCACTGAGATCTGGAAGAGCCATGGAGTTCTACCCCCTTATCTTCTTTCATGACAACCTGGAAGTCCTGAGCTGCCATCTGCTCAAATAACAGTTAGCAAAGGAAAAAACTGGAACACTGCTGAGCTCTCAACAGGTCTACAGGAGGCAATAATAAGGGCTCTCAGAGGGCTTCTGAGACATTCAAACTCTGAATGCCTTCTAGCAAAGCTGACTCTCCCAGGAGTAGACGGCATCTTACAGAGATGCAAAAAGCACTAACTGTAAAGGAAGAGACTGATAAATCAGACTTCATGAAAATTAAAAACTTTGTTATTTAAAAATACAGCTAAGATAGCAAAAGGCAAGCCATAATGAAAGAATCTACTTGCAATATATATTTCTAATAAAGGGCTTGCGTCCAATATAAACAAAAAACATGTACAAGTCAGTAAGAAAAGAGGCAGAATACCCAATTAAAAAAAAAAAAAGACTTAAAAAGCATTAACAGCCAACATACACATGAAAAGGTACTCAGCATCATTAATCAGCAAGAAAATACAAAGGAAAACCATACCAAGATGTTATTACATACCCACTAAAATGGATAAAATTGAAAAAGGTGTGGAATAACTGGAACTCTCATAATTGCCGGCGGGAATGTAAATTAATACGATCACTTTGGAAAACTACCCAGCAATGTCTAACGCCAATGATCACGTGCGTATGACCCAGCAAGTGGCATTCTTCCAAACAGCCCCAAACTGGAAAAACCCAATACCCGCCAACAGTCACATGGATGACTAAGCCACAGTGTATTATACGACGGAATATTGCACCACAATGGAACAGCAACTACTGTAACCGCTGCTTTGGGCCTCCCAGGTAGAACACTGCACAAAATAAGCTGGACACAAGAGAGTACATGCCACAGGACTCCATTTATATGAAGCCGAAATGCGGGCAGAACCAACCTACGGTGACAGGGCAGTGGTTACTTCTGTCGTAAAGGATGACTGGGTGGGGGCACCCAGCAAAGTTCCCAGAGCGCAATGTTACCGGGGGTTCATTTCTGTAAACGTTCATCAAGTTGTGTATCTGTGATGTGTGCACTTTTCTGTATGCCTGCTACATTTCAGTCAAAGGGCTTGCTCAAATATGAGGGCCTGATTAAGCACCGTTAAGTGAGGCCTCACCCACGGTCACTACTTTAGAACGGAGTCAGAAGGGGGGAGGGTTACACCAAGGCTCTGAGAGATTGCACAGGAAATCTGTTCTGCACAGGCGTTCTGGCACCGCAATGGAGAAGGGAATGGTTATCTGGAAGGACTGCCACTAGCTTTTATTTTCCGAGTAATTTCCTGGAAACAGCAACAGGCATGGAAGAGAACAGAACCAGAGAAGGCAGAGCTCATAAAGAGAAGAAGGAACTCTGGCAGGTCAGGGGACCCAGCTGTCCCAGCGCCCTTCCCCAGACCCCGAGAACAGAAATTCTGCAACCGCACAGAGAGACAGTGGGTGACTTCCAATCTGATGAATTCTAACTTGATATCCCAGCTTATAACTGTGAGGAGGCACCGATGGCTAATTCTGCCTATGATGGATCTTAGGAAGGTAGTTATGTTGCCTCTGAATTTTTTTTTTTTTTAAAAAAAACCTCTTTAATCTGGTGGCTTTTACTTGGTAAGAGATATAACAGAATGGACTATTTTGTAATGTTCCAATTTGCACGTCACATTTACCTAGCTCATAATACGTTTCGTTACACCTGCTTCTTTAAATATTTATTTATTCTGTTTTACAACCATGATCCCAAAAGCATTTCATGCTCATAAAGGTCTGTAAGTTCTCTTATCATTCTCTTTACTAAGCTAATGAATATTCACGTTAAAATAATCAATTACCCAAGACTATGCTCATTGAAACTCCAGCTATCAACGGTTGGTCACATCCCTGCAGAATAATCTGCCACATATCCTAGTGGGCAAGTCCTTGGTGGGAAAAACAAACTCAGCTTTCCAAGGTGAGCGACAACAGCCACCTTATTGAGTCCTTCAAGCATGAAAAGTACTTAGTGAATAAATGACATATAACACTGTTACTACTTGTGAAAATAATCCATTCAGATTATAAATGAGATGATGGTTAAATTTATGTGTCAATTTGGCCAGGCCACATGATCTAGTTTTTGGTCATACACCAATCTAGATGTTTCTGTAAAGATAATTTTTAGATGTGATTAACATTTAAACCAGCAGGCTTTGGGGTGCCTGGGTGGCTCAGTCAGTTAAGTGTCTGACTCTTGGTTTTGGCTCAGATCATGATCTCACAGTTTGTGGGTTCAAGCCCCACATCAGGCTCTGTGCTGACAGTGCAGAGCCTGCTTGGGATTCTTTCTCTCTCACCCTTTCTCTCTGCCTCTCCCCCACTTACTTATTTCAAAATAAATAAAAATAGACTTAAAAAAAAAAGTCAGCAAACTTTGAGTGAAGCAGATTATGCTCCATAATGTGGGTGGGCCTCGTCCAATCAATTGAAGACCTTAACAGGAAAGACTCACGTCCTCTGAGAAAGAAGGAATTCTGCCTCCATATAGCCTTTGGAATCAAGACTGCAACATCTGCTCTTGCCTGGACTCCAGCCCTCTGACCTTCCCTGCAGATGTCAGTCTTCCCAGGCCTCCCGATCACATGAGCCAATTTCTTAAAATACATCTCTCTCTGTGCGTATTATATTAACAATATAATACAAAGTGATATAGAAAATCTACATAAAGAAAATATATATACACAACCTACAGATTCTGTTTTTCTGGAAAACCCGGCTTAGTGCACAGTCATTTCTAGTGTAGGATCAAGTTCAGTGTTCCCCCTGGGCATTATTCCCTGCCAAAGTAAACAGTATGGGGCAGAAAGAATATGTCATAAAAAGTCTAACAGTGCCCATAATTAACATATTTCCCCCCAAACATCATTATGATCATGACCCTCAGGAAAAAATCTGACAAACTCTGTAATGGCCATGTGACCAACTTAGAACTTTCTCCTCTTTAAACTGTTTAATCCAAAGGTTCTCAAAAGGTTCCCCCTTTCGGAAACAACTTCCCAAGGTGATTCTCTGATTCGTTCTTGCTAGGCTGGCCTTCTGCCTCAACTATTTCCAGGTTGGAGTTTCTTCAAGGGAACCTGTAATTACTCAATCAGACACCTGCTTCAAGACAGAGAGTGGGCTAAAGTTCAAGAAATGTCTTTGTGCCAAAAAATACACCTTCTCCACCTGGCTTGATTTCAAGAGGAGAGTTTAACAGAAATCTCAGGAACTGAATGGGAGGGGAGAGGATTAAGGAAAAGACAATGACAAGCCAAAGGAATCCCAAAAAAGGCAAAGGGCGGGGAGATCACAGAGGAAGTTTCCTACAGCCTGCTGCAGAAGTGTCCTGGCCCAGGCTCTTGTCCAAGTGAAGACTGAAAGCTCGTGAGCTTATAGAACAAGGAGCCGATGAGCTAAGCATAATAAAAAACAACCCAGGTTTCATCACTGTTTGTAAACACTGGCATTTAAATGAATTTAAAGGACAGCAAGGAGCTCATTAGCATGACTTACCTCGATGTGGTCGCCCCTCCAATCAACAACGGAATCTTTATAGCCAACCTCTCCATTTCCTTGGCAACAAAAATCATTTCATCCAGGGAAGGAGTGATGAGTCCTGACAGGCCTATTATATCTAGTATTTCAAAAAAGAAGAAAGGACAGTGAGAATGAAGATGAGACAAAAGCAGAGAAGTATGGAAGACTCATTTTAGCAACTCTGTAATAAAGACCGTGAGACCTAACATCGACTCCCCATTTCTAATTCTAAGGCATCTCTCCTGACTGGGGAGTTTCGATTTACTATTTGTTTGCTTTACATAATAAATGGGATTTGTAACTTAACGTTACAACAGTGTACTTTCCACAGTTGAGGGAAGCCATGCAAATAAAATACATTGTTCATGATTTCCCAGACTTGGATGTGTCACGGTGTCTGAAGAAACATTAAAAACGATGAGACGATGAGATGTGGAGGAAAAAATCTAATGCAACCCTGTAATAAGAAGCCTGTTTCATTCCCCGTCTTCCAAGCTGCAAGGAGTTTCAAAGTCACCTATTCACTGATTCGACCCCCACCATCAATGACAATGAAAGCAGTCCCCCACCCCCCACAGGAGCTGGCACCTGTTGGATAGGCTGGGGCATCACCACTTACTGACAGACAGACACAGGGGAAAGGACACTCAGAGGGCCCAGAAGTCCGAGGCACAGTACCTGCTTTGTGCTCAACAGCAGCCTTCAGTATCTTGTCGCAGGGAGTCATGACCCCTAAATCAATAACTCTGAGAGGTACAGAAATGAGAGGTGAGAAAGCTGGGGAGAACCCAAGAGAGACAAAGCCTTACTTAGCCATCAAATACCCCTCTAATGTAAATTGGAATCACAGTGACTAAGGGTGGACAATGACAACTACAACTACCATTTATTAGGTACTTGCCACATGCCGGGTGCTAGGCTAAGATTTTTAAAGCAGCTTTATTGACACAGAATTCATACAGCATAAAACTCACCCATTCAAAATACATGATTCGGTTATTTTTGGCATACTACATTATTTTTTTAAGTTTATTTATTTATGTTGAAAGAGAGAGAGAGAGACAACAAGCTGGTGAGGAACACAGAGAAGGAGACAGAATCCCAAGCAGGCTCCACACCATCAGCACAGAACCCAATGCAGAGTTTGAACTCATGAACTGTGAGATCATGACCTGAGCCGAGATCAAGAGTCAGATGCTTAACCAACTGAGCCACCCAGGTACCCCTACGTTATTATAACCAACTGAGCCACCCAGGTACCCCTACGTTATTATAACCAACTGAGCCACCCAGGTACCCCTACGTTATTATTTTTTTTAAGCTCTAGTAAAATACAAAAAATACCATGTGCCCTTCTAACGATTAAGTTTAAAATTCAGCAGCCCTAATCAGAGTCAGTCACAGTGCTGTGCAACCATCACAATACCCGGTCATCTCCCCAAATAGCAACTCTAATCATCTGGCAACAGTTCCCCATTCCCAGTGGTCCTGGTGAATCTGCCAACTCTAGACATTTGTGTAAGTGGACTCATACATCACTTGTCCTTATATCTGGCTTATTGCACTTAGCACAATGGACACACACATTCTGCCTATTCACTCGCCGGTCAGTGGACACGTGGGCCGTCTCCACCACGCTGAGCTTTTTGCATAATCAATCCCATTTTACCTTCAAAGCGGCTCCAGGATGCAAGTACCACCATGGGCTCCATTTTACTGAAGAAGGGCCCAGAGACATTAAGCAACTTTGTCCACACAACTAATTAGCAGTAGATTTGGGACAAGAACCACGATCTGACACCAAAACCCATTCTCTTGGCCATTGAGGCCAATAAAAACACTGGGCAAGTTCACTCAGTAAACACCTACTGAACAGGAGAGACTAGCTGGAAGCCAATGTGAAGGATCATCAGGAAGGTCGGTTCCTGCTCACGGGAAGCGGACAACATGAGAATCTGGTTACTGAGTCACGGGAGAGGGAGACAGAACCAGGGAGCAAATCACTGAGGGAGACAGGGTAAGACACTCAAAGGAAAAGCTGACCCGAGGGCTTGAGGGCACATACAAGATGGAGGGCGGGCACGGAGCAGAAGTGCAGGGGCCCGCTTTGTGGGAACACAGTAAGACTGGAGGGGCTCCAATTGATAGAGGCGCTTTCTGAACTCAAGAGGATTCCCACCCTGGACAACGTTCCATGTACGACTCCTCTATTCGAGATTTAGAAAGCACCCATCATGGTGGTCATTTTTACAATTTAATTTCATCATGAGTATGCATTTCACAGCATGATTTTCACCTCTTTCATAATGTCAACAATTAAAATAGGCAAAATAATTGGGGGCACCTGGATGGCTCAGTTGGTTAAGCATCTGACTTCAGCTCAGGGCATGATCTCACAGTTTGTGAGTTCGAGCCCCGTGTCGGGCTCTGTGCCGACAGCTCAGAGCCTGAAGCCTGCTTCAGATCCTGTGTCACCCTCTCTCTCTGCCCCTCCCTTACTTGCACTCTGTCTCCCTCAAAAATAAACATTTAAAAAAATTTTTTTAAATAAAACAGGCAAAGTAATTTAAAAAAAAAAAAGAAAATCAACGAACTACTACTGGACACACCATCATCTGGTCAGAGGGGATGCCTGACAGGAAGGAGCCTTGCTTCTCACTATGTATCTTTTTATACTCACTTTCTAGCTTGCTCCCATTATTACTTGAAAACAAAAGAAAAGAAAAAAACTGGCCCATATGAATCCCCAGTAAAAAGCTAGACAATTTCAAATCAACGGTAACTACGCTCAGCTTTGTTGGCACTAACCCAGCAGAGAGTAAATGCTGTGCGTTTTACTGATGTGGGACGGCAGGTCCTAACAACAGTGAGATGACGCCACGTTTTTGTTTTTAGCAAATTAGGAAAGGCTGGTAACTACACCTTTTGTTAAACTAGGACTAAATACAGACTGTTGCATACAAAATTAAGTACAATAGCGTATTGCTTTTTAAATCGAGACAAGACGGCATACATTTCAAAGCTGTGTTCAACGTCATATGGTATTTTCAAAATTCAATTACAAATCATCAGTCTGATGGCGAGAATCAACTTGCTCTCATTCCTTTTTCTTGTTTTAAGCAGTGTGTCCTTCGGGAACATCTTACACATGCTTGCTTTGTTTGAGGACATTGAGGAGACCCTGTGGCTGGACAGAAATGTGGAAAGGGGGAAACTGTAGGCACAGAGGTCAGAGAGGGCATCTTAAGGGGGGCAACTAGTGAAATTTTCAAAATACCAGGTTTGAGATTTCTTTAGATATCCAAATGGAGCTCTCAGGTAGCCAACTGGATACGTGAGTCTGGAGTTCTGGTGAGGGGTCCGTGCTGGAGACAGAACCTGGCACCTGGCACCAAGGTGTTAGAAAGTCACGAGACTGGACGAGATAAGGCCGTCCCGGGCCTTGTTGGCCTGGATGTGCCCCCTGGAAACTCAGAGCCTTGGGTCCAGACCTACTTTTATCGGGTCTTTTAACAAGACCCCCAGGGGAGGGGAAGGCACATGACAGTCTGAGAAGCACCACTGTGGGTGGCAGGACAGAGAAGAGGTCCAAAGCCTGAGCCCTGGAGCACTCCCCTATTTGGGGGTTGCACAGAGAAGAAAAAATCAGCAAAAGAGAGAAAACCCATGACGAGTGAGGAAAGAAGAGTTCTGAAAACAGTGGGCTAGGCGACTGGGACACAAGTTCAAGTTCCAATTTATTAGCCTGTCTTAAGAATACTGGGAAACAGTCAAACAAATCATTCATCGGGGGCGTACTTCCTGACCTTCTAGGCACAGAGAGTAATACTTACAGCCCTGAGATGCATGGAGGTGGTTGCTCACCATCAGGGACAAGCAAGCCCAGACAGAGGCCGCACCCAGCCCCACCCTCAAGGGAAAAGGGATGTACCCCACACATCTGGGCTGAGAAAGTATTGGCAGGTTCAGAATATGCATACGGTGTGACATTCGTGGAGTGTTGTCACCTAAACTGATGACCATTAGAAGCATCCGAGGAGGGGGGATACCTGGGCTGAATCTTGAGAAAAGTAAGTAGGTATTAGCTCAATGAAGGAAAAAAGAGGGTAGTCTACACAGAGACTGGCACTAAAGATCCAGAATAATGAACCAGCTGGCCCTGGGGAACTTCAGCTGAAGGAAATGACCTGAAGCGTTGGGGTGGGGTGGGGGGGGGAAGGGCTTCTATGGCTGCGGCCATTCTTTCCGCCATCCCTTTCCACTGTCCCTCTGCTTTACTGCAACTTCCTGTTTCCCCCACATACATCTCCATTCCCCCTGGTTTCCCCTGGTTTCTTCAATTGGAGCCGTGTGCCCACAGGCCTCTTCTAATCCACATTCTTATATTATGCCACAGGAGAGACTACAGAGAATAAAAAATTAATGTTATGGGAAAATGCTGATTTTAGGAATCCTCTTTCTAAAGTGTTTATAAGAGAGCTTTAAACACAAGCATTTACTTTGGGCTTTTAATTCAGAAAAAAAAAATGTAAGCTGCACTCGATGCTTTAGCAAAGGCATCCGATACTAGATGAGAATACATACGATATTGTAATAGATAAGAAGTCCCTTTTACTCTCTACAAAAATTAAAAAGGAAAATCAAAGCCATGCACCTGCATCCATCATCAAACGCTTCACATTTGCTATCTCTTGAAGAGAACTGAAGATGACATTTGTCTCTGATCCTGCAATTCACACACGCTACCACTAGATGGAAGCACCCAACCACTCTGCAGTCCCCAGCCAAAGTCTCCAATCTGTGCTTAAGCGGTGCTGACAGTGTCTGTTTCCATTTCTCCTTTTTTAAAACAATGAATGAGACAAATTCTGGAAAGTCTCCCTTTCAAAGATAACAAGTTGGGCAGAGGAACCGAATAGCTATTTTTCCAAAGAAGACATCTGAAGGGCCAACAGCGTAGATCAGAAGACGCTCAGCATCACTCATCATCGGGGAAATGCCAATCAAACCCAAAATGATATCACCTCAAACGTGTTAGAATGGCTGTTATCAGAAAGCCGCATGGTAACAAGTGTTGGCCAGGATGCGGATGAAATGCTGTCACCATAAAAAAAGAAACGGTAACTATATGAAGTGAAAGTACTGTTGGCTAACACTATGGCGGTAATCACACTGCAGTATGTAAGTGTACCAAACCAATATGTTGTACACCTTAAACTTAGACAATGTTTTAGGTCAATTACATCTCAATAAACCAGGAAAACTGTGTAACACCTCCCCACACCTATATATACATATCAGCTTGAAAATCTCTGAATAATTATCTAGTGAGCATGTGTGGAGCATAGGACTGGACTAGTCTGCCCTTGACTTAGATAGTCATTTTTCTCACTCAACTGAACACTCTAATATTATTCAGTTTGAAAGTATTTCATTTATAGCCATCTGTATATTGCTTAATTTTTACTCATGCTAGACAGATTAGCAACAACTGGTTAAATATAAACAGGCCTCTGTTATTATTATCTGCTTCACCAGATCCATATTTTTAAAGTACTATATACAGGATATCTAATTTTATTTTATGTTTAATTTTTTTTAACATTTATTTATTTTTTGAGAGACGGAGTGAGACAGTGCACAAGCAGGGGAGGGGCAGGCTGGGGGGAGGGGGGACACACAGAATCCAAAGCAGGCTCCAGGCTCTGACCTGTGCTAACACAGCTAGCACAGAGCCCAACGTGAGGCTCAAAGTCAGGAACCATGAGATCATGACCTGGGCCGAAGCTGGACACTTAATCGACTGAGCGATCCAGGCACCCAAATATAGGATATCTAATTTTAAATTTTCTGCTGACATATCCTACTTTTTCTTACACAAACAACGTGCATTAACTGTGTTTACAGTTTGCGTTTACCTGTGCTTTACCAGTGTGCATTTTTTTAAAATGTTTATTTTGAAAGAGGGAGCACAAGCAGGGAGGGGCAAAGAGAGAGGGAGAGACAGAATCCCAAGCAGGCTCCATGCTGTCAGCACAGAGCCTGATGCAGGGCTCGAACCCACAAATCGTGAGATCATGACCTGAGCCGAAATCAAGAGTCAGACACTCAACCGAATGAGCCACCCAGGTGCTCCCACATTTTCTTTTTATATAAAAATTATTAAGGAGCATATTTAAAATCCATTTTTCAGGTACTATCTGATCAAAAAACATTTTTAAATACTTTATATTACTTAAGAGGAATTTAGCTAGAATGTTAACATTAAACATTACAATTAAAGTTGTTTAACTTCATAATCAATAGTGGAAGATAAACTGAGAGAGCAGAGTCCTCCCTTTTGGAATCAGAAGCCCTGAGTATATGGCTTGCCACTTGCTGGCTGTGTGACCATGAAGAAACTCCTGAACTTCTCTAAGCCTCAGTTTCCTCGTCTGTAAAATGAGAAAGACAATAATTGAAGCAGGCAGAACAGGATCAAAACCGTAAGGAAGGAAGGAAGGAAGAAAGAAAAGAAAGGAAAAGAAAACCATCAGGAAAAGAAGACAGAAAACAGAAAAACCAGTGATGTAAAAGCACTAGCTCATTTGTGAAGTGGTAGCCAAATGTTAGGTATTAGTGGCCTCTTGGTGGATGTATCCCTTAGGTCTATTCAAATTCTCAAATTTACATGTTCTACTAGATCACAGAATCTAATGCATCATCCCCATAAAAATGTTCTGTGTCTGGACAGAACTATCATCTTTAGTCCTCTTGACTTCTTTTTCCTTCAAAAAGAAAAAAGTCCTTACCACCTTATGAGATTTTCTGCATCGATGACAAAGAGCCTGGAACTAGAAAGCTGCCTTAAGATTTGGTTCTGGATGGTTTGCTAGACTCACTCACTAGCTGCGTCGTTCACTCCAGATCCAGCCTAGAACCGGGAGGCTCAGCAAAAGTATACATTTAACTACATAGGGTAGATGGCGGGGGGGGGGGGGGGGGGGGGCACTTGCCTACTAGCTAACACCATAAAATTAAACTGATCAGGGGGCCACGTGTTAAGAGACACAAGACCCAAGAGGGCGTCTGTCGTGATAGAAAAGGTTTGTACGTTCACTCATGTTTTTATAAAAGGGATAAATACAGTTTCACTAGCAGATGTTTCTCCAGTTAGACTTATGAGCAAAGACAAGCACCCCTTCAATGCACAGGACAGAGGAACTGGATGTGCTGGAGGAAAGCCTCGGGTTTAATAAGCAGGTTTCACAGATGCTGACATTCAGCTGGAGCAGCACCCTGGAGAAATGCCACAGTTCTCCCCGGCCTCTTAAAACGTCTTTAACTGGAGGAAAAAACATTCCTAGCGTGATTCTTTTGGCTACTTACCCATTTTCTGAAAATAAAAAATTATAAACTCATGACAATAATATCTCAAGAACTGCTTTAAGAAGTTTACCTACAAGCTGCTTTTTTTCAACAGTTTCTGGACCACGATCACAACTGTATAGGTACCTGGCTATTTAGCCTCATAAACAGTAAATTTCCTGAGTTTCTTGAGAGAAGTCAACTAAATCATTTTGGTGTCTCTAGTGCAATGTGTGGTCTATAGCAGACGATCTATAAACACTTGTAAGCTGAATTCAATGCTGACTAATTATGACGAATGCAAACAGAAACCAACGACATCAGGTTTGAAAAGGTGAGACCAGAGCAGAGATAGCTTGTAGATTCCAGGAAGGAAACCCCTTATCCAAATACTTACTCTATAGTTGAAATCTCATGTCAACAACCTCCAATGTATTTACCTTTTAAAAAAGAATAAATACATCCCCAAATTCCTCATTTGCAAGACTGGGAGAGAGTACTAAGTGTTCTGACAGTGAGTGGGCAGAAAACAGAAATGTCTGTGAAGAAAGGGGCAAAAGTGCCATCCTGACACCGTTCTCGTTCCTTGACTCCAGCCTCTCTGAGGGCTTCTTGGTTGCATTACATTGGCCTCGAATACAGAGATGGTTAACCAAGTTGAAAGGAGGGAGGGGCTGGAAGGGTAACTGTCATGGGACAGCCGGAGAGACCCGTGAGGGGCCACGGCTGCGCCACAGGCCTGGCTCTCTTCTTCAGAGAGGACAGAGTACGTTGGAAGGAAGTCCATGACTCACAGGGACTGTGGTTGGACATGGACCAGAGAAGGCATTAGCTGTATTAGGCTTTGGATCATAAAGAATATGTTGAAATCTGAGCAAAACATACACTTACTATAGGTCATCAGCTCTCACATGGAAATAACTTAGTGCTGAATATTTATCCACTATAAAGAGACACATCAGCAAGAGATTTTACTTCTGTACATTCCAAAATCTAGCTTCATCATTTCCAAGAGGCATGCACAGTCCTGTTCTAAGCAGAGGAAGGAGAGAATTGTACAGTCAAAGCCTTCTTATAAAACCCCATTTAGCCAAAGTCTCAGCTCTAAGATCTCCGCTCTAAGACTGCCATCGTTTACTGAGGAGAAAAAGAGAACCCGCTCTAGGCCACGGGCTGCAGGCAGGAGCCCAGTGTTCTAGTAATTAGAGCCTCTGGCCCAAGGTCATTTCTCAAGAAGCCTCTTGGTTGTTCTGATCTGGCTTGAATAGTTTTTACTGTTCCTTTTGTCCTTTTCAACCAGATTAACAGGTGACAAACTTACTCATTTATTTCATTTGAAAAGGTGTGTTCAATGTGGAAGTGCGAAAACACAGTCAGGAAACAGAAATTAAAAATAACCTCCAACATCCACGGCTGGACCCTACCCCTCCCAACCAATACAGAATCATTGCTGCAAATGCTTTAATTTTTGAATAAGAAAGGGGATGAGAGAGGTGGGTCTTGACTCACCTGAAATTATTGCAGCCAAGGACAACGCCAACTATGTTCTTGCCTATGTCGTGCACGTCCCCTTTCACGGTGGCCAACACGATGGTGCCCTGGTAGGGGTCCTGGGGAGCAAACCAAGCAGCTGAGCACTGCTGTGGTCACTTAGAACAGACCAACTTAAATCTCTAGAAGCAGACAAGTGTTGCCACAGAAAGCACTCTAATACAACAAAGACAACCCCAGAGACTGACCCAGAACCCACATCACATGCTCTGCAAGTACAAAGCTGTGCCCCCGAGCAGTTCCAAGGCAGCCTGCCTAGCAGGGGAGCTCAGGGAACTTCAAGCATGGGTTCCATCACCTCGAAGAACAGTTTAAGTTCGAATCCAACACGGTCCCATAGCTGAACGACAGATCTTAAACTGCAAAAACACTGTCTGAGAAATATTTATTGTGAGCAGAAAAGGGAGAGGCGGGGAACAGAGGGAGAAGCCTCATCAGAATCTGAACCACCATCTCAACAGCATTTAATTATCTTTTGTTTCTTCAATACCATTGTCCTAAGCCCTGCCAGCAACCCCTCCCTCAATTAATTAAGTTAATTTTTAAAAAGAAAAGGAAAAGGCACACAAGGCAAGTGGGAGGTCTGTCGGAGCCATTCACAAGCTCACACCAAGTTAAGGATTCAGAATCCCACGGGCCAAAGCTGGCTGAGCTTCTCGGGGAGCTGAACAAGGTCAAAGCTTCATGACTGACTCTGGCGGCACAGCCAACAAGATTTAAATTGGATCCGGAAGCAGTGCCAAGGACATTACCAGAATACAGAGAAAAATCAGTGAAGAGGTTTTCCAAAGCCAAACCTGACTCAGTTACCTCAAGGGGAGGGACCGATCTCTACAGCTACGGTGTCTAGCACAGCACCTGGCACACAGTAGGAGCCTTGTGAACGGTCAACAGATAAACAGAGTGGTTTTGTTTTGAAATCACGGGCTCGGTTTGGAAAACTACGCTCATATTAAAAATTCAGAGAGCCACATTCAGAGGAAAATCCCAGGGTATTCTGATATCTGGTAAAAGAGATCACCGCTCTATTTTATCAATCAGTGACAGGCACAGCCAAGCCCCGTGGTCCCTACCCCAACCCAGTAACCGTCTCTGAGGCCAATTCCTCCCAGGGCCCACCGGCCTGGACAAATGACTTGCCTCCTCTTCTTCTATGCCAGCATGCGTTTTATTTTCTTCTCTTTCTTTTTCCATGAAAGGAATAAGGTGGCCAACGGCCTTCTTCATGACTCGAGCTGACTTTATAACCTAGGAAAAATACACAGAGTCCACCATCTTTTACCAAACCCCCCGAATGGTTGCTACTGGCCCCTCGTAGCCTCTTAATTTAGCATAAATGAAGAACACAAGCTTTGGCCTCGGGTCAGCCACACCGGAGTCCACTTTTGACAGCAGACAGGATGAGGAATGAGTTCCTCGTGGAGAAAGACAATGAATGAGGCACAGAAGGAAAACAAGGCTAGGACCCCCGTGCTGCGATTCCTGTCCTCTGAACCTCTCTGCACACTATTGTTTCTCAGCCCAGAAGGCCGCCCATCACTTCTCCAAGTTCTGTGCGCCCTTTTCCACTCACCAGAGCCCCTTCTCAGCCTTCCCGTCTTGCTCCCCAGCACTACAATTCACTTATAATTAAGGCTTATGCTGAAGCAAGAACGGGGCCTTTTACAGAATCCATCAACGTATGCTAATATTCATGGGTGGGAGTACGATGCACCCTCTCCAAGTGAATTCTCAGAGCAGAAACCCAGCAGACACCATTAGCCAAATGATCAAGGTTAATATAACCAGTAATGAGACACAGCAACATTCTTGGCCTCCTCATAGGATCCACTGAGAAGGGCACAGCATCACCCTTATGCTTGCCAAAAATGAGCAAACATCAGACAAACCCAAACTGAGTGGCAGCTATATAAAAACTGTGCTGCACTCTTCAAAAATCAAGGTCATAAGGAAAGACTGAGGAGCTGTCAGAGAGACCAGGATAAGAGCAGTGTGGGATCCTGGAATAAAAAGAAAACAGTAGTGGGAAAACTGGTGAAATCTGGGGCAGCTGGGTGGTTCAGCCAGTTAAGCATCCGACTTCAGCTCAGGTCACGATCTCGAGGTTGGTGGGTTGGAGCCCCGCGTCGGGCTCTGTGCTGACAGCTCGGAGCCTGGAGCCTGGATTCTGTGTCTCCCTCTCTTTGTCTGCCCCTCCCCAGCTCATGCTCTGCCTCCTCTCTCTCTCTCAAAAATAAACATTAAAAAAAAAAAATCTGGTTAAATCTGAGCAAGGTCTTTATTTAACAGCATTACACCGCTGTTAACTGCACTCAGGTCAAGGAAAAATGTTTACCTTAGGGGAGGAAGCTGGGGGAGGGATATACAAGCCATTTTTCAAGGTATGTTTGCAGTGTGTCTGTCTAATGTCACCTTAAAAATGCAAAGTTAAAAGTAAGTCAACGTCATGAAAAACAAAGACTGAGGAACTGTCACAGGCTGGAGGAGATAAGACAGGACCACAAATCGTTCCTCGTCTCGTGTGTGGTGGTAGTTTGGCTGGTGCATACGTGTGAACACTTTTCACAGTGTCTCCTCCACAAACATGCACTTCATTGTATGTTAATCATACAACAAAAAAAGCTGTTAGAGAAAGGGTGAATGTTATGAAAGAAAGTGGGCATTTAGTTAAATACAGGAAGAGTAATTAGAAAAACCAAAAAGGGCCTTGTTCCGTATGACTCGCAGCCCCAACCCTGATGGCCCCACAGACGTTTTGTTAACTGATATGGTTAGTATCCCCTATAAATCAAAATAAGAGTTCTGGTTTTCTCGAAACATAAAATTTAATGTTTATCACTATTCTAAACGCATCCTTCAAGATGAATACTGGCTGGTCAAATCAAATGCTGACGTTATTAACTTAACATGAAGCAGGGGTTTTATTTTAATTTGGGGGAAGAGCAGATAGGTGCTGGGAGTAAGATGTGGTGGCACTTCCTCCTCACAAAGTAAAGGATTTCCAGATGACCTCTAACCTCTAACCTGCACATCACCCCGAAGACGGACCTCCAGGACGTCACTCGTAGGACATTTACAGAAAGAATGACCACATCTCAGTGCCCACGAGCTCTTGTCAAACTTCAAACTTGAGAAATCTACCCGACTTACTATTTACTAAAAGACAAAGTCTTTTTCTTTCAATTGTGAAAACCACCCCCCATCTTTTGCCAACCTGAGGCAGAAACATTTTTCCAGCTCCAAAAAGGTCACCGACAACTTTCATGCCGTTCATGAGAGGCCCTTCAATTATATTCAGAGGCCGGGGATATTTTTCCTGGTTTAACCTGGCTTCTTCAGTATCCTCAATAATATGTTTTTCGATACCCTATTAAAAAAAAAAAGTTAGGATAAAAATCACATTAAAAATTGGCCTAAGGCCAGTCAATAAAGAATGAATCATAGAAATGCTTACGAGTACAGATTTTGGAATTAGAGTACGTGGGTTCAAATCCTGGCTCACTAATCTCAGCAATTTATCAAGCCTCAGTTTCCTAAACTGTCACACAGTATCTGCCTCATGTGGTTAGTTTTGAGAATTAAATGAAATAACCTATGTAAAGTGCTCAGCTGGCTTTACTGATACAAGGTAAGCACTCCCTAAAAGTATGCAGAAGTGAAAGAAGGAATACTGTGAGTAAAGTCCAAATTCATCATAAAATACACTGTGTCCTACCTGAACGTTTAGCAGAGTATGCCTTACTAATGACCTCCTGTGGAAGCAGTGTGTGTTGTCAAGGTAAAGTTCTGGGGCTGGGGAGGAATGACAGTGGGCAGGACCCTTAGGCGAAGTCCAAACCCACAAAGCCTCCGCTGACTCACCCAGCCTTCACTGATCAAGCCCTAATCCTCGGTGTCCCCAGTTCAAGGTCCCTTGAATGTGGCTCAGTGATTCCACAACCTGAAATATGTGCATCTCAAAAAAGTGTCAAGAGGTTGAAAGTTAAATTCGAGAGCCAAAAAGAGAACTCAGAAGTTCTCCGGACCACAAACGAGGACACCGAAGCCAAGAGCTTATGCTGTCTGAAGTCCAAATTATCAGCAGAAGATCCAGGACTTGCTCGTGGATCAAATGACGGCAACTCGGTCTAGAACAGCGTTTCCCGACCTTGGCAGTACGGACATTCTGGGCTGAATAATTCTCTGTCACGCGGGCCCGTCCTGTGCACTAGAGGAGGTTTACGGGATCCCCGGCCACTGGATGCCAGGAACACCTCCCACCCCCTACTGTGACGACCAAAACTACCTCTAGACACCGCCAACTGTGCTCCGTGGGGGGGGGGGGGGGGGACAGTGTCCAAACTGCTCAGGAGTGGTCTAGGGAATCTCCCCTCCAGCAACCACCGCGAGGCTCCACCAGCCAGCCTGTTGTCACTCAGCCCGTGCTCCCACAGCTCACCTTCACAAGGGCATACTCGAGGCGTTCTTCAATGGGGCCGTTCCTCCACTCGTCAGTCTGGACGACTTTCTTCCCTCCTTTGCCATGAGTCTGAGTTGAAATTAGGGCAGAGAGTGGGTACAACAAGCCCTCACAGCAGAAAACTATGGCTTATTCTACTCTTATATTGCTGGTGCCTAGTTGAGTGTCCAGCATGAATTAAGATCTCAATTAATGTTTGAGGGAAGGACAGAGACAAGGAGAGGTGTTTTAGGATTTAAGCTTGTGGTGGAAGGATAAAAATGAGGCTCCGTTCCTCCTTTCCTAAGAGAGCAATTTCAAACGAAGCATGGCCAGGCAGGAAGAGAAGCTGCTCCCACATGCGCTGGGCCTCCGAAGGCCTCCACGTGGAGCATCACTACCCACAAATACGTGTGGAGAGGCCGTCATGTGCCGAGTCACACAGCACCCAGGAGGCGGGCACACCCAAGGGGTGCAAGACACGGCCCACGCCCTCAAGGACCCCGCCACGTTGCAAGGAGGCGGAAGGGGAGCCAGCAGAGAAAGCACACGCCAGGGGCTGGATGAGTAGATGATCCAGACAACTACGTGCTACAAACCAGACCCAGGGTTTCGAGGAATGAGTCGTCACCACAAACCCGGGGGGAGAGAGACTGAGGAAACGGACAGATTCAGCAAAGGGACAAAAAGTGCAATGACCGTGGTCCATGAGGTGAATTGCATGGCCTTATCTGTTTCTCCATCTCAAGTGGTGGCATCACTTGCCCACACCAAAAATCTAAGTACATTTGTGAACATTCATCCCTTCCTCTCTTTCGGTCACTCACCGAGCCCTCAAAATTGCTCCCCGCCGGGCGCCTGGGTGGCTCAGTCGGTTGAGCGACCGACTTCGGCTCAGGTCGTGATCTCACGGTTCATGAGTTCGAGCCGCGTGTCGGGCTCTGTGCTGACAGCTCGGAGCCTGGAGCCTGCCTCAGATTCTCTGTCTCCCTGTCTCTCTGCCCCTGCCCCACTCATGCTCTGTCTCAGAAATAATAATTAAAAAAAAATTTTTTTTTAATTTCTCCCCGCCGTGCTTCCGCGCTTCCGAGGTCCGAGCCGCGAGCTGGTCTCTGCAGCCCACAGCCGCCCCGACACCAATGCACCTTCTGCACTGGAACCAGAGGGGCCTGTCTAAAATGCAAATCACGAAGCACCCCTCCCCGTTCCCCACCTCCCCCCACCCCCGTGAAAAAATTCACTGTAGGTGTCCTATTCTTCCAGGGATATATTCCCTTTCTAGGCCAAGGACCTCTGGCCACGGCTCCGCTCCGGGCCGCGCCACGCGCCAATCTGGCTTTCTCCCCCTGACCGCATCGGCTGCGTCTTCTGCCCCGCCGGCCCAGCGGCCCAGCGAGCCCAGCTACCCAAACACTGCAGCTCCTCACACTCCCCATCATCTCCCTTGCCCCTGGGCCTTCACAGTCATTCACCTGACACGCATTCACTCAGCACCCACCTATGGGCCAGCCCCCCGACCCGCTACGTGCAAATGCCCCTCCCTGGGGCAGCACCGCACTCCAACACCAAATCGTCGCCCGCCGGCTCGCTCCTCTCTAGCTTCCAGGCCTCCCCTGACCCTCGGCTCTGGGAGGCTTTCCCCGACCACCTGTACGCCTTCAGGTTCAGTGTCCCTCCTATGCATTCTCACGGCGTCCCGCACTCACCGCGCTGGATTACACCCGTGCTGTGCCTTTCTGTGCGTCTCACTCAACCGCAGAGCACATCTCTCTTACTACTTGGATCCTCCAGGCTCAGTGAGGTACACAGCACAGAACAAGAGTTCAGTAAATACTGGCTGAGTGGTTTAATGCTGAACAAAACCAGAATTTCTGCAGCAGTGTTTATACAGGCCATAGAGGCCAAGTCACGGAGCACCAGAAATCCATGTGATGGAGCCTGGATTTAACCTCACAGGCAACTGGGGGGCGGGGGCAAGGGGTGGGGGCGCAGGACAAAATTCAAAGTTCTGAAGCTGCAGAATAACGAAGCAGTATTTTTAAGAAAAGCCCAGAAGAGGGAGGTTTTAACAGTCCGGGATAAAGGCCTGGACTACAATGTTGGTAACAGGAAGGAAGAAGACAAACACAAAGACATTAAGCGACAGACCATGTGTAAGCAGAGACGGAAGGACCTGGGAGAACCCCAGAACTGCAGGGCTGGGGTGCTCACTGCAGTAACGATGGCACAAGGGTCTCCTCACCTATCGGAAAAACTAAAGATGGCGATTTAAAAAGAACAGTTTGCAGCATGAGTCACGGGAGCCGAGACACGGAAGCAAACTAAATGTCCGCTGGTGGATAGACAGATCCAGAAAATGTGGCAGAGGCATACGAAGTCATACTGTCCAGCCACGACGATGGCAAAGCCCACAAAACCAGAGCTGTGTGGCACTGCAGAAAAAAACAGAAAGAGAAAAGAAAAAGCCCTGCTAAAGCTCACATTCATGTCACCTGACACACAGAACACCCCATTTGCTCTACGAGCCATCAGACAATTCCTGCCTGCGGGGTGGACTTGGAGGAGTGACAACAGGGCAGTGTTGCAAACACTCTTGGAACAAGGACCTGGTGTGTCCACAGAAACCCCCCGGTGTGCAGCACTCACGTGGTGGGGAGGGGTCCAGACGGAACGTGATTACAAACAGCGGCCAATGAGGACACAGGGAAGGCCAGTGAGGATTTCACCGAAGTGCTGGCGGCTGCAGCGAATGAAAACTACCCCACCCGATGAACGTGCTGCAGAAAATCAGTGCTTCAAGCAAGAGGGACACTGGAGGGCGGCTATTTCAGAAGCACAACACGGCACGCGGAGTCCACCTTGCTCTCCAACTAGTTACTCAACAGCATGTTCACCACGAGCGAAACACAGAATGCCTCACAGGTGAAACACACACAAGACCCACTGTGGAAGCTCAGCAAATACAAAGCTACCAAGTAAAGCGACCGATCAACCGTCATGTCCATCTGGCTTCTCCTTGTATCCGTATCTACCGCTCTAGGGGAGCTTCTGTGTCACAGGGTCTTCACGGTGATTGCTGCTTCGTTTCTGGAATCAAGGGGAGTAAACTGCTCCAGAGGAAGACAGAGAAGAAGGCGACCTCCAATGGCAATGAGGAAGATGAAGGCTAGATGAAGGATCAGATAACTTTTTTCACAGAAAAGTATTAAGAACAGTCTCACAATCCAAGGTCATTCAGGAACGACTATGTTCAGAACAGAGATCCTTCCAGCCCAAAGGGGTCATGACCTCCATCAGGGTACTGCTTGGTAAGGAAACTGCTCAAAGATCACATGGTACCATGCCATCTCCAGATGTCATTACCAAAAATAATTTATTCATCACAGGTCAGTCTGCACCCGACTAAAAGAATTATTTTTCAACAAACCCATTAACTCCCCCAAAGTGGGATTAGAGAGCTTAGCGAGATCAGAGAAGATGCTTTCCACCTGTTCAACAAGGTATCACACAGGGACTTGGGTGCAGACTGCATCGTTTAATAACAAGAAGAGATAATCATTTTCTTACAAAAAAAAAAAAAATCTTCAACCTTTACTTGCCCCTTAATATCACTGCTTTATATGCTCCATTTGCACTTGGTACATCCTGAGAAATCGCTACAGAGCTGGCAACTCGTGGGACTTATTAAAGTATACCTGTTTTGGTTATTAATTCCCTTAATGGTAACAGAAGTCACCTTGAAGGTAGACAGCCTACTTGACAGACGGGTCAATGGCTTGTAGTAAGTCCTTGTGGCTACATTAAGAGGGAGGAAATGTCTTATATGATGGATTGTTAAGCTCTTGCAATTGCTATTAAGATCTCCCTCAGTTTGGCTGTGCCCCAGGGGCAAAACCTCTTCACAGCTCAGCAGGATACACAGAAACAAAAATCTGTAAGCAAACTCTAAAACACAGATGGAAAAGAAGGACTGACATCACCTACAAAGTCAACAAAACCTTAAATGAGAACAGCCTTACACACAAGGATTCCCACCTTTCCTCCGTGAGAGCTGGCTCATCTGGACAGTGAAGGAAAAACTGAAACGGCACATCACTGTGTGGGTGAGAACACTCTGGTATAACTTCAGGGTTATAGAAACTCGGATGCCCTTTTGGCTTCACCGGAACCCCGAGTTACTAACGGACAGGTCTCCCCACTCAGCAGAAGACAGGCTCGGAAGAAAATTGAATAGCGTTCCACACTCAGGTTCTTGATGTCTGAAGACTATTAAAGGGCTAAGCACTCTGTCTAGATGAGCAGAAACAGTCCTGGAAAGGGGGGGTGGGGGAGATCCAGAGACTGTTTCGTATGCAATGAGGTGAGAAGCACAACTTGATTATATTTGCGGTAATCAAGACCGGATCCATCCTGGCCTTGGCCCACGAGAGAAATCGGAAATGTGTTTAAGGAACGGGAAAGAGGAGCCTGTGTTCACTGGCACACAGTCCGAACTCCGTGAGCTTCAATGAGCCCACAGCAATTTCAGAAACTTAAGTCTTGTCACCTGTAAGCTGACAAGGAGGCAGTTAACCCTGAACCTTCCTAGCCATCCTCCAGAGCTCTTTAGTACTCACTCTTCGATGGAAGCGCAAAGTGAGCATCTCTGCCAGAGTTAAATTCAGATTTTAACACAGAAAACGTTAATGAGGGAGACAACATCCACGAGAGCACTCTACCACCTTCACAACGTGCTTTGTGACATTAATGTCCTCCTTTGCCTTCACTTTCAGAAATAAATGAGAAAGTTTTTTTGAGGTAAACATCTCATCTTTCTTAGAACTGTAGGAAGCCACACCCATGACGCATACTTAATGTACCCAGGACTGCCTGACACATAAGAAGGGGAAACAGGGAACCGATTTTCAGACTCACTGTAATTATTCTCATGTCTATAGATCAGAGGTGAACAGACCACAAGCCCTCAAATGCAGAACGCTGCCACAGGTGGACCAGACCCTAGTATCAACAGGCACACAGACATAAACGTGTCACAGTGGGAACCCAGAAATAACAGCCGCACAGGAAAATCCAAAATAGCTAATTTAAATTACAAGGAAGAAAAATATCTCATAAAATGGAAACGTGACTAGAAAGTTATAACAAAATCTCAACAGTGGTTAACTTTGGATGGTAGGATTCTGATTTTTATTTTCTTCTTTTGTTTATCTGTATTTTGTAAATTTTCTAGAATTAACATGTGTGACTTTGGTATGAGAAAAAACTAATTTTACCTTTTATTTATTTTTTTTACAAATACACCATTGTTTTGATTTTTAAAAAAAATTTTTTTAGAGACAGAGCACAAATAGGGGAGAGGGACAGAGAGAGAGTGAAAGAGAGAGAGAGAGAGAGAGAGAGAGAGAGAGAAGCTCAAGCACAATCCAAGCTCAGTGCAGAGCCTGATGCAGGGCTCGATCCTACGACCCTGGGATCATGACCTGAGCAGAAAGAGCCAGACACTCAACTGACTGAGCCACCCACGTGCCCCTAATTGCACATTTTAAAATAAATGTACACAAGCCTAAATTCAGAACACTGAGGCAGGCTGGGTATGGCCTGCTTCTGCTTCCTTACCCTTAACTAAGACACCTTCTCTGGAACTCTCTGTAGAAATTAAGTGATCCAAAGACTGGATTAGACACTTGCTTCTAGTCTACGATGGTCTAATGAACCTGAGTGACGAGTTCAGACAGGAAAAGCCATCCGTCAGAACACTTTTCTCTCTACCTGCGCATAGCGTAAGAGCTTCTCAGTGGCCTCGGGGTCTTTATTCCAGATGAGATCTTCACAGAGCTGGAGAAGCTCCTTATGGATATCATCATAGACAGGGAGGCTTCCGGCATTCACTATCCCCATGTCCATACCAAACTAAGGGCAATACAAAGAAAAAAAAATGAGAATTTCCAGGGAAATTCAGAGGTCAGCAAACGTTTTCTGTAGAAAGTATTTGAGACCACGGTGTCCGTCACAACTACTCAGCTCTGCTACTGTACCGTGAAAGCAGCCACAGACGATGTATAAAGCACAGATAAAACGTTAGCCACAGAAGCTGCAGCAGGCCAGCTGCGTGAGTCTGTCCCCACATCTGCAAACCCCTGTCCCGATTAAAAACTGGCTCCAAGTGCAAACAGGTGTTGTACTGTACCTTGATGGCATGGTAAAGGAAAACCCCATGCATTGCTTCTCGAATGGCTTCCATTCCGCGGAAGGAGAAGGACAAGTTGGAGAGACCTCCACTTACTCTGGCTCCAGGTAATGTTTCCTAGCAACAAATTTAAAAGGTGAAAAGATTACCCTATTTTGCCAAAAGTAGCAATCACATTCCTCAAGCTACATATACAAGAGCAGAAAGTAAAAAATGTGAAGTTCGAAGTAATTCAGGGCTTCTTGGAGCCAGACGTAGACTCAACTTGCCCTACCACGACGTCGTGGGAGCTCCTTCATAGACCGTCTTTCCTCCTATGCTCTAATCCCCTATGGGAAGATAAAAGATTCTGCTGTACCCACTTCATCTCTACAGGGAGCCGGACAGGGCCACAGTACATGGTGAGTGTGCCATAGAATACTTACTGAATAAATCACAGAGAAAAGAAAGAATCAGAGATGGAAAACACAGAGAGAGACAGAGTAGTCGGTCATTCACTCGAAGGCTTCTGTAGCCTAAATCAACCAACTCCCTAGTTCACCATAAACTTGGCTGATTATACCACAACGTGAAACTGAGGCTCCCAGCACACGTGATGACAATATCAAGCATGAGCATGCATGTGGAACAATAGGAACCCCTCCTTACGTTGGTCAAAGTACACACCAGCTCAAGCACTTAGGGAGACAGCTCACCTTATCTACTACTGTGACCCAAGCACCCCACTTCTGGGTGTATGCTATAAAGAAACTCATGCACGTGCACCCAAGTTACACGTACAAGAATGTTCACAGCAGCACTGCTTATATGGTCCAAAAACTGGAAACAAACCAAATGTCTATCAACAGCAGAACAGTTGATTGTGGAACAGTTACACAATAAAATATCATCAATAAAAATGAACAAAGTATAGTGACAACATAGATGAATCTTTTAAGTAAGTCTGGGTAAGGAAAAGAGACATACAAATCTTAAGGTTCTATTTAAAGGTTTTTTTTTTAATGTTTATTTATTTTTGAGGCGGGGGGAGAGAGACAGAATGTGAGAAGGGACGGGGGAGGGGCAGAGAGAGAGGAAGAGACACAGAACTTGAAGCAGGCTCCAGGCTCCGTGCTGTCAGCACATAGCCCAATGTGGGGCTTGAACTCAATGAACTGTGAGATAGATTGTGACCTGAGCCAAAGTCGGACACTTAACTGACTGAGCCACCCAGGCTCCCCTAAAGTTTATTTTTTGAGAGAGAACATGTGTGCGAGCTAGGGAGAGAGAGAGAGAGAGAAGGAGAGAATCTGAAGCAGGCTCCTTGCTCAATCTCACAAACTATGAGATTGTCAGCTGAGCCGAAATCAAGAGTCGGACACTTAACCAACTGAGCCACCCAGGGACCCCAAGATTCTTATATTAAGCTCAAAACTAGGCAAAGCACTGGGTACACAGTTGATTATTTGTGGTAGTTTTGTTCCATAAAGTCACCGTGAACAATGAATCCAGGAATACTGGAATCACTGCTCCGAGGGAAAAGAGGTTCTGTTCCCGTGAACCTCTGGTCACACAATTTTCATCTACTCATCAATATATAAACTTGTCTTACGTGTGTTTGTGTAAAGACATCTTGTTTAACGTATAGTATTGATTCACTAACACTGAGCTCACAGCCAACAGCACTACAAGTCCCATCTAAACAAAGCTTACCTAATGCAAGTATTTTCTCTGCAAGGCATGTCCAGCCTTCCCACACTCAGGCACATTAGATGCTGCTGTAGCACTATACTTGGGGGCCATTGAAACAGGGAAAGAAGTTACCAAGAAAATGCTCAAAAATGTGAAAAACACAGCACTTAAATAGACCACGAAATGGACGCTTCTTTGCAGGATGATAGCTGAGAAAAGCAGGAGAGTATGTCCTTGTTGACCTCATCTGGGAACGTGTAGGTGGGGCCGCTTGAATTTTTCACCTCTCTGCACACAGGCATGTCCGTGAACGACTGCAAAAGTACCATGAGTACTGATTCTGGGGTCACGAATAAATTTTACCAAGTGGGTGAATTTGCAAATACAGACTGTACATAAGCGATAAAATTCTAAAGAAAAGCAACAAAGCGGTATCATAAAATTCAGGATGATGGTTACATCATAGAATTCAGAGCGAGAGCGTAATCTGAAAGGGAGAGTCATGGGAGCACTAGACACATTCTATTTCATGACCTAAGTGAAAACTACTACGTGCTTCATATTTATTTATTACACTCTGTACCTTTTATATATTTTCTCCAGTATGTATGTTATACTCCATAGTGTAAAACACATACGTGAAAAATAAAAAAGGCCCCTAAATTTCCGAAAATCAATTTACTACCTAAGAGTAAAATGTCGACATTCCCAGCCAATAATCATGTAGCTCAAACTACTCACTGGAGCCATGGGATAAATGTGAGTGATGTCTTGGGGAGGGAAGAGAAAACATCCATACTTACTTTAATGATTTTTGTGGCGTGGATAAAATTAACAGCATACAGGTTATGTTCTTCCATCCCAGTACCAATCGTGAGGATATTAGGGTCAAAGATGATGTCATTTGGATTAAAGCCCAGTTTTTTCACAAGTAGATGGTAGGCCCGGATGCACACTCTGATTTTGGCATCCGTTTCTGTCGCCTGGGGAAGGGAGGGAAGGGAGGAAAAGACGTAATTTGAGATAGAAAAATGAAGTGTTATCTATGAAAACAGAAGCACATTTCACTTGTCGAAGGCACTTGGGTACCAATGCTTGGGTTTTACAGACTGTCGCCAGCACAACAGCTACACTGAGTCCGTGAAAATAAAATCTCACACACACGCATGTGGTATATTAATAAATAAGCTTCTTAAAAAATACACACACGGTAAAAACTCAAACGCTACTGAGGAACAAATTAACGAGTCAGCGTCCCTCCTGTCGAGATCTGCCTGCAGCACCTTAACTCATCACCCAGGCAACACTTCTGAAGGTTTCTGGCATTTTCCTGCTCCAGTACTCCACAAAGATCCAAGAATCCCCACCTTCTTCCCCACCCCCCATGCACTGGCTAATTAATGTGTGCCTTAAATCATAAATGTAAATAGAATCCATATTACTCTTCAGAACGGTGACACTAGAAAGCAAGGAACAGATTCCAGCAAGACTCAAAACTCCCAGCTGCTGCCCCTCAAGCCTTACAGCCAGGGCTCACATCTCCGGGTTTATTTCCTAACGTTTGCTCTCATCTACTCTACTCTTCCCCCTGCTCCTCTGATGGTCTGGGCACCTGCCAAGCTTCTACGTTAGAGCGAAATGCACTGCTGCCACTGCCGGGGACACACAGGGACATGGCTCTGTGCTTCGCATCACACACGTCTCAGCCCAGACAGCTCTTTCCAGTTTGGCCTTCCTTACCGTCCCCTCCGCCACCCTGCCTGTTTCCCCCATCCCATCCCCCTCGTGGCACCTCTTTCTAGAAATTGTATTTATTTGGCAAATTATTCTCATGTTTTATTATTTATTAACTTGTTGAGCCAGAACACCAGTCCTGCTGTATCCCCTGTGCCTAGAGCTGTGCCTGCCAAAGTATGTGCTCAATACCGTTTGCTGAATCAACACTGCTTTTACTCAAAGCCCTTCTGAACTTTGTGATGGAGACTATCTTCAGACCAAATTTACAGCCTCAACACAGGGCTTATTCAACAAATTACATTCTGAGTTATTTTAAGTATTTTTTTAAATATTTATTTTTGAGAGACAGTGTGAGTGGGGGAGGGGCAGAGAGAGAGAGAGAGAGAGGGAGAGAGGGAGGAAGAGAGAGAATCCCAAGCAGGCTCCACACTTTCAGCACACAGCCCAAGGCAGGGCTCAAACCCACAAACAGTGAGATCGTGACCTGAGCCAAAACAAGAGTCAGACATTCAACTGACTGAGCCACCCAGGAGCCCCGAGTGATTTCTTGCATAAAAAATCAAATCTGCTCTGAAGAAAAACTGAACACTTGCTATCATGACAATCCAAAAAAATAAGCCACACACAATTCTGTGTGCAAAACGTTACTGACAAATGGCCAACACCACCGAACTACGTGTTGAGTCTACAAGCCATTTTGAGGGAGGGCGCCCTTGCCTAGACGTGGGCACTAAGTGTCCTGACCTCCAGAGAGCAAGCTCTCCAGGTGAGCACACAGATGAGCGTACTTAGAGAGGCCCCACCCCCCCAAAAAGGCACGGTCGGGAATTACACCAAGAACTCACCCTTAGATCCAGGCTTTCAATAGCTTGCCTACTTTGGTATTCTTTCAACTGTTCCCTTTGGTTTCCAATCTTTCCCTGCGTCCTGCAGCTGGTGGGGTTAGATGTCACCTCAGCTGGTTCGGTGCCCCCATGACTCAGCAGCACCAAGGGCCAAGGGAAAGGGAGACAGGAGTGGGCTCGGTGGCCCCACCACTCCAGGCTTTAGGGAAGGTGGCAAGCTCTCTTCTTCCCTAAATGAATTTCTTCAACAACTTACTCCTTCAGTTAGAGTGACAAGGTTAAGGCCAAGATGTAGGCCTGGAGAAAGCAGTCAGGAGCAGGCCATCCAGGGCTGGCTTTAGTCTTGGACTTTGGTTCACCCTTCACCAGTGAGCCCAATAAGGGTTCTAGCTTCTAGGTTCATGGCCCAGCCAAGCTCCTTAAAAGAGGAGGCAGAGGGGCCTGGGGCTACCAGCACTGCCAGTGTCTCTTACAGCCTAGTTTGATTGGTAGGTCAAGAGATCCAGGTCCTGCGCACTTCTCTGAGCCACGAATGACACGTGGCCAAGTGTGGAGGGCTTAGGGTGTCATGCGCAGGCAAGCAGGGAAGCCCAGCCGTGTGCCAGCAGGCAGCGTTGCCCACGGAACAAGCAGGAGGGTCCACACAGGGCAGGAATTCGTTATTCGGGCCAGAACAGAATCACCAACTCGCAGCCTCGTAAGGATACATCCTTGTCAAACTGTTCCTGTAGCACCTGGAATAGTCCCGTCACATTAACAGACACTCAACTCCCGGCCACTGAATAAACAAATGAATCTCAGAATGAACAGAGGCTCGGTGTGCAGACCTTTGCCAGAAGCAGGTCATATCACGTTAGATTCGCCAGGATTTTTTCTGTCATGTTCCTCAACCAGGGTTAGGAAATAAACACACTAGCAAGCTGCAGTCATGCCGGAGGATCTCACAGCATCCAGAAGAGAGGTCCAGGGAAAGAAGAGAACGGGAGCCTCCCTCTGTTCGCAAGGGTTCTACACTCTGGTCACACATTGTCATCTGTGGGGCTCCTTGTCTGTTTTCTAATACCTGGACCTCCCCCTAGACCGGTTAGATCAGGACCTTGAGAAGACAGCTAAGCAACGATATCTTTAGGAGCCCCTGGCGATTCTCCCGTAAAGCCAAGCTGGGGTCCCGGATCGGCGAAGCGGCACCTTTTCAGGTCAAGCGATGAGAAAACCTCAGGGATGAGTCCATAAATCTCAGGGTCGAGAAGGAAGGAATAAAGGCCATTTATGATCTCGCCATCTACCCGATTTACTCTTAGGCTGCAGAAAGCCAGACAGCCATCAGTAGGCAGATGCTTTAGTTAAGAATGAGCAGGAGGCCCATCCCGCTGCCACGAAATCCAAACCAGAAGTGATAGGGACATGGGTGCCACCATCAGCAGGGCACCGATGAGTCAGAAGGAAGAAACCTGAAGAAAGAAGTTTACAAGGAAAAACACTCTGGCTTTCCAAAACCACAGAGGGCGTGGGCTTAGCTCAGAAGCCTTCTGAGTGGATTCTCCATGGTGGCAAATGTGCGGACGGACACAGGCAGCCACGGGCAGGTGTTAGGAAACCCAGCATCACGAGGGCAGAAGTGAAGGCCAGGGGTGAAGACGGGGAGACCCTGCCCACGGTGGAGGAGTGCACTGGGGTCGCTGGAAATGCAAGGCCAACCTGGAGGGCCCCTGGTTCACCCCTCGCCTGAAGGAAGGGAGGGGTGCCCCTGGCACAGCTCATGCTCAAGGCAGAAAATCTGGATGCCAGGGACTCAGACTTTGAAGGGGAAATGGACAAGATGGGAGACAGGGCAATGAGACACAGAGACAATCTCCACAGTATGCTAACACTAGGGAGGACAGGGTCTCAGATGTGACCACTGGGGACACAGCAGATGAGGAAATCAGAGGCCAGACTCATTTGTGTAGTCATCATCATGATCCAATGCCTGCCCGTGGCTTTTCTCCAGAAACTACAGATAGAAGCCGCATGCTAGAAAACCGTACTCTGCAAGGCCAATGCTAAGGCCCAGGTGAAGGAGCACCATTTCCTAGCTGGGGCCAAGCGACCCCATTCAAATCTTCTCCGTCACAGAGAGGAAAGCCAGGTGCGCTGGGAAGCCAGAGCCTGAGCTGGAGGTCCCCCAGCTGTGCTGTTACTCCTGTGAGGTAACGAGCGTCCCAGGCTCCGTGGAGGCCTGGGGACCAAGAGAGGCGTGGAGGCCTTCTGTTCCTCACATCCCTGTCATGAACTCCCGCCTCCGAAAGCAATCTGGAAAAGTCTTTGCAAGGACTTCAGACCTATAGTCCACCTGAGAAGGAAAGGCCCAAGAACAGAAATATCCAATCACGTAAGCTTAACTGGGCAGTGGTGACCTCTCCATAGCCACTGAATAGGAGGCCTCTGAAATGCAGAAATACTTGTAGGATGTTAACAAAGCTCGGAGAGGATCAGAGGAGAAAACGTTGAGAATGAGCTCCTAGGCGTGGGTCAACTACCTTCAGCAAGGTAAAAATAAAGGGAAAACTGGGAACTCACTATTACTTCCCTTTCCTAGAACCATTTACGATACCATGGTGCATAGCTTCCTGGAAAATACAAGACAGTCAACTGAAAAACGGTATCAATTTATCTAAATTCAACAGAGAAGCTGTCATGAAATAAAAATCTAAAAGATCATTACCAAAGGAGAAATATTTACGAAAGGAAAAAATAAGCCAATCACAACAACAAAGTGACACAAAACACCTAGGAAGGTTCCCGAAATTCTCTATTTAAGAAAAACTATAAAACCTCATTAATAATAACTGGAAAGACATCCTATGCTCCTAAATGACAACTAGGAATATTGCTAAGATATCATCATACTCTAGGTTAGGGTTAAATTTTAATCAATATCCCAATGGGGCTTTATTTCTCCATAAGTTGGAAAATTATTTTCAAATCATTTAACAGAGGAAAATGTGAATATAACGGATGCATTTATAGGATACTGATCCTTTTTTTTTTTAATTTTTTTTTTAACGTTTATTTATTTTTGAGACAGAAAGAGACAGAGCATGAACAGGAGAGGGGCAGAAAGAGAGGGAGACACAGAATGGGAAGCAGGCTCCAGGCTCTGAGCCATCAGCGCAGAGCCCGACGCGGGGCTCGAACTCATGGACCGCGAGATCGTGACCTGAGCTGAAGTTGGACGCTTAACCGACTGAGCCACCCAGGCGCCCCAATACTGATCCTTTTAAATTAGTTTGCACACATGCAAACAAAAATGATATAAGCCCATCCTTTTAGGTGATAATTATATTTCTAAGAAACCTCACATTATCAAAAATTATTCTATCAAAATAATCATTTCAATTAGAAAAGGAAAATTAAATCTAGTAGTAGTAATAACATTATTTTCCCATAGAAATTTCAAGGATAAAGGAGTTAAAATAACAGGCAATCAAAACTATGAACATCAGCAAAAGACAAAGAAACGCTTCCTTATTTGCCTTTTACTCCAGAAGTCTCAGGGCCAGAGCCCCCTCAGCCACATCCGACCTTGACCTCGCAGTTTTCAGTGCAACATGAATCACAAACATAAACCGAAGATGGCAGCCAGATACTGCAACAAAAGCAGGTGTGAGTTCCCCCCTCTGTTCAGTTCCAACGGTTTTTCCATTTAAGAGAGAGGCTTTCGGGGCGTCTGGGTGGCTCAGTTGGTTAAGCGTCAACTCTTGATTTCAGCTCAGGTCATGATCTCACGGGGGTTCGAGCCCTGCGTCGGGCTCTGCGCTGATGGTGCAGAGCCTGCTTGGGATTCTGTCTCCCCCTCTCTCTACCTCTCCCTCTCTCTCTCTCTCTCAAAAACAAATATTTAAGAGAACGGCTTTCTCCTTAGAAGCAACCATGTCATCCAAGCAAAGCAAATCTTGGTTCTTAACTGTTTCTACACCCAAGAGTGTGAGGAGAATTCACTAACAGAAGACATGCCTTTAGAATAACCAAAATATCTGTATTGTTGGCTTCTGAGCTTTCCAAATATGTGAATTTTTTTGTGTTGTTCTTTGTAATTTCTTATAATTCTTCAGTAAACATATGTCTATAATCATACAGAAAAATTATTTTTAAATAGGGAAAGCAGTATTTAAAAGGAATCTTTAGTTCTACTGCCTTATAGTAACAATTATTTTCCTTTACAGCATTTTCTTCTGATCTTTATTAAATGTAGTTTTTACGCTGTCATGTATACAGTGTCTAAATAATTTTTGGTTTTATGTTTTTATTTACATTTTATAAGCACTGTCACCCTGCCATAATCTTCGTAATTAATATTTGAATACTCTGAATAATATCCCAACAGAATGATGTAATCTAAGCTAAAAATTTCTCTCCAGTTGGGCATTTAGGTGTCTTTTTCTTCAATAAAGCTGGTGAAAAATCTTTGCGTATATAGTGTTCTTAATGCTGCCGAATTCTTTTATTGGGATAATTTCCCAGAAATGAGATCATTAGCTCAAAGGGTATGAACGTTTTTATATGTCTTGGCAGGCATTACGGCATCTTTCAAAAGGACCATCCCAGCCTGATACTATGCTCTAGGATGAATAAGGCTTTCTGTTTCTACTGCTGCACCAGCACGGGCTTTGATCATTTTTAAGTTTACTTTTACCGACTTAGTACAGATAAAACATTACCTTAATATTGCTCTAATCTGCATTCTTTCGTAACTAGGTTAAAACGATTCTTTCCCTACACTTGCTTTTTACTTCTAGTCACATCCAAATCTACATTGGGAAAGCTCGTTCTCAGACCAGACCAAACACTGTGCAATGCGAACGGACAAGGCATGGGGTAAGTTACACAGGACTTGGAAACACGCATCAGTATTCAAACTGGCAGATCAGGGATCCGAACTTGGCTCCAGCACGTCCTAACCATCTGACCTTGACTCACTCTAACATGGGAGGACAGCTACCCCCAGGTGGGTGCTACGAGGACTGAGATACACGTTGCTGGTTTCCAATCACAGTATACACATCACCTCTAAGGCCTCAAAATTCCTGAAGCCAGATTTAAGAAACAAAACAAATGAGCCAAGGAAGGAAAACAAGAGAGGGACAGGCTAAGCAAGAAACAGACTCTTGTTAACTACAGGGAACACGCCGACGGTTACCAGAAGGGAGGTGGGTGGGGAGACGGGTGAAACAGGTGATGGGGATTAAGGAGGGCACTCGAGGCGAGGCGCACAGGGTGATGTACGGAATTGCCGAATCACTACATGGTACATCTAACACAAATGTAACACCGTATGTTAACTATACTGGAATTTAAAATTTTTAAAAATTACTTAGCCCAGGTCTCACCCCAGACCACACAAGCCAGGAACCAAAAGGGTGGAGTCCAGGGCTGTGCATGGTTTTTAAAAGCCCCGGCAGAGACCCCTTCTCCATGGAGGCTGCTGGCTACACACAGAATGGCTACACACACTGCTGGCTACACACAGACACACTGCTGGCAAAGCACACGACACTGCATTCCCATTCTGAGCTGACCTTGCTGCCTGCTTCACTGAGAAAACACAAGCAGTTACAGACTCCCCCCAGAACACCGCCCAGCGTGCCTCTGGATCTGCACGCTTCCAACTTCGCTCCCGCAGTGTGAGCACACGCCCCCCCCCCAACCTGCACACTGATTGCCGGCCCTCCCCACTTACAAGGTCACAGAGCTAGCAAACACCCCCTTTCCCTGGTGCATTAATTCCTCTCTCTTTCTCTACCAGATCAATCCCATCGGCTTGCAAAGACATATCGTCACATTATCCATCTACACACACACGTGCGCGCCCTTTCTTAACCCCCTACCCATCTCTGGTTTCCACACTATTCCTCTGTTCCCCTTTAAAGCAAAACTCCTCAAAAAAGGTTGTTTACACCTGCTGCCTCCAATTCTCCTATTCTCTCTTGAACCCACTCCAATTAAGCTTTCATCTCCTTGGAAACAGTACAGCAAGATCATCAACTACCCCAGTTCTAAATCCAGTGATAAATTCTTTGTCTCATCCTACTTGATCTAACCACAGCTCTTTAAAATAGCTCATCGGGCCCTTCTTGCTTGTTCTTCACTTGGCTTCCCAGTGAAACCCGTCTTCTGGTTCCTCTCCTACCAAACAGGCTGCTCCTCCTCGAACTCTTCTCATGGGGTCTCCTCCTCTCTCCAGCCCTGAGCACTGCAGCTCCAAGATGCACTTGGTCCTGGGACCTCTGCTCTACAGTCATTCCTTTGGAGACACAGTCTCCCTGCTTTAAATCCCACCTATGTACAAACTATTCCCAAGTACTGTACATCCAACATGTTTATGTTGAACGGTGTGTGTGACCTGTGTTTTTATTTCTTACTCCTTGTGCACCCTAAAAATACACATTGCACAAGGACAGGGACTAGGTTTTATGCCCTGCTATCTTCCTAGGGCCTGGCACACACCAGGGGCTCAAGATGCACTTGAAAGAATTAAAGCCAGTATCTGCCTCCATCAACTAATAACAGATGTCTATACCAATTTCTTACAGAACACTTAGATAACAAAAAGAAAAAAAGCTCCTAGAAATAAGACTCAATAGAGAGTCTGGAGAATAAATACAGGTGTAGAAATCTCACACTGAGCACAGCAAAATGCTAGGGCTGAAAAAAACAGGAAAGAAAAGAAAATTAAGCAATCTTTCCAAAACATGCAATATCTGAACACCACATGTGTGAAAAGAGAAGATAAAAACATTCAAGGAAACTTGCTGCAACTGTGGCCTCAAGTTTCCCAAATCAAAAGAGACCACTGGGTGCACCCCATGAGAGATGACTCATCATCAAGAGATTTCAGAACACCATGGACAGAGAAGATCCAAGAAGCATCCAGAAAGTAGGAAAATAAATAGGTTTCACAATAAAGAACGAAGGGTTAGAACAGCCCTAGTGGAAACCAGAAGACCATGTTTTCAAAGCAAAGGGGAAAGAATTTCAAGCCTCTATCCTATACCCCCGTCCAACTGTCGATTAGTATAAAAGTAGAATACAGCCATTTTCAGACACGTAGGGTTTAACAAATTTTACCGCCATGTTTTCTTTCTTAGGAAGGTGACAGAGAATGCACTTCACCACAGGAGAGCTCAAACCAAGAATGAGGCAGGGGCACCCAGGTGGCTCAGTCGGTTGAGCGTCCAACTTCGGCTCAGGTCATGATCTCCCAGTCTGTGAGTTAGAGCCCCGCATCAGGCTCTGTCCTTACAGCTCCGTGCCTGGAGCCTGCTTTGGATTCTGTGTCTCCCTCTTTTTCTGCCCCTCTCCTGCTCGCACTCTCTCTCTCTCTCTCTCTCTCAAAAATAAATAAACATTAAAAAAAGTCTTAATTAAAAAAAAAAAAAGAATGAGGCAATTAGGAGATCTAAAAATCTAAGGGAGGAGTAAGAGGAATACCCAGGAGGACGGCGAGGGACGCTTCACAGGGCCAGCTGTCAGTCAGACTACAACCTTCCCAGACTGTGTCAGAAGACCTGAAGACAGCATTCCTCAAGAAATTTAAATGACCACCTTCTGACTGTGTTTGGATACACTGGATACTGGAAATTTACACAACTAGAGGATATTTTGAAAATAAACTGTATGAGAAACAAAGCAGACGGAAAGTACTGATTTCACGGAAAGCAAACAGGGTGCAGGAAAGAAAAGGAACTGTCGCATACGACCACATGTCTGGGCTTGTACGTTGCTTAGCGATGTGAGCACCGAAAATAGTCACAACTAAAATTAACCATAGTGGGAGGATGGGGGGGGGGATACAAGTAAAGATGTGTGAAGTGGGGGTACAGAGGATAGTAAAAACGCCAAACTCATCACCACTATAGAGAGGCAATAAATAATACCTAAAACTGGGATTTGAAGACAAGGAGGGAACTGCTGTGAGTCTCAGATAAAAGCTGACATGGTTGCCGCTGGGGGGCTAGAGGGCTGGAGGCTTCTGGGTTTTAGAAAAACCCACACAGTGGTAGTTGCCTCTGTAACTACCTACATAGACATCTTAGGTAAAAATAAAAACAATGCCATAAGGTCTCACCACACTGAACTGGCAGGGGAAGAGGCCTGGATAACAACTTTGCAGAAGGATGACTTAACGGTATGTGTCCAAATGTTAAACACCCGCACATCCGAGGACAACCATTTCTCAGAGGAAATAGCTGAATGAATTCGGGAATTTGCCGGCCACGTTCCTTTCACTAAAAAATTAGAAACTGTAATGTCATTCAATATCAGACTAAGGAAAACACACAATCCTGGAGTCTAACGCAACCATCAGAGACGGAGTTATAACTCATATTTACCAAGACAGGAAGATGCCAATATTCTGCCGAGTCGGGGGAAGGTTCCAGAACGGCAGGTGTACATTCACTTATATAAAATGTTTAATTCTCGAGACCTTCTCCTCTTTCCCTAAATGGTCCCACGGCTTTCTCGTTTAGTTCAGGTTTTTAATGTGTTTCCTCTTCAGAAGGACTTTCTGAGGTCACTTTTTCTAAAACAGCCAACTCTTCCCCGGATAGCCTTACCCTGGGTTCTTTCACCCGACCATTTAGCAAAGACGCTGGTGAATGACACCAGATCCGGGCTCAAATCCTAGCACCAGCCACCTGTGTGACAACAGGGACTCAAGCGCTTTGGTTTCCTCACGTGGAATACGAAAAAAATAATAAAACGTAGCCAACACTTCTATGCTGGGGCAAAAAGCTGATTTAACGTACGTAGCATGCCTGCTTGGTAGGAGTCAAGGTTCAATACATGTCCGTTACCAAAATCATCTCTTTTGCACTCTTCTGGATTATTTGAATTTTTCTCCTAGTGAAAACATATCTTTTGGACAAAATCAGTAACACTTTAGTTACAAATAATTTTACTCTAAAACTACAAAAAGCAGAGAAAGGAAAGAAAATGGACATACAATTCCACTACTCGTCAGTCATACAAAATAAGAAGTCAGTATGTCCCGATCTGAAACCACGCCTACCCTCCAGTTAACTGGCATTTTTTTCCCTCAGCTTATACAGGCACACATGTATCCACATAAGTCTTGTTTTATTAAATAAAACCGGGATCATGCTGCCTTTTTTCCCCATTTTTCGATATACTGTAGACCTGGTTCCACACCTCATCCTGTTTAGCCAGTACGCAGTGCTCTGTGCGGCATCCGCTATTCATGGACTGTAAGACTCTTTGCCAGTTTCTCCGACCATAACACCACGAGGAGCCTGAACACGTACCTTCACTATTGACCTATTAGGAGATTCCAGGGGTCGGGGGGGGGGGGGGGGGGACTGACTCACAAGGGATGGAATTTTTTTTCATTGTTTTTAAAAAATACTGAAGAGACACAAAAATGGTTCTAAAAGTCACATGAGGTATAAGGCATCAATACAACATAATCACTGCACACCCTTCGCTCGCCTGACATTATGTTTCAAGCTTCCCACTGCCCCTCCCTGATACCGTGGCAGGGACATGACGAGAGGAGCCATTTGACAACATGATCCCGGTTTTATTTAATAAAACAAGACTTATGTGGATACATGTGTGTCTGTATAAGCTGAGGGGAAAAAATGCCAGTTAACTGGAGGGTAGGCGTGGTTTCAGATCGGGACATACTGACTTCTTATTTTGTATGACTGACGAGTAGTGAAATTATATGTCCTTTTTCTTTCCTTTCTCTGCTTTTTGTAGTTTTAGAGTAAAATTGTAACTAAAGTGTTACTGATTTTGTCCAAAAGATATGTTTTCACTAGGAGAAAAATTCAAATAATCCAGAAGAGTGCAAAAGAGATTTTTCTCTTTGATTAAAAAAATAAATATCCTATTAATGCTTCATTTTTTATTTCCTTAATCACTACAAAGTATAGTATCTTCTCCTAGATTTATTAGCTCTTTGCTTTTCTTTTTCTATAAACTGCTTATTCACTTCCTTTGTCTAGACTTCTTTTGGCTTGATTTGGGTGTTTTATTTTCCAATTTACAGAAACGTTGCATGTTGGGGATGTTAACCCACTGCTACCACTGATGTTGCAGATGGTACCATGTCCTTCACCCCAGGAAGTTAAACATTTTCAGGTGGGTACCTCTA
Source organism: Lynx rufus (assembly GCF_022079265.1). Classification (NCBI taxonomy): domain Eukaryota; kingdom Metazoa; phylum Chordata; class Mammalia; order Carnivora; family Felidae; genus Lynx; species Lynx rufus. The sequence goes on from NW_025814840.1 coordinate 11,949,615, forward strand.
TTAATTTTCCTCCTGGCTTCCCAAGTTTAGATGGGTAATTGCCCATATACTCCTCAGAATTTTTTTTCCGTTAAGATCGTTAACTGACGTAGGCTGCATTTTAGGATACGGTGGGAAACAGGGCTCTACTTTATTTTCTTCCAAACGCACAGCCAGTTGGTCTAATAGCATTCACTGAATAATACTTTCCTCAACTGATACAAAGACTTCAGAATATATCAGATTTTCCTATTCGTAGCGACGAGTATCTGTACATGTGCATGACGTGTGTATCTACCCGTGCACACCCACATGGTACTTATGGTGTTCTGGACTCTACTGTCTTCCGCTGCTTGGTCTAGCCCGTGTAACGCGATGGAGCTCAGTCAAAAGTCCTCACTCACCTGCCCTTCTTCATCAAACGCCATGACCACCACAGCAGCTCCAAACTTCTTAATCTTTCTAGCCTTCTCCAGGAAGTCGCCCTCGCCCTCCTTCAGACTAATGCTATTGACAATGCACTTCCCTTGGCAGCATTTCAGCCCAGCTTCAATCACAGCAAAATTGGAGGAGTCGATGCACAAGGGCACCTGAGATCAGAAGGGCAAGAAAAGTCACAGAAAAATTACAAGTCACTACAAACTCCCACCCAAGGGCTCCCAAATATTCCTTATTTCTTATTTAGGAAAGCAACAAACAAGTAATAATAGTGTGGAAGAAAGAGGATTTTAAGGTACTCATTCTTAAAGCCCAAAATACTTGGGAGTAATTCCAGTCTTACAAGAGACCCCACGTAGGAACCAGAAATTTAAAAATCAAAGATCACGACTAAACACTGGAATGAAACCACTGAGGTCAGCTCACCGGCTTCATTTCCAGGTTACACTTTCGAGTGCCTAAACTAAATCTCCAACAGGATTCAGAACATCCCTGATCTGACTCTGGGGTTAATGCTCAGCCTTGTACACCCTTGGGAACAGCCTTCCAGCCAAGTTATTCAAATTCAATCTTCCCTTTAGAAAATCAAGTTCTTGGGATGCCCGGGTGGTTCAGTCAGTTAAGCATCTGACTTCAGTTCAGGTCATGATCTTATGGTCCTTGAGTCTGAGCCCCACATCGGGCTCTGCGTTGACAGTTCAGAGCCTGGAGCCTGCTTTGGATTCTGTGTCTCCCTCTCTCTCTGCCCCCTCCCATGCTTACACCCTATCTCATTCTCACAAATAAACAAACATTAAAAATTTTTTTAAAAAGAGAAAGAAAAGAAAATCAATTTCCTGACTGGCGGCGGGGGTGTTTAGAAGAGTTTTAGAAGTAGAAGCGTTTTACTATTAGAAAGGAAAAGATGTACTATTTAATAAAAGCATATAACTAAAATAAAGGACAAAACTGGAACGCACAGATGAGAACAGGTTCATTTTAACAGTCTCTGTGCATTCATGCCTCTGTTCCAGGAAAAGTAAAAGTAAGTAAGGGTTCCAAGGCAGGACTAGCTTCAAGCAAAGAAATGAAAGAGGGCAGCTGATCTAAGCTCCATTACGTAAAGTGACGCCCACGTCAGGCCCCGTGCTAGACTGGGGGGCACTGATGGAGCAGGAGACTCCCGGGCTTCCCCAAGCTTGTTAAGATAAACGACTAGACACACAGTGCCATGAAGTGTGGGTAACGCGGGGGCAGGGGAGCAGCATGTCTCGGAGGCACCTCGCCCCACCTAGGGCAGATAGAGAGCAGGGCAGGAGAACGCAGGGAAGGTTCCCAGGGCAGTCGGCTCGTCCGTAGGCCACTCTTCCAAAGCAGAGCATGACGGAACGAGGGAGCCATCGACTCTGCTCTTTCTTACCACACTGGCAGTGACAGGTTTGCTAGGAAAGGGGTCAGGCACCAGTGACGATACCAGGCCCACGTTCTAAACCGCTGGCTGAGTTTGGTGTCCCAGCTGTGCTGGTAAATATGGGCTAGTCACACGTTTTTATGCTCGACTCCAGTTGTTCATAATTTGGTCTCGAGTAAATTGTGGTAGGAGGTCAAAACCAGGAGAGATCAAGACAAAGTTACTGGAGCAATCAGAACAATAATTCATAAGGTCTTTGGTTACTTAAGGCTGTTCCTTGTTGAGGCACTCCTATGTTCACGATTCACGAGTCAGACAAAGCAGCGGAAAGAAACGCGGGTCAACAGTCAGCGGACTTGCCTGGGACCGTGCGGAGAGTCTTCCGACCCCAGCAGAGCCCCCTTCCCCACCGCTCAACAGATAAAAAGCTGTTCCCCCTCTCATTCTGATGGACTTGGAACGACTCATTTGGTTTCTCCGCACCTTAAATTCTCAAAATATTTACTCCCAGAGGAGTGACAGGGCTTTTGACTGAGGAGTTTTAAGCCACAAATGAAAGACGGTCGATGTAATTCACTGCTTACCACAAGATGTCTAACTTAAGCGTTTGCCATGGGCCTAATGAAAGGCAGACAGCCTCGTCCCTCAAAGCACTAGGAAGTTTCCTTTAAGAAGAACTTCACAAATCACTTCTCACCACAAATTCAATGGTAGAAAATGAAGTAAAATTTTTAAAGATTTTAGAATCCATCCAAAAAATATTTTTAAAACTGAACACGATTAACTTTCATCTTTTATTTTTTTAAAAATTTTTTTTTTCAACGTTTATTTATTTTTGGGACAGAGAGAGACAGAGCATGAACGGGGGAGGGGCAGAGAGAGAGGGAGACACAGAATCGGAAGCAAGCTCCAGGCTCCGAGCCATCAGCCCAGAGCCTGACGCGGGGCTCGAACTCACGGACCACGAGATCGTGACCTGGCTGAAGTCGGACGCTTAACCGACTGCGCCACCCAGGCGCCCCATCTTTCATCTTTTAAAGAACAAATGTAAAAGCTCACATAGAATGCTTCAATTTTTTTTTTAATTTTTTTTTTTTCAACGTTTATTTATTTTTGGGACAGAGAGAGACAGCGCACGAACGGGGGAGGGGCAGAGAGAGAGGGAGACACAGAATCGGAAACAGGCTCCAGGCTCTGGGCCGTCAGCCCAGAGCCCGACGCGGGGCTCGAACTCACGGACCGCGAGATCGTGACCTGGCTGAAGTCGGACGCTTAACCGACTGCGCCACCCAGGCGCCCCATAGAATGCTTCAATTTAATCTTGTTTTATCATTTTGTTTACTCTGATAAGCCCAAATGGGTCTCTTCTTCCTGCAATAAAGAAGAACTGGCTGAGCGCCCCTGTGTTAGAAATGGAACCCATGACTTGGTAAAAGCGGGTAATTGCATCCTTCGGAGACATGGTAAGCAGGTTCCTAGGCCATCCAGACATCAGAGGAAACTCAATTCTTGTGAGCAATTCCAGAAGCCTTGGAAACAGCCGAGCTGAAGTCACAGCTCTCTCTGGTTTATATCAAAAGGCTGCCATTAAAGGAGAAACTGACAATCAGAAACTGTTGGGTGCTCACCGTAAGAAACCAGAAAACCAGTGTATGAGAGGACAGACCCATGGGACAATTGACAAGGTTAAGTGAGTGACAGAGTGAGGGCAGGTGAACTCCCTTGGGGAATAAACATTTTGTACAACCTTGGCAATGTCAGGCTCAGAAGCAATAAAGTTGCAAAATCTGGTCATTGCACTTGTACCATCCAGCATCCCATCATCCATGTTGATATCCAACACCTGGGCTCCCATTTCCACCTGCACTTTGGCGATGCTCAGAGCTTCCTGAGGAAAGAATGCCAGAGGAGGCAGCATTAGGAGAGGGCGACCCGAGAGAAGGCAGGCCAAAGTCATCCCTACCTTCCCGGCAGTCCTTCCAAATCAGACTAGACTGGCCAGCCACCCCAACCCTGGGCCCGCTCTCCTCCCACCAATCATCACAGACGGACGACTGACCCTTCTTTAACATCTCCTCCATCACATCATTTCATCACTCGGAATCCACCAAGGCGCTGTTTTTCCTGCCATAGAGAAGCTACACTCCCCAGCCTGGTGTCCCAGGCCCGCCGTGACCTGGCCCTGTCTTCTTACCTAACTGAACTCCCCATTCCTCCCCTCCCGGTTCCCTTCACCCAGCCACGTCTTTTCCACTTCTGAGTCACAGGTCACATTGTCCCCCTGCTTGAAATACAATCTCCTTCCCTTCTATACCATTTAGGACCCAGCTCAAGCCCCATCTCCTCCAAAAGAAGTCCTCAGAGAAACCATCCGAAACTTCTGTTACTCTTCAGTGTTTGCCAAGACATGCAAAGCATGTTGCCGGCTATTGGTAAGAGTTACGTGAAATAGGAGTTAAATAAAACTCAGCAGATTTTTATACTGGAAGGTTTTTCAAATCCTGTAATACACTATTACGCACTGCAAATATCCAAGAACAGGATATAATACGCAGCATTTCCCATTTACGACCATTTAAGGAATATCTTGTAGGATCAGTGTTCCAGAGAACATCCTTCAGGAGGGAAACACTGCTTATTCCACAACGCTGTGCCACCTCCCAACTTCTGTGACAGATGTGATCATTATGGCATGGTTTACGACATCATCCTGTCCTCGTGATTTCAGGAGTATCAGCTTATTCCTCAAAATAGAGTGTTAAGTGTTTAGGACTCTAGAAAGGTCCTGCTTTCCTGCTCTCCTCTGAACAATGCTGGGCAAAATATACACGTTCTATAAATGCTAATTGATAAAACAGAGTTTATTTTGGGTCTTCACAGTCCACTTCATAACGTAATAAAATAAGTAAGGATAAAATCAACGGTAGCTTCTGATGTTGTCCTAATTTTTCCCTGGCTTAAGGAAGCCACATAGCCACTGTCAAGCCATCACTATGATAGAGCAGACATGGGAGCCTCTGGCATTGCCCGAGGAAAGACCATTCGTGATGACCCAAGGTTACACGGGAAAAAGACGACAACAAAATTCAAAATCAAAACCAAAAAGTGTTTTCCAGCACGCGTCCCCATCCCTATCCTGGAAGGGCTCGCACCTGGCCGGGGGCGAACGACACCGGCCCACAGAACAGCTGGCAGTGCTGCCCCACTCGGGGTGAGTCCAGCGCCGAGGCTGCCCGAGCAGCAGGGAAGGGCCAGGTCTCTGCGGACTGAAATGGAGGAAGCCACCCGAGAGGGAGAGTCTTCGGCTGGCCCCCGGGGGACAGACTGGGGGAAGCAGAGAGGAGACGGGGGCCACCTGGCAAGACTGGCGATCAAGAGAGTCGGACAACAGAGATGCCAACACCCCGCCTCTCTATTCCAGAAGAGTCACGGAGTGAGAGCGTGGAGGTCCGAGTCTCCCACACGGGCTCACTATGATGAAGTCATGTGTACAAGGTGAGCAACACTCAGCACTGGGGTTTCTTTTAGGCCAGTGCTCTTCCCAGCAAACCGCAAAGCCTTGAGGGATCATTACCTCAAGGGAAATTAGAATCAAATAAAGAGTCACCCCTACTGATCCCATTCCAGTCTCCACCGCCTCCTCGTCCTGTGGACTCTAGGCAGAGACAGCAGAGAACACTGGGGGTCTATCTACCACTTACTTGACGGAAAACAACAGGCAAGTAGTTTAACTTGCCCCAAAGGCCCATCGGTAAGATGGGGATGATAATAATACCCATCTCACAGGTCTGTGTGGGTTCAACAGTGACGTAAAGTGCTGAGCACCATGACTGGCCCATAGTAACACCTTACTAAATGCTAGACACTATTTAAAAAAATTTTTTTTTAATGTTTGTTTATTTTTGAGAGACAGAGAAAGTGTACGCACAAGCGGGGGAGGGGTGGAGAGAGAGGGAGACACAGAATCCAAAGCAGGCTCCAGGCTCCAAGCTGTCAGCACAGAGCCCGATGCAGGGCTCGAACTCACGAACCGTGAGATCACGACCTGAGCTGAAGTCAGACTTAAGCGACTGGGGCACCCGGGCGCCCCTAAATGCTAGACACTGTTACCCCCATCTGCTTGCATCTTCCTAAAACGCCCTCTGTTCTCCGTGTCAAATCTGTCAAATCTGAGGGCTGAAAGGGATGCTACAGAATGACCCTAAGAATCGAAACATAAATAGAAACATGGCCAATGGAAGAACGCCATAGAACCACAAAGGCTCATGAGGATTTTAGAGGGGAAGCGACATGTAAAAAAAAAGGGCACGGCATGGGGGAGGGAGGGGCGGGGCAGAAGCAAGCCTCCTGGAATATTCGAATGCCTGCATGGAGAGAACTGAATAGTGGCCTAAGGAGTTTGGAATTTATCCCATCTGCAAAAAAATGTCACCCTGTGGCAGCTTCTGGCCTGGGGTGACAGAAGCACACAGTGGCAGTGAGCAGCAGCAGGAGCACAGGGAAAAAGACTGACACGATGGCCAGGAACCGGCTAAGAGGCTCGACTGGAGGGCCGCAAAGGATGACAGATGGGCCCTTTCTCGGTGAGTAAAACTAAGTCCAGTTTGATACCGGTTTCTGGAAGACCTACTTCCTAAAGCACAAAAAACCTCAGTGACAGCTGATGATAAGATAAATCAGACTAAACTCCTCCAATTTTAACTTCTGATTTTAATAAGAAAAAAAAAATCTATCCAGATGCTTAGGGGAGGCACTTCTGGGATCAGATTTTGCTTATGCGCAGGGTGACTGAGCCTGAAAATACTGTGGCTAAACTATCATGTAAACTTTCCAAGACAGGGGCCTAGTCCTTCTTTTCTGTTTGCTTGTCTGTGTCAGTCCAGAGCCAGCAGAATCAGAAACACTACGAGTCACTTGGTTGATGTGGTTATGAGGAAGTGGATAGGAATTTTCTCGGCTTCCTCTTTCCCTAGAAGGATTTGTGAGAAGCCAAAATGAAGAGTATCCTCAAATTTTTAAATTTATCTCACAATTAACAGAAAAGGTCGGAACCGGGATCCCTCCCATCTCACCCCACTTCACATCCCCAATGAGGTTCTTTTCGACCGTTAGTAAGAACGGCTTCGGTCTCCCGAAGCCTCCCCTCCCAGCTGCCCAGCCCGCTGCTAACACGCATGACCATTCTCCTCACAGTCCCCACCGCGCTGCAAATCACTCTCTCAGAGGCAGAGCGGTTTCACTGACATGCCGTCTAGCCGACGACATGGCAGATGCCTCAAGGGTCTTACTAAGATGCTCACTTCATAGTTTCCTGCCATGATGAGTTTAGCAAACCTCCTGGATCCTGCCACGTTACAGCGCTCTCCAATGTTAACAAAGTTGGTGTACGGTCCGATCCTGAAGGGCTCTAGACCTTAAAAGGAGAAGCATTTTGAGAATTTTCTGGAAATTCACATGATGATATGAGACAGAAAACAAAAGCTTTCATGAGAAAGAAAAGAAGTTTTGGCGGCACAGCGCATCTGGCTACACAGGACGCCTAACGCGGGGTGAGGAAGGACCACGGCCTTCTTCCCCCAGAAATCTTTAAACGTGACAAAGGCTGTATGTTACAGCTGCACTTACAACCACAACTCTCAAAAGAAGTATTTCAGGGCTTTTCAGTTCAAAATTTTTCTAAGGAACTGCATCATACCAGCTTTGATAAACAAGGAAAAATTATCATCATACCCCTATTTCACCAAGAGTGTGGGGCCAAGGCCGGGAGGTCAGGAGCCAAAGGATTGCTCGCAGCTGGTCACTTGGAGATCAGCGGGAAGCCAGCCGGGGCGAGCTTCCTTCATCCCCCCAGCAGCACGCTCAGAACTCTACCTGCTGTCTTTGACCCAGAGGCCAAGAGCCCGGGACCAGCAAGGTTGGACTGGGTCACCAGGTAGGACCCAGGATGAGCCCTGGGAGACCGGAGTCGCCACGGCACACCCTCCACTCATGAGCGGACTCTGGGAAACGCAACTCGGGCTGTCTGCACCTCTCGCCTTATTTGCCAAGGGGACGTAACATCTCCCCTGGTACGGGCCACGTTAGGGGCAAATACCAGCTTTACAATTAGGAACACATTAACTGAGGTAAAAAGCAACAGGCGGTGCAAAGTTATCGCTACAGAAAACGCTGTTATCTGTTTCTGTTCTAATGATATTTAAAGCACGAGGAGACAGGGTCTGGCAGGATCTGGGGACGGCCAGCCCCGGGTTCCAAGCCCCGTCCAGCTATTTCAGCACACAGACCAGGGCCGCTTCTTTTGTGGCCTCTGATTTTATAAAAAAGAGACATAAAAGGATGTTTTTTTGCACACTTTTTTCATACATTTCATAGCAATATTGTAAAAACGAGACTAGATAATACTGATAAGCGTAAAATTAGCATCTGCAGTCATCGCTGTTGTTGTTAATGAGAGAAAATGGCTTTTGCGTCCTTTGCCAAAGCACTGGTTGAAAAGGAACAAGATATCAGGGAGAGGAAAATAATGAATACAAGATGAGTAATTATGAAGGTCTTCCAGACTGGTTAACAGACTGGGGAGACATCCCTTCCCAGTTCTGTCTTGATTTCTTCCCACTGGTAGTGACTCTCCACGTGAACCTCGGGGTACCCCTGATCCGGAGGCAGACGCCAAGGTTCGCAGGGCAGGCAAACAGGGGTGCCAACATTTACGTGCTGAGGGAGACCCTGCGTCATCGCCCTACAAGCATTGTATACAAAGTGCTTCTCAACTATTATCAATGTGAGGTATCTGACATAAAAGCTACATTTTCCTTACATCTGCAATCTATAAAAGAACCATTTAAAGGAGTGTGTTGGATGTCATTCTTTTAAGATCTGATTGAAGGTGATTTTTAAAAGCAATTTAGAAATAGCACTGGAAATTCAAATTGGAAGAAGAGGCTTCTTTGATTCTTCCACATAAATTCTTTTTAAAAATCCTATCTAAAAGGTTCTCTTGTTTCAATCTTGGCAAAGTCAATCAGTAGTCTTAAGATCTAAGGATGAAATCAACTATCCTACCACACCTCTCCCTGGCAGAAGCCACGTTCGGGGGTAAGGAGTGTGCCATCACCCCCTAAATCCCACTCCCTCTAGGCTTGCTCTCCGTCTTCTGGAAAATGAACAGAAAGCCAGGAAGACTGCAGAGGGTTTTTAACCCAACTTCACACTCACTCACTGGGATGAATTCTATGAAATATGTTCTGACTGAGAAAAGGAGGTGCTGCTTTTGCTGTCCTCAGATTTTATTTCAACTTCCTTAGAGGAACATAAGGAACACACATATTTCAATTTTGAGAAATGTTAAATTCTAAGTTATTAGGGTGCATAATTTCCCACGTGCACTATTTGCAGATTCTCTAAGAATCTGTTATTGTATACATATATCTGTATATCTATAAATACATATACACACACACATTTTTGTTGTTGTTGCTTAAAAATACCATCTAAGAATATGTCATTTTAGTATTGTGGAGAAAATATAAAACTTAAAGTTATTTCTCTAATAGTCGGCATAATGGACTACTTTACTGATGATGTTCCTTATTTGAACATCAAAACTCATTCCAGAAAAGGGAGGCTGCCCACCTAACAGGACTGATGAGCACCCAACAGAACAGTAACTACACCTCTTTGTAAAGTCCTGAACACACAGCAAATGCAGGATCATGGCAAGAATATCATAGAAGCAAACAATTTCCTAGGAAGAGGCTGCCGTCATTACAAACCACTGTTTGTGGCGGTTTGGAACTTTCACTAACTAACGGCAAATCCGACGATTCAAATGGTTAGCCTGTGGCCGAGAGTGTGTTTTCAAAGCGGTGCGTAACAGAGCTGCGACTGTGTGAGTTCTAATTCTGAGCAGAGACCCCACCTGGGCAAACCACCTGTGCCTTCTGCACATTTCCCACCTCTACTCTCCACTAGAAGCCACTTAAATGCCAGAAAACACACACGCCTCTTGACCTAAGAAGCAAGTTACTTGGCACACGTATCACCACCGCTCAGAATAAACGTACGGAATTAACCCACAAGTGGTTTCTGAAATCCTAACAATCGTGTCTCTACCACTTACCAGAGAGTAACATATGCTGTTCAAAAACAGTGGCAGGTGGAACTCTAGGCTTACAGTTTTTCACAGCTTCAGCAATTTCCCTGAGTTAAAAGACAAAACACTACATCCATTAATTCAGAAGAAAATAAATTGAATTAAGCTAATTTCCAGCTATGAAATTAAGTCTATTTAACATAATTATGCACATAATTATGTACCTAATTCCAAACGTGCGGCAGCAGCTACGCCTTTTAGTTTTCTCAGCAAGGCCGAAAATGAACGTACAAACTTGAACTTTTCTCTACCTGCCCAGTCTGCTGGGCACTGACTGTACCAGCTTCTGCACTCAGAGATACAAACTGAGAGATGGATGGGATGGTTTATGCAAATGCCAACAGCAAATCCCCTCCTTTCTTTCCCAAACCCATATGGGGCCTTCCGTCCATGAACCATGTGCTTGCTTCCTAGTAGTTTGACAGAAAAAAGGCTTCCTCGTAGAGGAGGAGCACACAGCAGACGGGGTGCCACGAGTGCAGGCCTGTGTTTTAGGTCTGTTTTCTCTAAGCACAGGCACACAGTAGGGAGGGCATATAGTAATAAATCACTTAAAACCCCAAAAATAATTACTCGCAAAAATTTGCTTTGATTGTGCACACACTTCTTAACCTTATTGGCTGTAGTACATCATGTCTTAGATCAACTTGGAAAAATCAGGCTACTCCACTAAATTTATCAGGACCTGTATGAACTGCTCACTCTGCTGACCTAGATTAGTATGCAGATGCCCCAGTAGAAGCAGCAGGAGAGCGTGCGCGTGCGCACACGCGCGCGCGCACACACACACACACACACACACACACACAGGTGAGTAGAAAGAGATAGAAACATATACGCCTACATGTATATACACGCAATCACACACGTATTTTTTTTTAACGTTATTTTTTTTTTTTTTAAATTTTTTTTTTTTTTTTCAACATTTATTTACTTTTGGGACAGAGAGAGACAGAGCATGAACGGGGGAGGGGCAGAGAGACAGGGAGACACAGAATCAGAAACAGGCTCCAGGCTCTGAGCCATCAGCCCAGAGCCCGACGCGGGGCTCGAACTCCCGGACCGCGAGATCGTGACCTGGCTGAAGTCGGACGCTTAACCGACTGCGCCACCCAGGCGCCCCTTAACGTTATTTTTGAGAGAGAGACAGAGACAGAGTGCGAATGGGGCAGAGACAGAGGGAGACACAGAATTTGAAACAGGCTCCAGGTTCCTAGCTGTCAGCACAGAGCCTGATGGGGGACTCAAACTCACAGACTGTGAGATCCTGACCTAAGCTGAAGTTGGACGCTTAACTGACTGAGCCTCCCAGGCGGCCCACCCCACAGGTATTTTTAAAACAACTCTCTTTAGGGGTGCCTGGGTGACTCCGTTGGTTGAGCATCTGTCTTTGGCTCAGGTCATGATCTCACGCTGACAGTGTGGAGCCTGCTTCGGATTCTCTATCTCCCCCTCTCTCTCTGCCCCTCCCCTGTTCATGCTCTCTAAATAAAACTTTAAAAAATAAATGAATAAAAACAAAACAACTCTTTTTAAAAAGGAGAGGATAACCTTAAAAACAAAAGGAAACCGAGAGATATACTATATTCAACTACTGATAGCTTTTAGATATTATTTAAAAGATGTTTTAAAAATTACATAGGCTCGGGGCGCCTGGGTGGCTCAGTCAGTTAAGCACTTAAGCGTCCGACTTCGGCTCAGGTCATCTCACAGTTCGTGGTTCAAGCCCCGTGTTGGGCTCTATGCTGACAGCTCGGAGCCTGGAGCCTGCTTCAGATTCTGTGCCTCCCTCTCTCTCTGCCTGTCCCCTGCTCATGCTCTGTCTCTCTCTGTCTCAAAAATAAATAAAAACATTAAAAAAAAAATTTTTTTTTTAAATTACAGAGGCTCTTGGGATGCCTGGGTGGCTCAGTAGGATAAGCGTCCAACTTCGGCTCAGGTCATGATCTCATGGTTGAGAGTTCGAGCCCCACGTGAGGCTCTGTGCTAACAGCTCTGAGCCTGGAGCCTGCTTTGGATTCTGTGTCTCCCTCTTTCTCTGCCCCTCCCCTGCTCAATGCTCTGTCTCACTCTATCTCAAAAATAAATACAAACATTAAAAACAAATAAATAAATAAAAATAAAAATTATATAGGCTCTTAACAGAGTCTATCACAGAAGCCAACAAAAAGAGTGAAATGTTAGATACATCAGAACAGCAGACGTATCATGTGCACAGACTCAGCACAGTGGGATGACTGGCTCAAAATCGACCGTCACTCTAGGGAAAAAGCAAGTTACAAACAGTCCTAAACTGTATCCTATCTCACTGAACTGCAAGCCTCTTTAAGCCACACACTGGCAAGGACTTGAACACATGCTCTCCTTCACACCCTGTCCCTCAGATGCTCGCTCAACAACACGGGTTAGGCCAATGACCGGGCGACTTCTCTTGACCTCAAGGAGCTTGGTTGTCTTGTCATCTTTTCCTTCCATGAGAGAACTAATGGGGATGTGTGTTTGCCCACAGGAAATATGAGCTGTCCTTCCTTGACTTTCCGAATATTAGTCAGGTATTTATGGATAGAATATCGTGATGGAATTTGCTTTACAATGTTCTAAGGGGAAAAAATTGGGAAATAGATAAAAAAAAGAAAGAAAAGCAAAATACTGAAAATTATGGAAACTCTGTGACAGGCACATGGGGATTCATTTTATTAATCTTCTTTTGTTTTTGGAATTTGTCACAGTATAAAGGTATCTTAGTTTGCTGGGGCTGCCATAATGAAATACCACAGACTGAGTAGCTGAAACGGCAGAAATTTTTTTCTCGAAGTTCTAGAAGCTAGAAGTCTGAGAAGAAGGTGTTGGCAGAGCTGGTCGCCTCTCTGGCTCACAGATGTCTTCTTCTCCCTATGTGCTCACAGGGTCCCTTCCTCTGTGAGACTGTGTCCTTATCCCTTCTTACAAAGACACCAGTTATATTGGATTAGGGCCAACCCATATGATCTCATTTCACCTGAATCATCTCTTTGAAGATCCTATCTCCAAATACAGTCACTTCAAAGGAACTGGGAGGTTGGGACTTCAACATATGAATTTTGGGGGGTGGGGACACAATTCATCCCACAACAAAAGGTAAAATACTTAGAAATGATTACCACCTGATATGATCTGGTGTCGTACCACAGCACCCACCAACTATATTGACCAAGCCATCCACAGCAAAGCCCTGCATTTAGGAAAAGAAACAGTTTCAGAGTCCATCTGAATTCAAAATTCACCACCACCCCTTGAGCGGAAAAGAGATCTACATTTCATAAATGAATGTTTCACTAAAAAGAGGGTTAAACATAATCCAAGATACAAAGCTTTCACATGCCTTAGATAGGTTTAAAGCAGGGAACACAGCTCAGATAACTATGAAATCCTTTATACCATTTAAAATGTAATGATGTAATCATTTGCCTACTTGGACATAATAAAGACCTTTTTTTTTTTACCTATATGCTGAGTGGAATCACATGATGAGCTGGATAGCACATCAAATAACACATAAAGTACATACCAGCTTTTACATTTAAATTAATTTAAAATTTTATGGGGGTGCCTGGGTGGCTCAGTCAGTTAAGCATCCGACTTTGGCTCAGGTCACGATCTCACAGTTGGGGAGTCCGAGCCCCACGTCGGGCTCTGTGCTGACAGCTTGGAGCCTGGAGCCTGCTTCGCATTCTGTGTCTCCCTCTCTCTCTCTGTACCCCCCCCACTCGTGCTCTGTCTCTCTCTCAAAAATGAATCAACATTTAAAATTTTTTTAATTAATTTAAAATTTTAAAGAATTAAAAATTCAGCTCCTCAGTCACATCTCAAGCTCTCGGCACACGGCAGTGGCTGCATACTGGACAGTGTGGTGTAGAATTTAACCACAAGCTAGTTAGGGAAGGACAGTAACTGAAACAGGAAGTCAAGGAACTGAGAAGTCGGAGAACTGGAAAGATCATCTACTAGAAAGGTCTTGAAGTCTCAAGAATTAAGTCAGAAATCATTTAGGAGAGAATGTTAATGAGCCAGAAGCTAAAACTTCAAGGAATGAGGAAAAGAGACCCAGGAGTTAGTGGGTGGTACGGTCCCAAGACCTGGGATTCAAAGGTGGGAGGTATGTGGGCAAGAAGGTATCCTTGTGACAACAGGGAGCAAGAAGACAAAAATGCTCCCCAACAGTATGCTTGAGGCAAAGTGGGGGAGGGGAGCCACCACGTGAGGGCGTTGCAGAGAACAGCCTAGTTTCAAGTAGTTCGGGTTGGACCTGACTGGGAATTTTGCAACAGACACCAGTGCCTGATGGGAAGAAAAATGCTGCCGTCAAGCCCCTCCCTCTGCCTCCACCACCTTAATTCAGAGTAGTTAAGCCTTTTTTTGTTTGGTTGTTTTTAATATTTATTTATTTTGAGAGAGAGAGAGAGAGGGGCGCCTGGGTGGCTCAGTCGGTTAAGTGTCCGACTTCGGCTCAGGTCACAGTCTTGTGGTTTGTGAGTTTGAGCCCCACGTCGGGCTCTGTGCTGACAGCTCATGCTCTCTCTCTCTCAAAACGAAATAAAAATTAAAAAACAAAATTTTTTTTAAAGAGAGAGAGAGAGAGAGAGAGAGAGAGACAGCAGGGAAGGGGCGAGAGAGAGAGGGAGACAGAGAATCCCAAGCAGGTCCCATGCTGTCAGCACAGAGCCCAATGCAGGGCTCAATCCCATGAACTGTGAGATCATGACCTGAGCCAAAATCAAGAGTCGGACACTTAACAGAATGAACCACCCAGGCACCCAGAGTAGTTCAGCTTTTGTTATACATACACTGGGATTGCTTTAGGAGAAAATTTTAAGTTTTCTAAATATTCTCTAGATACTGTAAATCTAAGATTTCATTTCTCTATCTCTTAAAAACTGAAGGGAAAGAGAATCGTTAACCTTTAGTTGCATGGCCATCATGTGCGGAGTTTCGTCGTAGTCACCGAAAGTGTTGGGAAGACCTAGGAAAGCAGATTACAAGCGTTATTGAAAATCGCCTTGACGTGCAGACTAATGTTGCCGAACGCTTTAGGTTTAAAAGTGAGAAAAGTTTATAATTATATGGTGATTGTTTGAAAATCAAACTATAATTCTTAATAATGAACACAGTAAATGAAAAGGTATCACACCCCCGCCCCCCAGAAAACCACAGAGGCAAATAAACAGAGACTATTTCTCTTCCATCTGAAAGAAGAGTCACCACCCCAGCCCCTTCCCGCGAAGGAAACTCAATCTCGTCAGCTAGCTGCTTGGGGGCGGGGGTTAGGAGAGTGCTACATATCCTTTGAATTGATGAGAGCACCGGCTATAAAATTAAAAACAAAACAAAAAAAAACACAACCAATCACCTCTCAAATAAATTTTTCCAAATAAAAGTTTCCAGTAAAACTTTAGCATCTAATTAACCAATTTCCTGTTTTATTTATTATCCCCTTCTAGTTTTCTTCTCCTGGTGGGAAAGAAAATTTATTAAGCATTAAAATGTATATATTTTGGGAAAGAAAGCTGGAAAATGATGTCTACCCCTAAGGAGCTAAGCAAATGCTCAAAAACATTCACCAGGAAATCTGGTTAATCCAAAATGGGTTATCAGTTTCTAATTGGATAGTTTGAGAACTGCCTATAAATATCTCAAAATTTCTTACATATAGTAAACTAGAAGAGCTAACTTTTAGAAAGGAATCGGGGCGCCTGGGTGGCGCAGTCGGTTAAGCGTCCGACTTCAGCCAGGTCACGATCTCGCGGTCCGGGAGTTCGAGCCCCGCGTCGGGCTCTGGGCTGATGGCTCAGAGCCTGGAGCCTGCTTCCGATTCTGTGTCTCCCTCTCTCTCTGCCCCTCCCCCGTTCATGCTCTGTCTCTCTCTGTCCCAAAAATAAATAAATGTTGAAAAAAAAAAATTTTAGAAAGGAATAATCTAACACACAGGTTGTTAATACAGCGGAATGGACAGGAGGGCTCCCTCTCCTCTTTTTCTTGCACTCCTCTCTTTGGCCACATTCACTCGGCCAGCACTGTCACCAAAAGCAAGGCTCTGCTCGGCTATGTACCTGGGATTCATCCCCCAAAGTTCTGTCCAATTCCGAGGCTTTCAGGCTGAGTCAAACTGTTCCTTCAAGTCTAGAGGGAAACAGTGGTCTAGACCCACTGTATTTTCATTTAGAAGATTCCCACTGAATGTCAACTATATACCAAGACCTGCAAAATAAACTCTTTTAACCCTACCTATCCCTGTCTTGTGTATTTGGATTTCCTCAGGTGCAACTCCCTAGAAATACACACCTGCATTGGGGTAACAGAGGACATAGGCTGTTGTACATTTTCCAATTGTTTCAATAAAAGGTCTCATTTCAGCTGCACCCAGAGCACAGTTTAATCCAATGCTGTAAAAACAAAAAGATATTAGGAGCATCATCTTGCACACAAAATATCTTCATATAGAAAAAGTCACAATAGGGGCGCCTGGGTGGATCAGTCGGTTAAGCGTCCGACTTCGACTCAGGTCACGATCTCGCGGTCCGTGAGTTTGAGCCCCGCGTCGGGCTCTGGGCTGATGGCTCAGAGCCTGGAGCCTGCTTCCGATTCTGTGTCTCCCTCTCTCTCTCTCTGCCCCTCCCCTGTTCATGCTCTGTCCCTCTCTGTCTCAAAAATAAATAAACGTTAAAAAAAAAAATTTTTTTTTAAAAAAGAGTCACAATAAAGAAAGGACTATATCTAAAACCAAGCAGGTAATAAATCTCCACTTCAGCTTTAGCACCTCCATTCAGATATAAACAAAGCCATTTCACCAAAGTCCCCAGAAGCACTGAATGTTTCTGTCTACGTCTCCCACGTCAGGTGATGTTACAGCTAAAGGACCCTGCCTCGGATATCTCCTCGAGTAAGTTCACAGTTTGGTTAATGGTATCCTGTGAAGCAGAAATGCCTGCAAACTACCACTGCTAATAAACATCTGATCTGAAATCAACACATAAGAGAAAGAAAAAGGACAATTATGGCGGTAGAAGGCACATTAATGACACATAGAAGCCACTGTGGGAGTGCAGAAGACCAAGATTCATTAGTCTTTGTTCTATAACCGACTTGCAAGGTGACCTTGGACTTATAATTTGTCCTCTTATAAATTAAGCTAACTTCTTTACTATAAAATGAAGTTTCATTTTGCAAATGAAACTTACTGTGGGCTCAAATAACACAGATCTAAGCAGAGCTGCTCTAACAAGTAATCCCACCAATCCCACTCTCAGCGGGGGCCCCTAAGGCCTTCAGGAATTCAGAAATTATGAAGCTACTAGTCTAGGAGATCTTTTAGTTTTTCATATTTCACTTTTTTTTTTCTTTTGCTATGATTCCTAAGTGCAATGCGGTATATACTAGATTAGATCTTAAGGCAGAAAAGGGGGCATTAGTGGAAACACTTGAAAGCTGAATAAAGTCTGGAGTTTAGTTAATAGCAATACTATTCTTACTTTTGACCAAAGGACCATAGCTATGTAAGATAGTAACATTCAGGAAAACTAGATGCAGAGTATATAGAAATTCTCTCTGCTATCTTTGCAACTTTTCTACAAATCTGAAATTACCGCCCCCTGAAAAAAGTTTATTTAACACACACACAATAGCCATTCATGATAAAAACTCTCAGGAAACTAAGAACAGAGGGAAACTTCCTCAACTTGATAAAGAACATTTACAAAAGATCTATAGCTAACATCATACTTAATGATCTAAAACTAATATCCCCCTAATATCAGGAACAAAACAAAGGATGTCCATTTTCATCTCCTACTCAACATCGTACTGCAAGTCGTAGCTAATGCAAGAAGAGAAGGAAATTAAATTATACAGATTGGGAAGGAAGACATAAGTCTGTCTTTGTTCAAAGATAAGATTGTCGACGTAGAAAATCCCAAAGAATCAACTAAAAACTCCTGGAATCAATACACAATTATATATAGCGAGGTCACAAAATATAAGGTTAATATACAAAATTCAACTGTTTATATACCAGCAATGAGCAACTGATATTAGAAATTAAAAACACGGGGTGCCTGGGTGGCTTAGTCAGTTGACCATCTGACTTCGGCTAGGATCATGATTTCGTAGTTGACGAGTTCAAGCCCCGGATCGGGCTCTGTGCTGATAGCTCAGAGCCCAGAGCCTGCTTCTGATTCTGTCTCCCTCTCTCTCTGCCTCTCCCCTGCTCATGATCTGTCTCTCTCTGTCTCAAAAATAAAGATAAACATAAAAAAAAAAAAAAAAGAAATTAAAAACACAACACCATTTACGTTAGCACGAAAACAAATGAAATACCTGGGTGTAATTCTAACAAAATATGTACAAAATCTACATGAGGAAAACTACAAACCTCGGAATAAAGAGATCAAAGCAAATCTAAATAGGTGGGGAGATATTCCATGTACATGAATAGGAAGACTCAGTATCGTTAAAACACCAATTCTTCCCTATTTATAATATAATTTATATATTCATTCACACAATCCCAATGAAAATCCCAGCCAGTTATTTTACAAATCAACTGATTCTGAGGTTCACATGGACAGGTGAACAACCCAGAATAACTAGTGCAATACTGAATTAGAAGAAAAATGGAAGGACTGACACTACCTGGCTTCAAGACTCACTACAAGCGAAGGTAATCAATGGTAGCGGTGAAAGAAGAGACAAACAGATCAATGGAATGAAAAAGAGAGTCCAGAAAAAGAACCACACAAATACAGCCAACTGATCTTTGATGAAGGAGCAAAGGCAAACCAATGGAGAAAGGACTTCCTTTTCAACAAATGGTCCTGGAAAGATGGGACACCCATATTTGAAAGAATTCAAGGACACACAGACCTTACAACTTTCACCAAAATTAACTCGAAATGGATCACAGTTAAATGTAAACTACAAAACTATTAAAGATATAAAGATATATATGAAGATAACACAGCCTGAAACTAATATTACACTGTATGTTAACTAACTGGAATTTAAATTAAAACTTGAAAGAAAGAAAAAAAGATAACACAGAAGACTTAGGTGGTTGTCAGTTTGGCAACACTGAAAGGAGAATCAATGAAAGAAAAAACTGACAAGCTAGACTTTACTACAATTAATAACTTCTGCTCAGCAGAGGACACTATCATGGGAAGACAAGCCACAGACTGGGAGAAAGTATTTGCAAAACACATATCAGATAAAGGAATGGTAATTAAAAGACAACAAAATCTTAAAATTCAATAATGAATACATATGCACCCAACACAGAAGCAACAAAAACATAAAACAATTATTGACAGACCTAAAGGGAGAAATTGACAGCAATACAACAATACAGGACTATAACATACCACTTCCATCAATGATGATCATCCAGACAGGAAATCCATAAGGAGGCCTTAATATGATACATGAGACCAATGGACTTAACAATGATATATACAGAACATTCCACCCAAAAGCAGAAAACAGGTTCTTCTCAAGTGTACATGGAACATCCTCTAGAACACATGTCAGGCTACAAAATGAGTCTCAAAAAATTGAAGACTGAAATCGTGTCAAGCATCTTTTCTAACCACAATGATATAAAACTAGAAATCAATTACAGGAAGAAAACTGGAAAAACTACAAATATGTGAAGATTAAACATGTTACTGAACAACTACTGTGTCATAGAAGAAATCAAAGGAGAAATTAAAAAGCTACACAGAGACAAATGAAAAGAGAAATATGACACACCAACATCTCTGGGATGCAGCTAAAGCAGTTGTAAGAGGAAAGTTCAGAGCAACAGAGGTCAACCTCAAAAAAACAAGAGAAATCTCAAATGAGTAATTTAACTTTACACCAGAGGAACTAGAATAAGAAGAATAAACGAAGCCCAAAGTTAGCAAAAGGAAGGGAATAATAAAGTTCAGAGTAAAAATAAATGAAATAGAAGATAAAAAGACAAATAGAAAAGATCAATGGAACGAAGAGCTGGTTTTTTAAAAAGATAAATGCAATTGACAAAACTTTAGCTAAACTCCCTAAGAAAAAAGGAGAAGACTCAAATAAATCAGAAGTGAGAGCAGAGAAGTTACGAGTGATAACAAAGAAATACAAAAAAGTCATAAGAGACTATTATGAACAATTATATGCCAGTAAATTGAACCTACAAGAAATGGATAAATTCCCAGAAACTTACAATCTTCCAAGACTGAATCACGAAGGAACAGAAGATCTCAACAGACCAATTATTGTACTAGTTTGGAGACTGAAGCATAAAAGTCCAGGACCAGAAGGCCTCACTAGTAAATTCTACCAAAATATCCAAAGAAGATTTAATATCTATCCTTTTCAAACTCTTCCAAAAAATTGAAGAGAAGGAAATGCTTCTAAACTTACTTTACGAGGTATTACCCTGATACCCAAAACCAGGCAAGGACACGCCCAAAAAAGAAAATGACAGGCCAATATCCCAGATGAACAAAGATGCAAAAGTCCTTAACAAAATATTAGCAAACAGAATTCAGCACTACATTAAAAGGATCACACACCACGATCAAGTGGGATTTATCCCTGGGATGCAAGGATGGTCCAACATCTGCAAGTCAGACAATGGAATATACCACATGCACAGAATGAAAAATAAAAATCCTATGATCTCAACAGATAAAGCAACTGACAAAATTCAACATCCACTGACGATAAAAACTCTCAACAAAGTGAGTACAGAGGGAACATACCTCAACATTATAAAAACCATATACAGCAAACCTATAGCTAACGGCATTCTCAACGGTGAAAAGCTAAAGCTTTTCCTTAAGATCAGGAACAAGACAAGGACGCCCACTCTCTCCACTTTTATTCAACACAGTATCAGAAGTCTTAGCCACAGCAACTAGGCAAAAAGAAATAAAAAGCATCCAAATTGGAAAGAAGTAAAACTCACTATTTGCAGATGATAGGATACTATATGTAGAAAACTCTAAGGACTCCCCCCCAAAAACCGCTAGAACTAATAAATTAATTAAGT
Organism: Lynx rufus; assembly: GCF_022079265.1. Lineage (NCBI taxonomy): Eukaryota > Metazoa > Chordata > Mammalia > Carnivora > Felidae > Lynx > Lynx rufus. The sequence continues at coordinate 11,970,633 of NW_025814840.1, forward strand.
AAAGTTGCAGGATACAAAATTAATATAAAAAATGTTGCATTTCTATACACTAAAACTATTGGAAAGAGAAATTAAGAAAACCAACCCACACATTACATCAAAAAATAAAATACCTAGGAATAAATTTAACCAAGAGGGTGAAAGAACTGTACATTGAAAACTATAAGATGCTGATGAAAAAAACTGAAGATGACACAAAGAAATGGAAAAATATCCATGCTCATGAAATGAAAGAATATTGTTAAAATGTCCACAGTACCCAACGCAGTCTACAGATTCAGGGCAATCCTTATCAAAATTCCAATGGCATTTATCATAGAACTAACAAATAATTCTAAAATTTTTATGGAGCCACAAAAGACCCTCAGAAGTCAAAGCAATCTTGAGAAAGAAATACGAACCCAGAGATATCACATGCCCTGATTTCAAATTATACTACAAACTTAGAGTAATCAAAACAGTATGGTATTGGCATAGAAACAGACATACAAATCAATAGAAAAAAATAAACCCACGCATACATGGTCAATTAATTTACAACAAATGGGGCAAGAATATGCACTTGGGAAAGGACAGTCTCTTCTTTTTTTTTTTTAACATAATTTATTGTCAAATTGGTTTCCATACAACACTCTGCTCATCCCAGCAGGTGCCCTCCTCCATGCCCATCACCCACTTTCCCCTCTCCCCCACCCCCCATCAACCCTCAGTTTGTTCTCAGTATCCAAGAGAAGAACAGTCTGTTCAATAAATTGTGTTGGGAAAACGGGACAGCCACAAGCAAAAGAATGACCTTGAACCACTTTCTTATACCATACACAAAAGTCAATCAAAATGGATTAAAGACTTGCATGTAAGGGGTGTCTGGGTGGCTCAGTTAGTTATTTAAGCATCCTACTCTCAATTTTGGCTCAGGTCATGATCTCATGGTTTGTGAGATTGAGCTCCGCATCAGGCTCTGTGCTGACAGTGCAAAGCCTGTTTGGGATTCTCTCTCTCCTCTCTCTCTCTGTCGTTCCCCTGCTCACACACACTCTCTATCTCTCAAAATGAATAAAATAAACATTAAAAAAAAAGAAGACTTGCATGTAAGACCTGAAACCATAAAGCTCCTGAAAGAAAACATAGGCAGTAAGCTCCTTGACATCAAACTTAGTGGTGTTTTGTTTTGTTGTTTATTTTTTCAATATATGAAGTTTATTGTCAAATTGGTTTACATACAACACCCAGTGCTCATCCCAAAAGGTGCCCTCCTCAATACCCATCACCCCCCCCCACCCCCCATCAACCCTCAGTTTGTTCTCAGTTTTTAAGAGTCTCTTATGCTTTGGCTCTCTTCCACTCTAACCTCTTTTTTTTTTTCTTTCTCCTCCCCAGGGGTTTCTGTTAATTTTCTCAGGATCCACATAAGAGTGAAACCATATGGTATCTGTCTTTCTCTGTATGGCTTATTTCACTTAGCATAACACTCTCCAGTTCCATCCATGTTGCTACAAAGGGCCATATTTCATTCTTTCTCATTGCCACGTAGTACTCCATTGTGTCAAAAACACACTCAGATATCACCTCACGCCAGTCAGAGTGGCCAAAATGAACAAATCAGGAGACTATAGATGCTGGCGAGGATGAGGAGAAACGGGAACCCTCTTGCACTGTTGGTGGGAATGCAAATTGGTGCAGCCACTCTGGAAAACAGTGTGGAGGTTCCTCAAAAAATTAAGAATACATCTACCCTATGACCCAACAATAGCACTGCTAGGAATTTACCCAAGGGATACAGGAGTACTGATGCATAGGGGCACTTGTACCCCAATGTTTATAGCAGCACTCTCAACAATAGCCAAATTATGGAAAGAGCCTAAATGTCCATCAACTGATGAATGAATAAAGAAATTGTGGTTTATATACACAATGGAGTACTTAGCGGTGTTTTTTGTTTGTTTGTTTGTTTGTTTGTTTTTGGATCAGATTGAAAAGTCAAGGGAAACAAAAAAAGACAGTAAACAATTGAGACTACATCGGACTGTAAAGCTTCTGCACAGTGAAGGAAACCATCAACACAACAAAAAGGCACCTACAGAACGGGAGAAGGTACCTGTAAATTGTATACCTGGTGCTCACTTTGGCAGCACATATACTAAAACTGGAATGATACAGAGAACATTAGCATGGCCCCTGAGCAAGGATAATGAGCAAATTATCTATCTGATAAGGGATTAATATCCAAAATATATAAAGAACTCATAGAACTCAATAATACAACGAAAGACATCCAATTAGAAGATAGGAAGATCTGAATACTTTTCCAAAGAAGACATCCAGATAACCAACAGACACATGAAAAGATGCTCAACACGACTGACTCATCATCAGGGAAATACGAATCAAACCCACAAATAGATACCACCTCACACCAATCAGAATGGACAATATCAAAAAGACAAGAAATAACAAGTGTTGTCAAGGATGTGGAGAAAGGGGAACCCTTGTGCACTGTTGGTGGGAATATAAACTGGTTCAGCCACTGTGGAAAACAGCATGGAAGTTCCTCAAAAAGTTAAAACTAGAGCTACCCTATGATCCAGCAGTTCTACCACCAGGTATCTATCCAAAGAAAATGAAAACACTCATTTAAAAAAAATATATGTATCCCTATGTTCATTGCAACATTATTTACTATTGCCAAGATATGAAAACAACTAAGTGTCCATCAATGGATGAATGGATAGATGTCACACACACACACACACACACACACACGAATATTATTCAGCCATAAAAAAGAATGAAATCTTGCCATTTGTAGCAATGTGGATGGATCTTGGGGGTATGATGTTAAGTGAAATAAGTCAGAGAAAGACAAATATTACATGATTTGGCTTACACACAGAACTTAAAAACCAAACCAAACAAAACCCAGACTCACAAATGCAGAACAGACTGATAGCTGCCAGAAGGGAGGGGCTTGGGGGTGGGGGGTGGTGACTTGGGTGCAGGAGATCGAAGAGCACAAACTTCCAGTTATAAAAGAATAAGTCACTGGGATGGAAATGCAAGGCTTGGGGAATACAGTCGGTAGTATTGTGTCAACTTTGCATGGTGGATTTACTGTGGTGATCGTCTTACAATGTACACAAATGTCAAACCACTATGTTATCCACCTGAAACTAATATAATATCTTAAGTCAACTGTACCTCAAAAAAAAAAAAAAAAGATTGCTAGATCCTACGCACGGCTAAGTCACAACCCTTGAACACAGCTCCACCTGGAACACTCTCTCTCTCTCAAAACAAATAAATAAACTTTAAAAAATAAATAAAAAGAAAGGACCTTGGACTTTTTCTAAACTTCATTCCAATCCTATCTCTTCGATAGTTAGGTGGCTCCAGTTCCCCATTTGCTGCGTGAGAAAGTTATGCCTAACTAGCAATCTGGGTCCCAGTAATGTTAAAGTAAAATAAGATACATGAAAATGTTTCAGAAAAATAGTCTTTATATTGCTATTTGCTCATTCTGATACTTCCATATGCCTCTGCCAGGCCAACTCTGACTCCGGCTTTAAAAATTAGTTCCAGAGGCACCTGGGTGGCTCAGTCGGTTAAGCGGCCGACTTCGGCTCAGGTCACGATCTCCCGGCTCGTGAGTTCGAGCCCTGCGTCGGGCTCTGTGCTGACAGCTCGGAGCCTGGAGCCTCTTCAGATTCTGTGTCTTTCTCTCTCTCTCTCTCTCTGCCCCTCCCCTACTCGCACTCTGTCTCTGTCTCTCAAAAATAAATTAAAAAACATTAAAAAATTAAAAAATAAAAATAAAAATTAGTTCCAATATCACCTTCCCTACAAAGCCGTCCTTGAATCCCACGAGAACACCATCACTCCAACCCACCTACTGCAAGATTTTTGTTCCTACTTTTGTAGAGCAGTTGACATTTTATATTTTAATTTATTTACGAATTTCTCCTACTGTTTCACATTTGCCTGTATTCCGGGGCACAGGGTTTCCATTAATGCTCGATGAATTAATAATAATAGTAATAATAATACAAAGACATTGTCCCACTGTACTTTGTTAACACATGTACAGTTTGTGATGATCAAAATCAGCAAGCAACAGTTTCTTACAGTCACCTTATTACATACTATCTGCTTATATACACACAGGTATAGGTATGTGTATTTTAAAAAGTCTCATAGATTTGTTAACCAACCTCCTCTATACTGAGATCAACTCTTAGTCCGGAACCAGAAAGCAAACTGGTGGGCACCACTCAGAGTTCCAAACCCAGAGCAATACAAACAGGATCTGATAAAACTCTCCAATTCCTGGGCTGCTTTCTACTTGTCCATCCGCCCCTTCGGTCCGTACGATTC